>NW_004567135.1:3279557-3307112 GCF_000260355.1 Condylura cristata | reverse complement strand
GGCGAGACTGGGGGGGCACGCTCAGACACGGACTGGGGGGCGGGGCTGGGCGGTGAGGGTGGCCGGAGGTGAACTGAGAGCCTGGGGGTGAAGTCGGAGCTGGGAAGGACCCAGAGGCGGAGAGAGTTTGAGATGAGTCACAGAAAGAGCCAGAAGAGCCAGAGGCTGTTGGGGAGAGACACAGGACTAAACGGGAGGAAAAGGAAAGGAAGGGGGGGCTGGGGGGCTGGGGGGCTGGGAGACAAGGAGGAGGGAGAATGAATGGAGTAGAGACACCCGCCAGCTTCCCCACCCGGCCTGTCTCCCTCCAGAACTACAGAAGGTGGAGAACCAGGCGCTACCTGTACTACTGCCAAGCTGCCTTTGTGACCGCCCTCAAGAGGAGGATGGCCAAGGAGAAGGGCATGATAAGCCCTAGTGATTTTGCCCAGCTGCAAAAATACATGGAATGTGAGTCTTCCTCTCAACCCTAACATTTTAAAAAGATGTATTTATGTATGCACACAGAACTGGGGTGCAGCCAGCGTGCAGGGGTGAGAGGCTTCCCCAGAGACAGTGGGGAGCAGAGCAGGCCGACGGATGAAGTCCACTGCTGAGGGGAGCAGCCGGGGGTCAGGAGAGGGCTGCCGGCCCTGTGGGTCACCTCCCAGCAGGGATCGAACTCATGGGGGAGCGGCTTTAGCTTCGTGGTGCTGTGCTTTAACCCGCCGCGCCACCAGGGAGGGTCTCCCTTCCAGTTTTTTAAAAAAATTATTTGTGAACACAAGGACTGGGCTGTAGGCCAGAGGTGGGGGTGTGTGTGTGAGAGGACTCACCTGAGACAGAGTGGGGAGCAGAACAGGCAGATGGACTGAAGCCCACTGCGGAGGGGAGCAGCTGGGAGACAGGAGAGGGCTGCTGCGCCCTGGGGTCCCTCCCTGGGGTCCCTCCCTGGGGTCCCTCCCTGGTGGGGCATTGAACTCGTGCTGCAGCAGCTGCAGACAGCTCCCTAGTGCTGGGCTTTGACCAGTTGCACCACCAGGGAGGGCCCGGCAAACCTTCAGTTTTTGAGAATTCATCCCCCAGAATCCCTCCTCCACATTCCTCCCCTCGGCCCTCCCCCTCCCTGGCTCCGCTAGAGCCTCAATCTTGTCTGCCTTATCTCAAAAAGGGAGGAGAAGAGAGGGGAGATGGGGTCTCTGCTCTGCCCACGTTCTCTGAACCTTGACTGAGCAAGGCTGGACACCACTCTGGAGGATCTGAGGCGCTTTTCTCTGTATTTCTTCTTGGAACTTCTTTTCTTTTTCACTTGAATCTTCTCTCCTATTGGGTGTCTGAATGGGGTTGTGGCCGTGGGTTGGGGGAATAGAACCAGACTACTAATGCTCTTTCACTGTCTTCACTAGATTCTACCCAAAAGGTCAGTAATGTCCTGAAGCTCTTTGAGGATGGCGAAATGGCTGAATATCTCCAAGGAGATGTGAGTGGCAGCTGGGAAACCCTCTCCTTGGCTAACTCCTCCCATTGATTTTGCTACATGGTGGAGATCCCCAACTCAGACATTATTCTTCTGGCTGTGCCCCTGCTGTGTTCCCCCTAGAATCCTCAGCACCCCAGCTCTTCCCTTAGGACAAAGCAAGAAATGCTGTTAACTCAGGGCCACCCCGGCTTTGGGTGCTCTGGGCACACCCCCTCCGTCGTCACTCCCCCAGCCTTTCGTCCCCGCCCCCCAGAGTCCTGCTTCCTCTCATTTAGGCCATTGGGTACCAGGGATTCCAGCAGTTCCTGAAAATCTATCTGGAAACGGATAATGTCCCTGCTCACCTAAGCCTGGCACTGTTTCAGTCCTTCCAGACAGGTCAAAACTCAGAAGAGACTTTGGAGGAAGGTACGGCCAAGCCGGTGAGGTGGAGGGCGGCTGGGAGAAGAGTCCAGTGTTTGGGGATGAGCTTAACTGAGTCACATGTTAGGGTGTTGGGAAAGATGGAGGGGGGGTTCTTGGGCTGGTCTCAGAGCTGGAGGGAGGAAAGTGAAAGGGAAGAGTTGGACCAAACAAAGTAAAAGATGAGGGCCTGAGGCGAGGGCCCGGCTCAGACCTGCTGCCTTCCCGCCCTAACCAGATGTGGTGTGTCTCAGTGATGTCTCCTGCTACTTTTCCCTTCTGGAGGGGGGCCGGCCAGAAGACAAGCTAGAATGTGAGTTGCCTCTGGGTCGGGACGGGCAGGGAAAGTGAGAGAGGGGCATTCGCAGGCTTCCTTCTCTCACTTTTTCAGGATCCCCAAAGGCTTCCAGGGCCATAAAAATGAGGGGTGGGGAAGAGTGGGCCCATTTTCTCCTTTCCTCCAGACTTCTTTTTTAAAAAATATTTATTTATTTATGCACACAAGAACTGGGGTGCAGGGGATGAGAGGACTCCCCAGAGACAGAGTGGGGAGCAGAACAGACAGATCTACTGAAAAGCACTGCTGAGGGGAGCAGCAGGGAGACAAGACGGGTCTGCTGCACCCTGCGGGTCCCTCCCTGGCCGGGGATCAAACTCTGCTGCAGCAGCAGCAGCTGTAGTGGCTGCTGGGAGCTTTGCAGTGCTGCGCTTTAACCCAAGGCGCCACCAGGGAGGGCCCTCCTCCAGACTTCTTATGCACGGAAGTCCCCCCCCAGTACCTGCATCTTGTCTCCTGTGGGTGGCCCATGAACACATATTCTTGGGAGGGGACCTGCGTACACCCCTACCAGCACCCCGAGGGTGGAAGCCAGACTCTGTTCCCTTCCCTCTTATTTCCTTTCTCAGTCCCAGCCCCAGCTCTGGGCTCTTCCTCCGAAAGGCTCTCCCTAGCTCTTTGTTTCTATGCACTGTGTTAGGAATTGTTTGAGTCTCTCTCACAAACTGACTCTGGCCTTCCTAAAACACTCCACAGTCACCTTCAAGCTGTACGACACGGACAGGAACGGAATCCTGGACAGCACGGTGAGTTGTGGGACCTGCAGGCTGCGCATGGAGGTCGGGTCGAAGGGGGTATGTCTGTGCCCCCCCCCCAACTCTCAAGATCTTAAGAAGCAGAGGGAGAAGTGGAGGCCTCTAGGTTTGGGATAGGTGCAAGTTCTTGACCCCTAAAAGAGGAGGCTGGAGACGTGATCGGGGCTGCCTTGCAAACATACGAGCACACACAGACAGTCTCTTACTCGAGGAGACACCTGAGAATGAGAGGTGGGTTTGAGGGCGGAGCCAGGAACCCTGAGTTCTAGGGAGGAGTGTAGAGGGCGGTAGGGAGCCAGCGACGTGGCCGTGGCTCTTGGCTCTTACCCTGGTCGCCTCTAGGAAGTAGAGAAAATCATCGTACAGATGATGCGAGTGGCTGAATACCTGGACTGGGACGTGTCTGAGCTGAGGCCGGTAAGGCAGTGCTTCGTCCGTGTCCGTCTCACACCTTCCCCTTGGGGTCCTGTGTCTACCTGGCCCCACCGCTGAGGGGCGGCCTGGGTCCCATGGACCAGCACACCTGGGGCAGTGGAGAGGGGGCGGATGCACGAGAAGCTCCTGCCCCCTTCTCTGCCCAGATTCTTCAGGAGATGATGAAGGAAATTGACTACGACGGCAGCGGCTCCGTGTCCCTGGCTGAGTGGCTCCGGGCCGGGGCCACCACAGTGCCACTGCTGGTGCTGCTGGGCGTGGACATGGTGAGTCGACAGGCTGAGGAGCTGGGTGAGGGGCCGCACGGCTGTGCTCGCCAGCTCGGCCTTAAAGGTGCCGCACTCCCTGGCAAGTGTTCTGCTCTCCCAGACCCTGAAGGACAATGGCCAGCACATGTGGAGACCCCGAAGGTTCCCCCGCCCCGTCTACTGCAACCTGTGCGAGTCGAGCATCGGCCTTGGCAAACAGGGGCTGTGCTGTAACAGTGAGTGACCGGGCCGGGCTGGGCGAGCGGGGGGGCCGTCGGGTCTCCGGGCTGCAGCGCTCTCGGAACGCAGAGAGACACGGGCTTGCGTCCCGGGTTCTGCTGCAGACAAGTATGGGCCACGTAACTGTTGCTGATTTTGTCAACTGAAAATGCCCTAGCTGTGAGTGTGAACCCAGACGGTGCAAGGAGAGTGCTTTGCCGGGTGCTCGCAGCCATGTTACTCTAGTGCGCTCGCCTGGCAACATCGCTGTTCCAGCTGGGCCTCCTCCGTCACCGGGCAGCCCCTGGCACGCGGGTGGGGTGGGGGAGGCATGTGGTCTCCTGGGGAGAAAAGTGAGGACAGGGCGCAGGTCTTGGAGGCGAGCTCTCACCCCCAACTTTAACTTCCTACGTCACTCCCACGGCAACAGAGCGTGTTGTTTTGTTTTTAAAGATTTATTTCATGCACACAACAACTGGGGTGCAGGCCAAGGGTGGGGGGGTCTGTCTCTCCAGAGACAGAGTAGACAGCAGAACAGGGGGATGGACTGAATCACACAGCTGAGGGGAGCAGCGGGGCGGCAGGAGGGGTCTGCTGCGCCATGTGGGTCACTCCCAGGCCGGGGCTCGAACTCGTGCAGCAGCCGCGGCTGCGGGCAGCTTCCTAGTGCCGAGACTCAACCCCTGAGCCGCAGGGAGACGCAGGGTGCTTTGCTGTGTTTCAGCGCGCCCTGACCCTCCCTGGCCCTTAGCCTAGGAGGACCTGGGGGAGGGGCCGCTGTGAGGCTTGACCTTCTGCCCCCAGTCTGTAAGTACGTCGTCCACGACCAGTGCGCCATGAAGGCCTCGCCCTGTGAAGTCAGCACCTACGCCAAATCTCGGAAGGACATTGGTGTGAGTGGCCGCAGCAGCTTGCCCACCCTGGCCCTGGCCTTCAGCGCCCCGCCGCCCTCCCCACTAGTCAGACCCTCTCAGACGACAGACTGCGTCTCTCCTCAAGGTGCAATCCCACGTGTGGGTGCGCGGGGGCTGCGAGTCGGGGCGCTGCGACCGCTGTCAGAAGAAGATCCGGATCTACCACAGCCTGGCCGGGCTGCACTGCGTGTGGTGCCACCTGGAGGTGAGGCGCGGAACTGCCCCTGCGCCGTGGGGGCGTCCGGGGCCGGCCGCCCGCCGCCCCGCCCGGGGCGCGCCTTCAGCCGCGGCGCGCCCAGCCCCCAGGACTTTGTTTCGGGGCCAGAACCCCAAGTTGGGGGAGCCCTCGGTGAGCGCTGGGCCCTCTGTGTCTCAGATCCACGACGACTGCCTCCCCGCCATGGGCCACGAGTGTGACTGCGGGCTGCTGCGGGACCACATCCTACCGCCGTCCTCCATCTTCCCCAGTGTTCTGGTGAGGCCTCAGCGTGTGTGGGGGGCCAGGGCCCCCCGACTGAAACACACGCACGCAATGCCACGTATTTATATATATATATATATAATACAGTCGTTTGTTTTGACATCGTTTTGTGCATTTTTTTTTCATCTCAATTGTAATCCCGTGGCAATGCCACTTATTTTTAACTTTAAAAAATATTTATTTATGGGGGCGGGGAGTGCACTGGACTGTGGTGATGGCACACGGGTGACAGCTGAGATGGAAAAAGGCACAAAATGATGTAAAAGTAAACTATTATATTATTTTAAAAAGGAAAAAATATTTATTTATTTATGCACACAAGAACTGGGGTGCCGGCCAGAGGTGGGGGTGAGAGGATTCCCCAGAGACAGTGGGGAGCAGAGCAGGCAGATCCGCTGAAACACACTGCTGAGGGGAGCAGCGGGGAGACAGGAGAGGTCTGCTGCGCCCTGGGGGGGTCCCTCCCTGGCCGGGGATCGAACTGGTGCTGCAGCAGCTGCAAAGAGCTTCTAGAGCTGAGATTTAACCCCTGCACCACCAGGAGGCCCCAAAATGCCATGTAGAACAGAAAGCTTGCACTTCCAGGGATCCCAGAGACACTCATCAGTTTGGGGATTTACGCACAATCCAGTTTCCCTTCCCGCTGTTTTCTTCCCGCCTAGGCCTCTGGACAGGACTGGAAAAGTAACAAAGCAGGCCACAAGGCCGTGGATGACTTCAGCTTGAGCACCTTTGAGGCTATGCGGGTACAGGCCTCAGGCTTCATGGTGGGATGGAGCCCTGGTGGGAGAGGGTGGCGTGGGGTCCTGGGGACGGTGCCTGCTGTCCAGAAACACCCCCTTCTCTCTCTTCCACCCCCTTCGGAGAGGGAGAAGGCGTGGTGGAGGAATGCCGGTATCTGCCTTGTCTCTGGGGGTCAGCTTGCCGCTGATGAAATCCTGCTTTTCTCTCCCTTGTTTTTCCCCCAATGCAGATTGACCCTGTTTCTAATACCCACCCACTTCTGGTGTTCATCAACCCTAAGAGTGGCGGGAAGCAGGGCCAGAGGTGAGGAGATACGCTGGGGCTGTGCGTGTGAAGGGGTCTGCCCTGAGGGGGACCCCCGGAGGCCGGGTGCTGGCATTCATCCCCTGCCACAAGTTTCCCTTGTTCCCTCACACAGGGTGCTTTGGAAATTCCAGTACCTACTAAACCCCCGACAGGTATTCAACCTGGTGAAGGACGGTCCCGAGGCAGGGTGAGTGCGGGTCAGTGCGTGCCATTGTGTGTGTGCCTGTCTGGGTATGTTAGAAAAGGGCACATGGGGGGGGCTGGGGTACCCCAAGGAGTCAGGGTTCAGAATTCTGCTTTTCCTGGGGTAGTCAGGTACCTCTGCCATGAAGTCTCTGCCTCATCTTTTTTTCTTTTTTTTTTTTTTAAAAGATTTATTTATTTATACAAGAACCGGGCACAGGCCAGAGGTGTGGGGGCAGGTGAGAGGACGCCCCAGAGACAGAGTGGGGAGCAGAACAGGCAGGAGTGAAACGCACTGCTGAGGGGAGCAGCGGGGAGACAGGAGAGGGCTGCTGCGCCCTGGGGGTCACTCCCTGGCTGGGGATCGAACTGCTGCAGTGGCTGTGATGGCTTCATAGTGCTGCGCTTTAACCCGTTCGCCACCAGGGAGGGCCTCTGCCTCGTCTTTTCACTAACCTGGAAGGAGCCAGGTGCCCGGGTGCGTCTCTCTTGCTGTGGAGGAATGGCTGTACCTCTCCCGCTGCACTTTGTCTCTGCTTTTAGCAGACCGTTTGACAAAGGGGAAGGGGCTCAAGAAGAACGGGGGACAAGAAGCAGTGTGCCTGTCTCGGGGCTGGGCAGCCTCCGTACGGGTCTCCTTCCTCAGCTTGTCTCGCCGTTTGTCTCAGGCTCAGATTCTTCCGAGACATTCCTGATTACCGGATTTTGGTGTGTGGCGGAGATGGCACTGTAGGCTGGATTCTTGAAACTATGGGTCAGTGCAGGGAGAAGGGTCTGGGCTGGCCCTGGGTCAGTGCCTTCCAGAGCCAACCCCTCTCGTCTCCTGCTCCCTCCAGACAAAGCCAACTTGCCTTTTTTGCCTCCGGTCGCTGTGCTGCCCCTGGGCACAGGAAATGATCTGGCTCGCTGCCTGAGATGGGGAGGAGGTAAGTGGGCAGAAATGGTGTTCCTGGGGCATGTGGAGGGGAAACAGAGAAGGAAGAATCTAGGCATCTGCTCTAGAAAGAAGACTGGGGGCAAAGAGGGGCTTTGGAAGAAGCAAGCACCAGCATCTGAACCTAGAGGTATCAAGGGTGACTGTCCTCTTCTCTGTAGACAGGTATTCTTGTGTTTCTCCTAACAACAGTTAGGGCTCAGAGAATCAAGGAACACAGGGGAAGGAAGGAGGAGGCTGTACAAACAGGGGAGGTTATGTAAGAGCTAATCCAAATGCTGAGTGATGGCGCTAGCAGGGAGGTTGGCTGCGATTCATTCATTCATTCATTCTGCGGCTTCATCAGGAGGCATTCAGTCAGTCGGTCATTCATTCATTCATTCATTCAGTCAGTCGGTCATTCAGTCATTCAGTGAGTCATTCATTCCTTCATTCATTCAGTCAGTCAGTCGGTCATTCAGTCATTCAGTGAGGCATTCATTCCTTCATTCGGTCAGTCAGTCAGTCAGTCATTCGGTCATTCATTCATTCATTCATTCAATCAGTCAGTCAGTCAGTCAGTCAGTCAGTCAGTCAGTCAGTCATCGCATCAGCCCACTCATGGCATCAGCCTCCTCCTACACTCCCATTTCTAGAGTCTTTCTCCTTTCAAAGAGAAAGAGTTTAACAGGGGAGCAGACGGGAGACAGGAGAGGTCTGCTGCGCCCCTTAGGTCCCTCCCTGGGGGGATGGAACCCCTCTGCAGCGGCTGAGACAGCCCCACAGCTGCGCTGGAACCCCTTGGCCAGCAGGGGGCCCAGCATTTTGCGCTTCCAGGCTGTTGTCCCCATCCTCCAGATGAGCCCCCGGAAGCATGATGTGGATAGAAGGGTCAGCAGGGCCCACTCTGCCTTGGGGCTGGTTCCCGGAAGCCGGGAGCACCCCACCCTTGCGCTAACTGGAGCTGGGAAGGTCTGCAGGGCCAGGCGCGCCCCCCTCCCAAAGCGAGCGGCCTGCGCTGAGAGCCCTGGAACAGGGTGCTCAGTGGCAACTTGCCTTCCCCTCCCCAGGGTATGATGGACAGAACTTGGGGAAGATCCTCAAGGATTTAGAGCTGAGTAGGGTAGTACCTATGGATCGCTGGTCTGTGGAGGTGATACCGCAACAAACTGAAGAGAAGAGCGACCCGGTCCCGTTCCATATCATCAATAACTACTTCTCCATCGGTGTGGTCAGTGAGCGGGCCCGGGTGAAGGGAGGATCTGAGGGTGCCGCAGGCGGGGCAGAGAGAAGGGCAGGTGGAGGTTAAGGGAACAGTGGCGCAGGGAAACTGGGGGCGGGGTCCGGAGGCACACCCACAACGCGGGACAGAACTGCCCCCAAGCTGGGGGGCTGCATTCTGTGCCGAGAAGGGACCGGGACTCTGCTCTCACCTGCCCCGACCTCCCCAGGACGCCTCGATTGCTCACCGATTCCACATCATGCGGGAGAAATACCCCGAGAAGTTCAACAGCAGGTGAGGAAAGGGGAGGGGCAGGGGTCTGGCGGCCATGGAGTCCCACGCCCCCTCACGTGGGCACTGGCACCCCCAAGAAACCCCTCAACCGAAGCCGCCCGCTGCGGGTGAGCCTGCAGTCTGGGGTCCCCGCCCCGCTGGCCCGCCCACCGGCCCCTGTGTAACGCGCCCTCCCGCTGGGCTTTGTGTGGGGCTGACAGAATGAAGAACAAGCTGTGGTACTTCGAGTTCGCCACCTCTGAATCCATCTTCTCAACGTGCAAAAAGCTGGAGGAGGCTGTGACCGTTGAGGTGCGTGTCCGAGTCCCAGCCCACGTCCCGTCAGCTTCCTGCAGATGCATCAGGGGCTTCCAAGGCCCCATCTGGGAGCTCTTCCCGTACCCCATGTTCAGGAGCGTGAACCCCATCCTGACTTTGCCATTCTCAAGCTACCGTGTCCCCGTTTGCCTCCATCCCTTGCAAACCCCAGCAAGATGGGGGTTTCCCAGTCTCACCTGGGGGCGGGGTGTGCCCACACCGTGCCACCAGGTGAAGGTCAGGCCTCTCCCCTTCAGATCTGCGGAAAACCGCTGGATTTAAGCAACTTGTCCCTAGAAGGCATTGCAGTGCTAAACATCCCTAGCATGCACGGAGGCTCCAACCTCTGGGGTGACACCAAGAAACCTCAAGGGGATATACATGGGATCAACCAGGCCCTGGGCGCTACCGCCAAAGTCATCACCGACCCCGACATCCTGAAAACCTGTGTACAGGGTGAGAGGAGCGGCCTTGGGAGCCGGCTGGGCGGGGCACACGGGAAGTGAGCGTCCCTGGGCGCTGTGCTTCTTGCAACCTGTCTTCCTGCTTCCTCCCCGCAGACCTAAGCGACAAACGGCTGGAGGTGGTGGGGCTGGAAGGCGCACTCGAGATGGGCCAGATCTACACCAAGCTCAAGAGCGCTGGACATCGGTTGGCCAAGTGCTCTGAGATCACTTTCCAGTAAGCAAAACCCGGAGCAGGACAGCGGGGCTGTACTAGACCTTCCTCCGGGACAGGAGCTCAGAGCCCACTTCAGAAATTGTTTGTGTCTTAAAGATTTATTAATCTGTACACACAAGAACTGGGGTGCAGGCCAGAGGTGTGGGGGTGAGAGGATGCACCAGAGACAACAGTGGGGAGCAGAATAGGTAGACTGACTAAAACCCACTGCTGAGGGGAGCAGCGGGGAGACATGAGAGGTCTGCTGCGCCCTGGGGGTCACTCCCTGGCGGGGAATCGAACTCATGGTCAGTGGCCAAGGCAGCTTCCTCATGCTGCGCTGTAACCCGTTGGGCCGCCAGGGGGCGCCTCGGCACCAGCTGTCTTGGGCGGGTAGTGAGCTCTGCTTGTCTCCTTGGCCTCCTGCAGCACCACAAAGACCCTCCCCATGCAGATCGACGGGGAGCCCTGGATGCAGACGCCCTGCACAGTAAGTGCCCAGCCACCCGGCCCTGGGTCCCCCCACCCCCTTCAGCTCCGGCCCTGCATTTCCATTCCCAGCCGTTCTCCCTGAGCCTGAAGGTCCTCTGTGTGCCATTCCTCCCACATTCTTTTTTTTTCTTTTGAAGATTGATTTATGCATCCAAGAACTGGGGTACGGGCCAGAGATGCCAGGGGAGGGGGTGAGAGGATTCTCCAGAAACAGAATGGGGAGTAGAATAGGCGGGTTGGCTGAAATGTGCTTCTGAGGGGAGCAGCGGGGAGACAGGAGGGGTCTGCTGCGCCCTGGGGGTCCCTCCCTGGCCGGGATGGGGCTCACTTCAGTGGCTGGGACAGCTTCATAGTGCTGCGCTTAATCCCTTGTGCCACCAGGGAGGGCCCTCCTTCCAAATTCTGATTTCTCAATGCCCAGCCTTTCAAGAACCCTGGCAACCCACTAGGGACCCCACAGATTTCCCCTAAAATCCCCGCTGCCATAGCCCCAGGGCACCAGGTCCTGCTTCTGAACGCGCCCCTTCCCTTCCAGATCAAGATCACCCACCGGAACCAGATGCCCATGCTCATGGGCCCCCCGCCTCGCTCCTCCAATTTCTTTGGCTTCTTATACTGACGGGACCACCCTTCGCCTCCAGGCCGGCCTCGAACCCACCTCTTCATCCTGGTCCTGGGACTGTACCCCCCTGGGCTCTGTACATTGCCGCCGCCCTCCTACCAGCCAGGGGAGCACCCTCCACCCTCGCAGTATTTATTACGTTCACCACCTCCACTGTCCCCACTCACACTCACACACACACACACACACCACACACCACACACATACATTGAAAGTGCCTCATCTAAATAAAATGACTTTTTCCCCCACTGGGAGATCTGTTAAGTAAGTCGTTCGCCTCCTTCCTTCACACTCGGTTCCTTAAGTGACAGATGCTCTCAGGAGCAAGGAAAAACTGCACCAGGTTTCCCGTATTTATTTCAGGGATCCGCAGGTCAGGCGGTGAACCCCGGTGAAATCGCAGCCTCTCGGGGGAGTGGTCAGGCCTGCTGCGCACTGAGGAGCGGGCTGCTCTCCCCGGTGGGGCGAGAATGGAAGGTCTGCAGCAGACGCAGCCAGTGGGGGCTGCAGGGTGGCAGCCGGGGAAGGGGGGCAGCTGAGCTCCGCCTCGTAAGCCTGCGCCTGTGTTGGGAGGGAGGAGGCCGCTTAGCCGCGGACACGGGCAGCCCGCGGACGCTTCTCCAGAGCCCCGCCGGGCTCCAGGTTCACTTGGCCTTCACCCCAGTTCACTGCCCTGCTCGCGCCCGCGTCCGGGTCACCCTCTTATCTCGGGCTCTTCCCCTCTCACCCTGTGATCGCCCCTGCTGAGGACGTGTGGCATCCAGGCCTGAGCTCAGTTCAGCCAACCTCTGCTCTCTGCTCTCGCTGCTATCAACAGCGACAGTCAACACCACCCTGCTACTGCAGCTCGCTGCCCAGCCAGGGGCTGCACCGGCACTGCCACCCAGCAGCCCGGCAGCCCCGCAGGGCAGAGTCGGTTTCCCTCCCGCCCAGGGACGCGGCAAGCTTCGGCTGCTTCCTCAAGGCCCCTAGCCGGACGTCAGCCCGGCCTGTCTAACTTCCAAATCTGGGCTCTCCCTTGAGGAGCTAGTGGTGGTCCGAGGAGTACGGGGGGTCTGTGCTGGGCGGTGCACTCACCTGTAGATCAGCGCCGCCAGCCCCAGCGCCGCCAACACCAGCAAGATGCCTGTGAGCAGAGGGCCCTGCGTCGTGCCTGCTTCCTGCCCTGTGAGCAGAGCCCCAGGTATCAGTCGGTGGCTGCTCCCGCCAGGTGGCCTCTGCCCACTCCTCATCCCAGCGCTCGCTCCAGTACCTACCAGGCACCACAAGCTGGGTGCTGACCATCGCCAGACTGTTGGCATCAGCCAGAGACACATTGAGGCAGTAGACCCCTGAGCCGCCCTTCAGTTCCTGGTGCAAGACCAGCTGGCAGGCTGGACTGGGGGGCACGGACTGACAGAGCCGCTGAGCAGGGGGCTGGCATCCTGGGGCTGAGATATCCATGCAGGCTTCCTTGGGCAACCTGGGAGGGGTGGCAGCCTGGTCAGGGGTCAGGGAGGAACAGCAGGCCCCAGCGGCAGGGCAGCAGTCAGGCCCAGACTGCTCAGGACAAGGGGGGACACTGACCCGCCTTGGCAGGACACAGTCAGCTCAAACGCATCCCCTTCGCCGGAAGGCACGGCCTGCAGGACCTCAGCGTTCTCGATGCCCTCTGCAAAGTTGCAGCGTTTTACGCTGGGTTTTTCTCCCAAGCCCACGACAGCCCCAGGCCTGCTTCCTCGGGGCCATCCTTCTGCCTTTAGGCGGAAACCCTGGCAGGTGAGTCACGCCTCCCGGCCACGCTCACGCTGCCGAGCCCCAGACGGAGCCCACTCCCACCACCACACGCCGAGGTAGGCCAGACTCACGGACGATGTCCAGGGCGAGGGAAAAGGAGCCATAGCGATACAGAACACAGTCCAGCGGGACTTGTCTCTTCACCAGAACTAAAGCATCACCCAGCAGGGCGCTCTGGGAGCCTGGCAGGAGAGACCGAAGAGGTGACTACCAGAGAAGTGGCTCACCCCGGAAGGCTGAGGGGGCATCTTTCCAGGTAGAGCCAGAGGGCCGAGGTCTGAGCTCGGAATCAGACAGGGCCTGGGAAACCACCTTTACAGAAAAGGAAACTGAGGCCCAGCAGGATTTTTTTTTTATATAAGATCTATCTATTTCTGCATACAGAACTGGGGAGGGCACAGGCCGGAGGTGCAGGTGACGAGAGGCTTCACCAGAGGCAGTGGGGAGCAGAGTAGGCAGACTGACAAAGTGCACTGCTGAGGGGAGCAGTGGGGAGACAGGAGAGGACTGCCGCGCCCGGTGGGGCCCTCCCTGGCCGGGGATCGAACCTGTACTGAAGCGGCTACAGGCAGCTTTGTGTGCTTTAACCCGCCGCGCCACCAGGGAGGGCCCCTTAGGGGAGCTTTGAAAAATCCCAGATGTTTATCGCACCCTACGCCGTGCCAGGCCCTGGAGCGGACACCCGACAAATGTCACCTGAACTCCCAGCGAGCTCGTTCCTCGTCCTCCCATGTTCCTAGCTTTCTGCCAGGCCCACCTGCCGCGGGATGGGAATCCAAGAATCGCGAATGATTTCATATGTTTGCACCGGACAGCGAGGATGGAGGCGTCATGTAGGAGAGCACCCTCTTCAGTCCTTCGCGTCAGGGAACACTCTCCGCAGAGTGGAAGAGCAAGCCGCTCCACCCGTGACCCGGGGAGACGTGGCCTCCGAACGCCAGCTCTTTTCCGCGCGGGGAGCACAGGGACGCCGGTGCTAAGCTAAGATGGATCTGGGACTTGGGGCCATCAGCTCTTCACCAACAACGCCCACCTCAGTGAAACCCATTCGCACCGGTCCCCTTACCTGTCACCCCCTCGGTGGGCATGGGTGGGCTGACATCCGGACCCTCCGTTTCGGGGGTGCGTGTCTCACCAGCTGTGGTCTCCCCCAGCTCCGTAGATGTTACCTGCGCAACTGCAGTCCCAGGAGGCTCTGCCGTTGGCACTTCAGGTGTTGTGCCTATGGGCTCTGCAGTTGGCATCTCTGCGCGGGTGGTCCCTGTGCCCTCTGAGGTTGGCATCTGCGCAGGCGTAGTGCCTCTGCCCTCTGTAGTGGGCACCCGAACAGAGGCAGTGCCTGGGACCTCTGTGGCTGGAACCTGTGAAGCTGTGGTTCCAGAGGGTTCTGCAGTTGAGACTTGACCAGGTGTAGTACCTGCAACTTCAGCAGTAGACTCCTGCCCAGCGCTGGTGCCAGGGGCCTCTGCGGTTGACACACGGCCGTCGGTGGTGCCTGGGACAGGAGAGGAGCCGCAGGACGTGAGAGGAATGGCAGCCTGCAGGACCACCTGGGCCGTGGCGGGGCCAGACTCTAGGTAGGTGTGAGTGACCGTGAGTGCCCGAGAGATCAGGGTCCCGGTCCTGTCTCCAAAGTCCCAGGTGAAGGAGATGTCAGCACCAGCCAAATAGCCGCTCGGATCATGCAGCTGGAGGGCAAAGGTCACAGGCTGGTTCCTCAGGAAGCGCTTGGTCCCTGCGCTCAAGGCTTGCAGCTGGGAAACGTTCACGGAGAAGGGCACCTGGTCTGGGGGTGAAGCCAGAAAAGGTGGGGGTCGGGCTGAAGCCACAGCTTCTCCTTCACAGCCACACCCTCCACCCCACGGGGACTGCTCTGCCCTGGCGCCAAACCTCATGTTCCTCCGCCTGGTCTCCCCGCTTCTGCCCTCTTAAGATTGCGCCATGTCATTGTGCTTTCAGGGCTTCTCCTTGGCACCAGCCCAGCGCGCCCTAGGCCCGGCCTGGCCGGTCCTGACATCCTTACCAGTGACGGTGAAGACCGAGCGGGTGTGGGCCAGGGGCACGTAGCTCTGGGGCCCCCGGTGGTGGTAGACAGTCACTTCCATGCTGTGTGAGCCCAGCTGGGCTGTGCCCGTCCCAATGCTTAGCCCGGACACTGGGCCGCCCAGAACTTGCCAGTATTGGCCTGAGGTTTTCAGAAAGAGAAGCGGGGCGGGGAGGGGTTGGTGGTCGGAGGGGATGGCGCAGCTGGAAAGTCAGCAGGTGCGCTGAGGGTGGGCTTCAAGTTATGTAGAAGCTGTACCACTGGGGGCATGGCAGGACGCCCAGGGTGGACCCCAGGGCGGGGACTGTGCTTCGGACAGGGTTCCCAGAAAGAACAGTAACAGAGGCAGAGGTAAGATGCCCGGAAAGGAACTATGGGGGGAAGGAAGACTAGGGCCTGTCACCAACTATAAGGGGTGGGACCAGAAAGAAGGGGCTTCAGGGGGCAGCAAGTGACTCCAAGAAAGGGTGACAGACCGGAGAAGGGAGTCCCTCACCCCAAGTCTTCCAGACATAAACAAAGCGTCTTCTCTGAGACCAAGGGCCAGAGGGGCAGGCTTCCCCATCAGGGAAGAGGCAGGTGTCATTGGCTTCCTGGGGATACACCGGCTGTCCTCCCCACACCTGACTCCCTGGAATGAGACAGAGTCGCCATTAAACCCTGGCATGCCTTTCGTTTTCGTTTTTTCTTTTTAATAGACTTTTGGTCAGAGGTGCAGGGTGAGAGGATTCACCGGAGACAGAGTGGGGAGCAGAACGGGCAGATCGACGAAGTACACTGCTGAGGGGAGCAGCGGGCGGGCCAGGAGAGGTCTGCTGTACCCTGTGGGTCCCTCCCTCGCCAGGGATCGAATTCTTGCTGCAGTGCTGAGACCTCCCCCCCTTGCACCACGAGGGACGAGGGAGGGCCCTTACATGGATCTTTCAATACCTCCGTGGGTATTGTTCCCTTTCCACAAACAAGGGGATGGATGCACAGAATGATCAAGTAACTTGCCAGGGTCACATACTAGCAACAGGTTTAAAAACGAGTCTGTCCTGGCTCTGGTTGTATGGGATTCTGCTGTCCCCAAACGGGGACGACATGTTCTATTTCTTTTTGCTTTAATTGTGTTTTCTAATTTTCAACAATGAATACGTATTATGTATATATTTAAGGAGGAAAAAAAAACAGTTGGGGGTGGGGAAGGCGGCCTCCTGAACCACTGCAGTTGCCAGGGAACCTGAGCCCTGGTGATGAGGCCCCAGCATGAGGTTACTCACCATTGACAATGGTGTCGCTGGCCCAAATGACCTGCCCATCGGGCAGCACCCTTTGGCTTTCAGGGAAGCTCAGGACAATGGAGAAGGAGGTGGTTGCTCCGACCAGCGTAGGCCCGTCATTCCTGACCTGCAGGGACACCTGGCCTCCTGGAAGGGGCAGCCGCATTAGCCGGGACTCCTGGTTCCCCTCCCTAGGAACCTTTCCCCCCCTCTCTTCCCGAGCTATACCCAGCCTGGTTCTTGCTCCTCGCCCCACCCCATTCCTAGCACGTCCCCACAAAAGGGCAAAGTTGCCACCTCTCCAGCAGTCAGGTCCCTGGTTTTCTGTCCACTCAGGGTACAGCTGCCTGTTCCAGGTTCTAGTTCTGAGCTGCCTCGAGACACCAAGCCAGCCATGGTCTCTGGATCCTGGAAGGAAAAATGCATAAGGGAGGGTCCTCCAGGCTCCTCGATTTAGTCCCTCCATAGGGGATACCACGCTGCCCCACTCATTTTCATTCCGAGAGCCTGCTATTTACCAGGCACGATGCTAGACACAAGGATGTCAGAGTGAATAAAATATGATCCAAGGGAATTCCAGCTTAGGAAACAGACATGTAGTCAAAGTCCTGTTTAATACAAGCGAGGAGAGATAGGCCTGAAGTACAGCACAATGACAGCTACACACTGGTGTTACTTGAGCGTGTTGGGAAAGTCCTCCGTGTGGATTTGGCCTGGGGGAGAACATACTCGGGGGGGCCCAGCATGAGCATGGGGTGTGTGGAGATGTGTGGAGACTAGGAAACACGTGGTATGACGGGATGACCAGCAAAGTGGTGAATGCAGACTGGGTGGCAAGGCCAGGCTGGGCTGGAGATTTCCAGAGCCTGGCAAAGGCACTGATTTTTACCCTATAAGCAGAGGCACCTCAGAAGATTTTGTTTTACTGAGTTAAAATTCACATGCCATAAATTCACCCTTCAGGGCCCTCCCTGGTGGTGTAACAGGTTAAAGTGCAGCGCTTTGAAGCTAAGCTGCAGCCGCTTCGGCACGAGTTTGAGTAAGATCCCCGGCCAGGGAGTGACCCACAGGGCTTGGCAGACCGCTCCTGTCTCCCCGCTGCTCCCCTCAGCAGTGTGTTTTAGTAGAATCTGCCTGTTCTGCTCCCCACTCTGTCTCTGGTAAATCCTCTCATCGAGTCCTCTCGCTGCCCCTGCACCTCTGGCCTGCACCCTAGTTCTGTATGTATAACTAAATAAATCTTTTTTAGAAAAAAACTGGCCGTGAACAAGGTCTGTAAAAAAGTTTCTGTTTGTGCTCACTCAGATCCAACAACTATCAACATTTTGCCACATTTGCTTTATCTATTCTTTGTTGTCTGTTTTTTGGCTAAAGCATTTAAAAGCAAATTCCAGATATCTTACTGTCTTAATCCCACAAATTCATTGTATCTGTAAAAAAAAAAAGAAATTTTCTTGAATAAGGACACTATTATTTCACACTAGAAAAAGTAAACCCAGTCCACGTGAAATTTCATGAATGTCTTAAGATTTTTAAATGCAGGATCCCAAAAAGTAAGCACAATCTTTAAGGCGCCTCAGGCGGACCAAAATGCAGAGTGTCCAGAATACATTAAGGAACCAAAAAACAAACACTGAAATTGCTGCACTCATGAGGAAATTCAGATGAGGCACTTGCTAGAAGTCTGAGACCAGGGACCTTGGGAGAGAGCAGGGGACCTGGTAGAGGATGTGTAAGTTTCAGCACAGCAGAAAGTCTTCGCTCCATGTCCAATGTACACTGGAAACCTAGTTGATTCTGCAGGGTAGAATCTGGATCATGAATTGAGCATCTCACCACTGAAGATGGAGAATCATGAGATGCCCCATTCTTTCCCCACTCCCAGCCCCCTCAGAGAAGCACGGGACATCGTCCCTACCCCCAGCCCTCACTCCTATCACGAGGCCCCAATCCCCCAGAGCCCTTTCATGTGATGCTCAGCTGAGACCCCTCTGTCTGGGGCTTCCAGTTCCAGAACAAAGACCAGGCTGCGTTAAGGGTCCCTTTCCCAGGGAAGGTAGGTGATACCTCCTTGACCTTCCTATTTACTTCCACCCTCTCTTACTTCCCACTTTAAACACCCTATCCCCAGTGTCTGAGACATTGTCTTAAAAGAGTCCCCCATTCATTTCACCCTCAGAGTCCCTACTCCAGTTCACTGCCCCCCTGGGGTGGGGTGGTGGGTGTGGGCATCAGAATTACAACCACAAAGACCCATCATCCATCCCCTTCCAGGCGATAAGATTATTTTCAGTTTCAATGCCAAATCTCTATGTGGCAGGTGAGCTCAGATGCCCCCATCCTTAATAAAACAAACGGGTGAGAGAAAGCTGAAGTATTGCTGGTATCTCCCATCAGGAGGGGGGAAACTGGAGTAGGCGTTCACCCCAAATTCTGTGTCCACGTCCACACACACCACACTCACCTTCTGCAGCCCCCAGAGCCAGAAGAGCACCCATCACAGATACATGCAGAAAGCATTTTCTCAGCACCAGATCCATCCTGCTCTCCCCTTCAGCTACCAAAGGCCCTGAGGGGGGGCGCTGGGACAAGCCCCTATATAAGAAAGGGGTGCTTATTTGCATAACCCTTCCCCCTCTCCTCTTGCCAGGCCTGGGAGGAGCAGGAGGGCTTGAGAGAGGCAGAGCTGCCAAGCTGGACGCCCAGCTACCCAATGACAGTTTCCGATTTCACAGGGTCACGATCCTCTTGCTACACTCCACCTACCCCCGCCCCCCCGGGAGCGGACGGAGTGAAAGGAAGCACCCCACCACCCCACGCGTACCAGACACAACTCATCATGGGAGAGGAAATGAATTAGTTCTTTGAGTCAGGGCAGCAGCCTCTCAAAAAGAAACAGAACCTCCGCAACCAGAACAGAGAGGCGGTATCGGGCAGGCTGAGGGCGGGGAGGCCACGACGCCCCGCGGCTTTGGGGGGCCCTCGCAGCGACGCCCCGCCTCCTGCCTTCCAGAGAGGCTCCCGAGCCAGTGTGAGTGAATCCTGGGTACACACTTCCCCTAGGGGTGCTGAATTCGCCTAGTGAGAGACCAGGACCCCCTACGGACGTCGGCCGCGGGCGGGAAGCCCGGGCCGAGGCAGGTAGCTGGAAAGGTGTCGCCTCGCGCGTCCGAAGTTCCCAGACCCCGCCTTGCGCGGGGCGGGGCCCCGGCGGCGAGGGCCGCTCGCCGCGCCCCGTCTGCGCTGACGTTGACCAATAGGAAGGCCCGGGGGCGGGGCCAGGGAAACGCGGGAAGGAGGGGCGGGGCTTCGGGCGGCGGCCGGGAACTGGGGGGGAGGCGGCAACATTGTTTCAAGTTGGACAAATTGACAAGAGCGAGGGAGACACCGCGTTCCATCGCGACCGGGGCCGCCTGCCGGGCCTTGTTTCCCCCCGGCCCCGACGGCCGGGCCCGCTTCCTGCAGGGTTCCCGGCTCCCGCTCCAGGGCTGGGCTGACCCGACGCTCCAGCGCTTCATGGAGAACTTCCAAAAAGTGGAAAAGATCGGGGAGGGCACGTACGGAGTTGTGTATAAAGCCAAAAACAAGGTGACGGGAGAAGTGGTGGCGCTTAAAAAAATCCGCCTGGACACGTGAGTGACCTGAGCCCCCGGGACGCGGAGCTGGGAGGTTAAGGTGCCCCCACCCCCACCCAACAGGCGGGTAGCCGTCGCGGGGCCGGAAGGTGACGGGGTGGATTTCTTTTGAAGTGGAAAGGTGGCTTGGAGGTCAGTGGAGGGTCTCCCCGTGGCAAGTGTAGGGCAGTGTAAAATCCGTGGAAAACTTCTTCCGAAACGCGGTGATGTCCCCAAAAGTGCAGTCAGAGAGACCCAGGAAGAGGTAGGAGGCCTCTGAGGTGCGATCCAGGACTCCCTGCGGAGCGGGGTTTTGGGGGGCCTGGTAAAGACCAGCTTTCTGCATGAGGAGCCCCCCTCGCTGCCCCAACCCCACCCTCACCTTAGAATTCTCTCCGTCTTTCAAAAGAGTGGCAGTTGAACCCACTGGCCCCTCTGGAGAGGCTGGGTGCTATGACTCCCTTTTTTTTTATTATTTTTATTTTTTTCCTATTATCTTGTCTCTGCTTCCCCCTCACCAGGAGGCTCTACTTACCTACGCCTGGGAAAGGAAATGGCCTCAAATTGTCCAAAAGTTACTCCCTGTCCACCCACGAATTAATTCCTACAGCAGCCCTTTTCTTCCCCCTCCCCTTTCCTAAAGGGGGCTGGGGGGTGTCTCCTGGCGGGGGAGGGGGAGAGGAGAATGCCTGGGCTGTGAGAAAAGGAATATTTGTAACCACATTCCCATTGCTTCCCAACCTCTCCAAGTGAGACTGAGGGTGTGCCCAGTACTGCCATCAGAGAGATCTCTCTGCTCAAGGAGCTCAACCACCCTAACATTGTCAAGTAAGTATGAGTCTGGGAGGTGATCTGATAATAGAGATGAGTTCTGTCTCTGATAATAAAGATGAGTTCTGTCTCTGTAGTCTGGGTATTTCTCTTCCTCACGTCCTTTCCTGTACCTCCTTTTTCTAGGCTGCTGGATGTCATTCACACAGAAAACAAGCTCTACCTGGTTTTTGAGTTTCTGCACCAAGATCTCAAGAAATTCATGGATGCCTCTGCTCTCACTGGCATTCCTCTTCCACTCATCAAGGTAATCCTTTGCTCAACTTCTGCCCAACATGGGTATGTCTAGGGGGACTGCAGGCGTGAGTGATGGTTTGTGTGATCTCGGCTTTTTCCCAGCCCACACCACTCTACACATACACCCCTTTTTTGTGCAGCTCTTTCACTACTCATTATACCTATTAACCCTAGGGCTGGGCAGGAGAATCAAAGAGGCTGAAACTCTAGTGAGTCAACTTAGCTCAGGTGGAAGGTCAGATGAAACTTAGATAATGGGACTTGAGGGCACTTGGTAGATACCTTCCAACAGCCATTTCTACATTTGGTGCGAGAAACAGGCAGTGAGTTTCTTGTCTGTTTTAGCGGTGGATTCTTTATTCCCAGGGCGACGTTCAAACTATTAACAAATGTTTTATTGAGTGTACATTTACTGTAGGCACAGGACACTAGAAAGAGATGCACAACAGACAAGCCCTGATGCTATCCTCAGCGGGCTGACAGTCCAGCGGGAGAAGTAGCCGGTACCACGGAATTAGAATCCAACATAGTGGCGGCTTTAGTGGCGTTTTGGAGGCACAGGGCGGCTCTCACTTGCTCATTGTGATGTCTTCTCTCTCTCATCAGAGCTATCTGTTCCAGCTGCTGCAAGGTCTAGCTTTCTGTCATTCCCATCGGGTCCTGCACCGAGACCTCAAACCTCAGAATTTGCTCATCAACGCAGAAGGGGCCATCAAGCTGGCGGACTTCGGACTAGCCCGAGCATTTGGAGTCCCTGTTCGTACTTATACCCATGAGGTACGTCCCTCTCTGCATTTCTTATACTTTTTTTTTTTTTTTTTTTTTTTTAAAGATTTATTTATTTTTTTGTACAGAGCTGGGGTACAGGCCAGAGATGCGGAGGGTGAGAGGATTCACCAGAGACAGAGCAGGGAGCAGAACAGGCAGATCGATGAAGTACACTGCTGAGGGGAGCAGCGGGCGGGTCAGCAGAGGTCTGCCACGCCATGTGGTCACCTCCCGGGCAGGCGGGGATCGAACTCATGCGGAAGTGGTTTTAGTTTCTCAGTGTAGTGCTTTAACCCACTGCGCCACCAGGGAGGGCCATTTCTTATACTTTTAAAGAAAAAATTAAAAGCAAAAACAAAATACCTGTCACCATCCCTTATACCTCCTCTACCCTTTCTCCCCTGCCCCTCATCTCTTGTAGCCTCAATTCAATCATCAGGGTCCACTAATTTATTTTTATTTTGTTTTGTCAGCTCATCTGCTTCGCTTCAGTATAGCTCCCATATATGTGAAAGCGTCCAACATTTCTCTTTATCTTACTGCCTTCCTTCACTTCATATAATCCCTAAAGACTTCCATTTTGCTAAGACGGCAGAATTTCTTCTTTCTTTGTAGCCGAATAGTATTCCATTGGGAATATAATACCAGGTCTTCTCTCTTCAATCAACTCTCACTGGCGCTTCTGTTGTTTCCCTCTTACTTAGCTACTGTAAATTATAGTCTTCTCCGCATTTTTTCTTTAAACTTCCTGGGGGTGTTAACAAGGACACTCACAGAGTTACTAAACATATCAGGTGAGTAATTTTTTGCTCAGAAGATGGAAAGTATCTCTGACACCACAAAAGATTTTAGAGTATAAAAGACCAAAAACAGAATCTTCCTGGTAGAGCAGAAGGTTAAGTGTCAGCACTATGAAGCTGTCTACATCCACTGTGGCACCAGCTCGATCCCCGGCCAGGGAGGGACCCACATGGTGCAGCAGACCTCTCCTGCCTCCCAGCTGCTCCCCTCAGCAGCATATTTCAGTAGGCCCGCCTGTTCTGCCCCCCACTCTGTCTCTAGGGAATCCTCTCAGCACCCCTCATACACACACACCTCTGGCCTGTACCCCAGCTCTTGTATGCATGAACAAAAAATTAAAATCTTTAAAAAACAAAACAAAAAGGTTTTGTTTTGTTTATGAACTCCCCAGAGTTCATACTGTGGAGCTAAGTTTGGCTAGACACCAAGAAAGGAGAGATGGACCACACACCATTAAAATTATAGACCGCTTGTGTCAAGTTTTCCAGGAAGGTCACAAACAGGGGACTCCTAAAACTTTGTCCCCAGAGCCATGGCACAGGCTAAGTCTGGACTGAAAGGTTGTGTTTCATCAACCCACTCCGAGGACATCAGAGGCGGAGGGAGCAGGTCGGGAAGGAAGCTCTTGCTAAGAGGCCCATGGGAGCAGTGAGAGTTGCTGAGATGAGACCCTTCTCCGCCCATGCACCAACACCAGCTGGCCCCTTCCGCCTCTTGTCCGCAGGTGGTGACCCTGTGGTACCGAGCACCCGAAATCCTCCTTGGCTGCAAATACTACTCCACAGCTGTGGACATCTGGAGCCTGGGCTGCATCTTTGCTGAGATGGTATGAGGCATGCTTGAGTGGCAGCAGCCGCTCTCCTCAGACGCAGAGCTACCTCCTGATCCAGACTCTCGGTGCTTCTGTAGTCACAGGGCTCTTTCTTTAGAGAGATGGTGGGGAAACGAGGGTCTGTCGCCCCTGATGTCAGCCGTATTTAGGCTAGCCTCACACAGCGTTAGCATCCAGTATGCGACTCCACCCCCAGTTGAGGTAAATCATTTCTGCAGCTGTTTTAGCTTGAGCTCTATACGTTTGGGAGAATGAGTTCCATTTAGTACCTCCGTTACCTGGCCTTGAGACCTCGTAAGAAGACAGGAGCGTGGCCAAGGCATCGTGTTCACCTTGCCCCCCATACCTTTTATTCCAACGGCACACTTAAATATGTCCCCCCTCAACCCCTGGCTTTTCAGATTGAAGGACCCCTGAGAACCCAGCCTTATATGGGCGCGCTCACCCCCTCAATACCACAACAGACTGGGCTGAGTTTTCAAACCACATCAATATTTTTTATGATCCTTTATTTGGGGTGTATCTGGGGGCTTGGAGGCCATTAGCATATATAGTGCATTTATCCCCCCAGTGCATTACCTTACAATTGCCCATATTCCTCTCTCAATTCATCAAAAAATATTTGTGAAGCACCTAGTGTGTACCGAGCACCATGGTAGGTGCTGTGGGGAACACAGAAGAGATGGAAGACACAGTCTCTGCCCGCTGTGCTCCTATCTAGAAGTGGCTGCATCACAAGGAGGGGGGATGACTGCAGTGTCGACCCCACACCCCGTGAGTGGTTTGGGATCCCTTTGCTACAGTCAGTGGCACCCCAGACATTCACCCCTCCCAGCCCCACCCAGCCTTGGGGATCTGCAAAGCCATGGTTGGGGGGCAAGAAGGCGGGGCAAGAAGGCGGCTGAAGGGACTTCATTGTCTCAGGCTCTGTGTGACTGCCCCCGTGAAGGCCCTGGGGGGTGTCACGGGGCCCTGTTGACCTTCCACTGCCTGTGGGAACCTCCGCTTTACAGGGCCAGCTTTGACTGACATCACCGTGGGTCTGGGCCTCTCCTCTTCCCCCTTGCAGGTGACCCGCCGGGCCCTGTTCCCTGGAGATTCTGAAATTGACCAACTCTTCCGCATCTTCCGTACTCTGGGAACCCCAGATGAGGCGGTGTGGCCAGGAGTTACTTCCATGCCTGATTATAAGCCGAGTTTCCCCAAGTGGGCACGCCAAGATTTTAGCAAAGTCGTGCCTCCCCTGGACGAAGATGGACGGAGCTTGTTATCGGTGAGAGGGGTGGTGGGCGCCCATTTTCTCGCATTCACTCTTCCAGGGCAGGACTTTTCCATGATGGGGGGGGCCCTGAACCCTGGGTCTCAGGGACTCCCTCGCCCGCTTCTCTTTCCTTGCTGGGACATGGTTCAGATAGAGGGAGGAGGGAAGTGAGAATGCTGCCATGGGGAAAGGATGCTGGATTCCTGATTCCTTGGCACACCTGCTCCCGTTCAGTCCACTGCCCTGTCACTGAAGTCAGCACACTTTTCTCCCCCCAGCAAATGCTGCACTACGACCCCAACAAGCGGATTTCGGCAAAGGCAGCTCTGGCTCACCCTTTCTTCCAGGATGTGACCAAGCCAGTACCCCACCTTCGACTCTGATGTCTGATGTCCTTCCCACCCTCTCCTCAGCGGGGGCCTGAGCTGGCTTGAGTCTGGGCTGTGTTCTCCAATCTTGTCTGGCTGCCTTAACACTCACCATTCCCTCCCAGCCAGACAACTCTGAGGATACAGGGGATGGAGGGGAGAAATAGGTGAAAATGAAAGGAAACTTCAGTATTAGATGCACTTAAGTCAGCCTCTGCCAACCCTGACTACCTCCTCTTAGTCATCACCGAAGAGGGCTGGTGTTTAAAAATAACACCAACAAAGATTGACCCCCCTCCCCACCCACAGCCCCGAAATTATTTCCTGTGTTTGGGATGATAGAGACCCAAGTCTCCTGCAGCCACTTGCTAGCAGGGGGCTAAATCTGGAACTTTTGAAACAAAGGGAAAGCAAACATGGGGGGAGGGGGGTCCTGGTTTAAGGAATTAGGTTAAAAGCCAGCTCCAGCCAGTTCATTCTCTGCTGTTAGTGGTTCGTCTCACCTGCCAGTCTGGAGACTTTGCGTCCCCGGTGAGGTTCCAGGCAAGATGATTGGGCTAGGAAGGCTTGTTGTTCCTGCAAGCGAGAGGTCTCTGGGAAGTGCTGGGGCAGAGCTGTGCTCTGCCGGGGCCTTAGGAGAGTGGTGGAAGTGACATGTTTGATTTTTTTTTTCCTGTTAAAAGTCTTAGTTCTTCTGGACAGAGCAGGGATTCCTGTTCCCATGGCCGTCTGAAGGCCATACCATAGCATTGGAAGTTAGGGTGTAGACATCATTTTGAGAGTGCTGACACTTTTTTAGGGTTGTGACTGATGGGGGTTATTGGGGAAAAAATATTTCCTTAAAAGAAGGATAAACAATTATATTTATATTTCAGGTTATAGTTGTTAAAGTTTAAGTGGGAGCCGCATTTGTGGCCATGTGCACCTCCAGGTTTTGTTATTCAAATGTTTTTTAAAAAGGAGTATTTTAACTCTTTGTATGCTTTTGTTTCTTCTCCCACTTTTTATCCTTTATTCTTGCTACTAACATTATTTGTAATCTAGTTTGTCATTCATTAAAATTGCTAATTTTATAGTTCATCTCTTTCCTTTTACTTTTGCATATTTATTCTTACTACAACAGTGCTGTGAGAGAATGTGAATGTATGGAGGTGATCTGGGTTCCAGACTCTCCCCCCTCCCCCTTTTCCTTCTTTCTGTGGGTGGATTCAGCTCATCACATTTTGGCCTCTGACGCAGTTGGGATAATGCTCAGGCTGTGCTAACCAGATACTACTGCCCCCATTTTACAGCTGGGGAAACCTAAGCCTGTGTTTCTTCCTCCACTTTTATTTTTTGTAATTATTTATTTATGCACAAGAGAGCTGGAGTACAGACCAGAGGTGCAGGGGTGAGAGGACTCCCCAGAGACAGAGTGGGAAGCAGAACTGGCAGACTGACTGAAATCACTGCTGAGGGAGTAGAGGGTGCTGCAGGAGAGTCCGCTGCACCCTGTGGGTCAGCTCCCTGGCCCGGGGTCGAACTTCGTGCTGCAGCAG
Source organism: Condylura cristata (assembly GCF_000260355.1). Classification (NCBI taxonomy): domain Eukaryota; kingdom Metazoa; phylum Chordata; class Mammalia; order Eulipotyphla; family Talpidae; genus Condylura; species Condylura cristata. The sequence continues at coordinate 3,280,797 of NW_004567135.1, read as the reverse complement.
CTGCGGAGAGCCTCCTAGTGCTGAGACCACCAGTGAGGGCCCTCCTCCTCCACTTTAGCACTGTCTCCCGAGGAGCGCAGTTCAGCATTTCAGTGGCAACTTACGGAGTAGCAATATGCACGAAGTGGGCTCCAAGGGACTCGCCTGGACACACTCTCGGCAAGCTCGCCACTGCTCCTCCTTGTTTCATAGCACCCACAGCAGCGTCATCTAAAGACACTTTATTAGTACTTGCATGACTGAGGCTATTCTCAGCCGAATACGAGAAATCACTATGAAGGAGCCGGCGCTCCTTAAGTGACCACTTCTTGGAGTTGCCATTGTCTCACCCCATGAAAACGCCCCAAGCTGCCCCGAGGCCACGCCACACACTCCAGCCCACGGAAGGCGCCGCACACCCGCGCGCGGGCTCACGTGGATTCCCAGGCTCCGGGTCCCTAGGAGAGAAGTTTGCCTTTACGCCCCCGAATTTACCCCAGAGGGCGGGTACTGGACGCGGCCCCCGCCAAACCCGGGGGGAGGGGCGAAGGTCAGCGGCGGCTCGCCTCGGCTTCCTTCAGCCCCGCCTCGCCTGCCATTCAAGTCAGCGATTTTGGCAGTACTGGCCACAGTTTCACTGGGACCCGCCTCTCTCACTCACCTGATTAGATGTTTATGAGTCAAAAGGCGGAGTCAAGAGGGTCTCGAGACTTTATTGGCTGCTACACACGCCTGTCAGTAGTGCACCGCCCCCTGCCTCGGGGCGCTCGCTCCTCAATGGCTCCTCGCCTCGTCCATCTTCAACGTTTCCCTCTTTATGTTGGTCCGGGGCCCCGCCTGTCCGGGCCCTGGCTCGCACTGGTTGGTGACAGCGCGAAAGGGACCCGCCTCCCTGCTGACGATTGGCGGGTCGGTGCGCGCAAGGCCCACCCCGGCGGTAGGCGGGTGATGGCGCCATTGGCTGGGGCCCGCGCCCAGGCGAGCGGGAGGAGGAGGGGCAGGCGGGTTTGGTTGAGCTGCAGCTGTTTGTCTGTTCGACACAGGCTTGGGCCGGACGGGGGAGACGGAGCCCCAGGTACCGGGCTGATGGAGCCCACAAGGGTAGGGGCGGAGGCGCCCGGGAGAGGAGCGCGGCCCGGCCTGGGAGCCGAGGCGGCCTGGGCCTCGGCCAGGGTTAGAGCGGCCCCGTGGAGCGGGGAGAAGGGGGCCGGGCCCCAGCAGGCCCGACGGGGGCGCTGAGGAGGGGGCCGGGCGGGCCGCG
>NW_004567135.1:3260605-3279071 GCF_000260355.1 Condylura cristata | reverse complement strand
CCCGGCGCCCGGAGTGGCCTGGCGCTGCCGGAGGGAAGACCGGCGTGTTGGCGTGACAGCCGCCCGTGCAGACCCCGCTCCCGCACGGCCCGCGCCTCGGCCTCGCGGCCTGCGCTTTCTGCGTCTTCAACCCGAGTTGCCTGCGTCGTGAAGGGGCCGCAGCTTGGCTTTGGGAGCCATGGGCGCCTCTCCCGCTTCTGCTCTGGTCTGCAGCGGAGACCGTGTCTCCCTCCCAGAAGTCGGGGTCAGGGACTTCTCTGGCCAGGGCACTTCGGCGTCTGTAGCCATCAGGGGGTCTTCAGACCACGGTTGCTGAAACTTTGTGGGACTTGGGTATTTCCCAGGCGGGCAGTGCCATGTGGAATGAAGTCTGCAGATGCGGGTGAGATCACTGAGAAGGAGATTGGGGATGGACTGAGAAGTTCATTTCCGAAGGAAGGTTGGCGTCACCCCTGTTCTTTGTCGCCTCCAGAAGCCCAGGTTTCTATCCCGTTAGAGTCTCTGGCCAAGCGCGAGGTACTTGGGAGAGGCGGTGAGCAGAGAAAAGGAAAGATGGGTCCCGGGCCTGCGGTCCCCTCCTCCCACTTGCTGTCAGTGGTCTGCCGACCTCCCTCCGCCCGTAGATGGGATCTTACTGAATTTTTCCTGAAGGATACATCCTCCTTTTTCTCTCTTATGCCAGTGTGTTTTAGAATTACGTTTCTAGACGACGAAAGTTATATATGTGCTTTTAAATACTCAAAGTTGTATTAAAGTGTAAACCCGTCTGCACAAACCCCACTCGTTTTGTGTGTATTTCACCCAGAAGGTCAGAGACAAGAGGCAACAGATGCACCCTTGTTTTCGGAGATGTGCCACCAAAGGCTGGTCTGTCTTCACGTCCTCACTAAACTGGTCTCCTTCCTTCCACAGCTTTCCCTGCTGGGCTGTTACTCTGCTCCTTTCACAGCTCACTTTGCCGGCTTCTGTCAAAACCAGAGGAGCAGGGAGCTGTACTCTGGGTTAGCCCTCACCTTAAATACACACACGTGCCTGGTTGTGCGCTGAGTACCCTCGGATACCTCCAAGCAGATAGCCAGAACTGTTCGGGACAGGAAGGAAACATTACGGTGAAGCATTTTGTCTGGGAGAATCACTGATAGCTCTGCCTACAGTGAGGAATCTGAGACCCCTGGCTCCTGGTTCCTGGTCTCTGCATGGGGTCAGGTTATGTATCTGGCTCTTCATTGCCCCAAAAGATGTCGGTTCTCATAAGAGACCCCTGTTCTGTCTTTCTGTGCCAGGAAGAGAACGCCCAGTCGTCTTGGGCTGGCAGTTGGCTTTCCTCGACCTCAGTACCTCTGGGACATTCCATGCTGCCCCTTATTAGTTGAATTTGTCCGTGCTGACTTCAGAGGTGCATAACCTTCCTGTATTGTCCTCAGAAAGCTTTACCCACCCCCAAGCATCTGTGTCCTAAGGGGATCCTGTCCCTTTCTTCCTTTTTTAAAATCTTTGCCACCTTCCCCTTAATCAAAGACTAACTTCTAGAAATGAGCAGGAATTGCTTCCTACTAGGATGTAAATTACACAGCCACTTAAAGTGTTCATTCTTTCAAGGGTTCTTGCTTCTTAAGAGGTCGGTAAGGATTGGAATTGTCAAAGTTTCAAACATAGACCCAGAGTTATAAAAGTGTATTTGGAGAAGAGGAGTTTCCCACTGTCCTGCAGTCTGCCACTAACCTGCTAACGTTTAGTCGGGGAGCAAGGATTACTCTTCCATATTTTGCTTGTTTGTGTGCAGTTGTTCGAATTCGACTGCCGAGGGAGCGTAGTGTAGGAGAAATAAGTGTATGTGGCCTGCTCCCCTGATTCTAAGGCGTCTCAGATGGGAAAGTTACCAAATTGTGAGACAGTGAACTGAAAATAAGGAATTGCAACAGACCTCTAGGAGGAAGGGACCCTTGAAGTCCTGCAGGTCACAGTCCCACTTCTCCACAGTGTTAGGAAAGATTTAGTCATGAACTGAACATGAACTGCGGTAAGAGCCACCCAGGTGAGCAAAGCTTGTGCAGATTTCGGCTGGGTTGTAGCTTCTGTTGAGGGGTAGTTGGGTACCTTTTCAGAGTGTCCTCTGACTCGGGGTGGGGGGGTGCCTTCTGTTTCTCAAATTCCGGAATTAATGGAGAGATACTGACCCAAAGCTTTTGAACACTTAATAGCAGCGGAAAGTTCAGGGAACTTAGGTTTTGGCTGTAGTGCTTCAGTATTTTGGGTGACAGGGCTGCACAATGGGTGTGATTAGGCCATATGGGGCATAGTAACGGGTGACAGGAAAAGCAGTTAGCCCGTGTGAGTTGCAACAGTACCTTGTGGGCTGGGTCCCAAGGGGGCCCTCCATCCAGAAGAGATCATAGAGAGGCCAGGAGCGAATTGGTTCTCCAGAGCCTGTTAAAAACATTCCCAAATGGAACTAAGCCTCTCTCCAGATGGCATAGAAGGGTAGGAGTTGATGGAGGAGGGAAGCAGGATTGCCTCGGCCTTAATGAATTTAGGGAGCTTAGTCAGCACCTACTAGGTACCAGACATTGTGCTTTGCTCTGGAGAGTCAGGTGATAAAAACAGTCCTACTTCTTGAGAAGTTTGTAATTTAACAGAGCAGACAGACACAAACAACTAACTCATACGGTGAAATTCATGCTCTGATGGAAACACAACCTTAAGGTGGTGGGACCTCACCGGTTAGCCACTGGTGAATTCTGCTCGAGAAGGTGGCATTTGAGCTGGGCCTTAAAAGATGCGTTATAAATTTGCTGGACAGACAGTAGAGAAGGGCATTTGCGTATTTCCTAGATCAGTGAGGGAGTTTGTACCACCATGCTAGTAAGAGATAAGTATGCTTTTTTAAAGAATTTATTTATGCACACAAGAACTGGGGTACAGGCCAGAGGTGCAGGGGGTGAGAGGATTCACCAGAGACAGTGGGGAGCAGACTGGCAGATCTACTGAAACACTGCTGAGGGGAGCAGCGGGCGAGACTGAGAGGTCGGCTGCACCCGGTGGGTCCCTCCCTGGCCGGGGATCGAACTGGTGCTGCAGTGGCTGCTGACAGCTTCATGGTGCTGAGACTTAACCCCTTGTGCCACCGGGGAGGCCCAAGATAAATATGCTTTTCCCTCTTGGAGGAAGGGGTGGGGGAAGTAGAAGAGTTTTCATTTAAGCCAGTGACTCATGGTTGACATTGGGTCGGCAGTGAAAGGACAGCCAAATCTGGGAGCCTCAGTTTGTTTTATAGTTTGGGGTCTGAGCAAAGTTGGAAAGTTAAAGGCATTTACTGGCTTTTGTTCTAGCTTCCCTACTGATCCATCTCACATTTGTCCGAAGGCCCACTGAATACTACAAGAGTTTCCATTTTATCACCTTCCTTTGAATTGTTTCTATTTCAGCTTTCCTGACCGGCTTTAGAGAGGCACAGTCACGAGTGAGTCCTCTGTGAGCATGTGGCGCCGCAGCCCCGTCCCCACGTCCGGCATTCCTGCGTTTGCCTAACGTGTGTGTAGTCCCAAGGGAGGTGCCTGCGGAAATAGCGCGGCAGGCAGCCGTCCTGGCGCATCTCACTCATCCTGGGATACTCCTCGGCTGGGTGCAGGGTGCAGCCTCTCCTGCTTCCTGACAGGGCCAGTGTCCAACAGCAGCCAGGAGCACTGCAGGACGGGCTTTGCTGCTAAGCCACTGTGAGATACCTGGCCGCGTGCTAACACTTGGCAAGTTGGTTCGTTTTGTTTCTCAGTTTCCTCACCTGAAAAATAGCAACGGGATGGATTACCTCTAGACGGGTGCAGGACTGGCTCTTGGGAGTAGATTGGACCCCAGTGCTGTACCTGGAGCCCAGCATCCATTCGTGGGGGAGAGCCCAGACGCTCCCTATAGAGGTGGCTCGGGTACTCCAAGCGACCAAGCAGAGGGACCTAAGAAATGGAGTCTTGTTCTGGCTGGGACTGGCAGGCTGAGAGACCTTGATGGTCACACTGTCCGTGTTAATGCACTTGCCGCCGCCTCTCATGCCCCCCGCCCCCCAGTGGGCTAATGCCAGGGTGAAGCCGCAGTCCTCCCCTTCATGGTCAGTGATAAGCCGTTCTTGGGAAACAGTGATTCCAAGGGATGTTAAGATTTCTGGGTGAAGGGAAGAATAACCTCCCCCCCCCCGCCTCAGTTTCGAAGGGAGTATTCTCCGAGCTTGCCTGGAGAGCTGTGGCTTTCTTGTTTGCCTTCGAATGGCTCCTTTGCCAGCTGACAATGCATAGCAAGAAATCACCAGAATGGAAGAGAAAGAGGTGGAATCTGATGTATTGTTTCACTTCTGTACCTCTGATCTTTGAGAATCTAGCTATTATGTAAAAAACACAACCCTTTAAAAACATGTTGGGATCAAAGATGGGGCTTGGAAATAGGTGCTCAGTGACTGAATGGGGTAGGCAGAGGTACTCTTGAGGTGACACCCTGGGTCTTTGTCTTTTCTTTTTTGGGGGGGTTCTTTTTTTTAAGATTTATTTATTCATACAGAACTGGGGTACAGGCCAGAGGCAGTGAGAGGGTTCACCAGAGACTGACGAAGCACACTGCTGAGGGGAGCAGCGGGCATGTCAGGAGAGGTCTGCCGCACCATGTGGGTCACCTGTGGGGCGGGGATCGAACTTGCACCAAAGCGGCTGTGGCCCGCTTATAGTGCTGTGCTTTAACACGCTGCACCACCAGAGAGGGCCTGGGACTTTGTCTTTTCTAACACAGTAGTTACTAATCTCTGACTGCCTGAGACAACCAAGTGGCAAGACGTTTGCTGACTCTGGCTTTCTTTGCTGCCTGTGGAGGTTAGTGCAAGAACCCTGCGTCTGGAGAGTGTGATGTTTCTTTCTTACCCTTCTCCAACTCCCCCTATTTTCCCAGGCTTACAGTAATTATTTGTTCTTCAGAATTCAGTCCATTCTAACTCCCATGTTTTCACATTGTATAGTAGAATCCTGGAGGCTTAATGTTTTATGGATCACAGGCTGTGGAGCAGATAAAAATGTGAGGGACTAAGTCAAAGAATCTAGGGAATTTGATTAGTTTAGCTGTAGTTTCTTTTTTTCCCCTGCTGTCATATTTTCTGTTTTAAAGAGTAGCATTATGTTATTTTGCTATGAAACAGTGTGATGAAGTACCACATAAGTTTTTTCTTTGAAGATTATTTATGCATACAGAACTGGGGTACAGGCCAGAGGTGCAGGGGTGGCGAGAGGGTTCACAAAGTGGCAGATTGACGAAGTCCACTGCTGAGGGGAGCAGCAGGCAGGTCAGGAGGGGTCTGCCACGCCCTGTGGGTCCCTCCCCAGCTGGGGATTGAACACAGTGCTGAAGCAGCTGTTTCCAGCTTCATAGTGCTGCGCCCCTGTTGTGCCACCAGGGGGGGCCCCACTACATGAGTGTTTTTGAAAATAATTCACCCTAACAAATACTGAAAAACACACTTCTAAAATTACCCAGAATTTTGGAAAATAATTCTAATTCTGCTCTCTATTACTTTCTACCTCCCTCCCTCCCCAAGATCCTTAAAGATAAAACAGGGCCTTTCCTGGTGGTGCAGCAGGTTAAAGCGCAGCACTATGAACCTGGCGGCAGCCACTGCAGCACGAGTTCGATCCCCGACCAAAGGGGGACCCACAGGGTGCAGCAGCCCTCTCCTGACCTGCCCACTGCTCCCCTTTGTATTTCAGTGGATCCTCCTGTTCTGCTCCCCACTCTGTCTCTGGTGAATCTTCTCTCCCTCCCATACCAGTGGCCTGTACCCCAGTTCTGTGTGAATAAATAAAATCTATAAAAAAAAGCAAGCTAAGAAGGGCAAAAGGAGTGAGTGGCCTTAAGACACAGTGAGTCAGATGGAAAAGCAGCGTAAGACGTAGGTGCGCCGGCCCCCAACGCCTTCACGTCCTGCTCTGTTCGTGCCTGCCCATTGTTGTTGCTCTGAACTTCAGTAGCAGGGCGGGAGAGTTGGCGTCAGCCTGGGTCTTAGCTGTAAGAGAGCTCCAGTAAGTGACCACCACCTGTGTGCTGACCAGAGACTTAGTCTTCTTCCCTCCCTACTCATTTTTCAGTGTCAGGTCTTTCCCAAGTAGTGTTTTTAAAATGTATTTTGATCACGATTCATACTAAAAAGCTTTATACCCTAATTCAGTGCATTTACAGACATGAAACATTTTCATAAAATAGTTTTTATGCTTACTGTTTGCAATATACTTGATATTGTTCTCTCTCTCTCTTTTTTTTAAAAAGATTTATTTATTCATAGAGAATTGGGGTAGAGGCCAGAGATGTGGAGGGTGAGAGGATTCACCAGAGACAGAGTGGGGAGCAGGACAGGCAGATGGACGAAGGACACTGCTGAGGGGAGCAGCGGGCGGGTCAGGAGAGGTCTGCCACGCCATGTGGTCATCTCGGGGGCAGGTGGGGATCGAAGTCATGCTGAAGTGGCTTCAGATTCTTAGTGCTGTGCTTTACCCCGCTGTGCCAGGGAGGGCCTGTTCTCTCTTTTTTAAGACTTATTTATGCATTCAAGAACTGGGGCGCCGGCCACAGGTTTAGGGGGTGAAAGGAGTTACCAGAGACAGAGCAGGGAACAGAAGAAGCAGACCTACTGAAATACGCTGCTGAGGGGAGCAGTGGGTGGGTCGGGAGAGGTCTGCGCAGTGTGGGTCACTCTGGCGGGGATGGAACTCATGTGCCGCGCTGTACCTCGTCGCGCCACCAGGGGGAGCCCTTGTTCTCTTTTTTAGTGCGTGGATCGTGACCGATGCGATTTCAAGGTTCTAGTGGCTGTCAGTCCAAATTTTGATGATACTGTTCTAAAGGTGTGAAGATGAAAAGTGCTGTGAGTAGTGGTTAAACAGCTAATTAAGACTGATTCTGGCAGCACTGGTTCCCAGAATTCTGGATTCCATGGATCAGTTCATCTAAATTGGGCGGATTTTTATTTTCTAATTAAGTGTATTTAGAAAGCTCATTGTTAAGACGTTTATTTTAAAGCTTTATTTATTTATTTTTTCTGTTTATTTGTACGCAGAACTGGGGTGTAGGCCAGAGGTGTTGGGTGTTCACCAGAGGCAGAGTGGGAAGCAGAACAGGCAGATCCACTAAAACACCGCTGCGGGGGGCAGCCCGGAGACAGGAGGGGTCTCCTGGGCCCGGTGGGTCACTTCCTAGTCGAACTGCTGCTGCAGTGGCTGCTGCTGTCTTCATAGCGTTAAGACTTAACTCCTGTGCCACCTCGGAGGCCCCTTCCATACCTTTGTACAGAATTTTGTTTTGTTTTATGGAAATAAGATCCAATCATGTATTTATATAAATATGTTTATATTACATATTTTATACATTACATATTTATGTTTATATATTTTTTATATACATATACAAATTCTCAGTGCTATCAGGCTGTTGCCAGCCACTGCACACTGTCTCATGAGTTCAGTCTCCATGAGCTCAACCCCTCAGCAGCGTGTTTCAGGGGACCTGCCTGCTCTGCTCCTCACTGTCTCTGGTGGATCCTCCCACCTTCCTTCCTGCACATCTAGGCTACACCTCAGTTCTATGCATAAACAAATAAAATTAAACCTTAAAATTAATTGATAAATGTAGGGTCTCCCTCGCAGTTAGGGATTGAACGCTCAGCTCTGTCAAGCTGTCGCCAGCCATTGTGACATGAGTTTGGCTTGAGTTTGATCCCCAGCCAGGGAGTGACCCACATGTCATAGCAGACCTCTCCTCTCCCCACTGCTCCCCTCAGCGGTGTTCTTCAGTAGATCCACCTGTTTTGCTCCTGCTTTGTCTCTGATGAATCCTCTCGCTCCATACCTCTGGACTGTACCACCATAAAAAATACATAAAAAATAGGGCCCTCCCTGGTGGCGCAGTGGGTTAAAGCACAGCACTGAGAAGCTAAAGCCGCTTCCGCATGAGTTCGATTCCCCCCTGCCCTGGAGGTGACCACATGGCGTGGCAGACCTCTCCTGACCCGCCCGCTGCTCCCCTCAGCAGTGTACTTCGTCGATCTGCCTGTTCTGCTCCCCACTCTGTGTCTGGTGAATCCTCTCACCCTCCGCATCTCTGGCTTGTACCCCAGTTCTGTATGAATAAATAAATAAATCTTTTAAAAAAAATACATAAAAAATAAATAAAATCTTAAAAAAAAAAGTGTGTTTCAGTCGATCTGCCTTTTCTGTTCCCCACTCTGTCTCTGGTGAATCCTCTCACTCCTGCATCTGGCCTGTACCCCTGCTCTTGTATATATACATAAATAAGTCTTTTTTAAAAGATGAACAAATAAATGGAATAAAGTTAGCTTAATAAAAGTACATGTCAGGGCCCTCCCCGGTGGCGCAGCGGGTTAAAGCACAGCACTAAGAAACTACAGCCACTTCCACATGAGTTCGATCCCCGCCTGCCCCGGAGGCGACCACATGGCGTGGCAGACCTCTCCTGCCCCGCCCGCTGCTCCCCTCAGCAGTGTATTTCGTCGATCTGCCTGTTCTGCTTCCCGCTCTGTCTCTGGTGACTCCTCTCACCCTCCGCATTTCTGGCCTGTACCCCAGTTCTGTACAAATAAATAATAAATCTTTAAAAAAAAAAAAAAGTACATGTCAGTTTTATTTTTGTCATTTTGTTATTGACCATTGAAAACTTAACAAAATAAAATAGCACACGAGTATCTGGATTCTTAGAACTCACTGACCTAGCACATTCGTGAATACTCACTAAGATCAGAATAACTTTTTCCATTCTTCTACCTTAATCCAGTTTACTTTTGGACTTTTGAGTCTCACTTCTCTCGTTATCTTCTGGTTTTCTCTCTATACTTTTGTTTTTTCTCTTTATCCCTTTCATATCATGGTTGCTTTATAGTAATATATTGATAGTTAATATTGAGATATGTTAAAATGATCTTTTCTATGAGTCAGTTCCAATAAATATCAAGACCTATCATATTAACAAACTTAAATACATCTTTCCTTTAATCTTCATTTCTCTAAAAAGTAGATCCTTTTTGCATTTTATGAAAGCAGAAGGTCAGTCTCAGAAATTTTCGTAATGCCACATAATGACATTAATGTCATAATGACAGTGACTAATAATGATTAGTAACTTACTGTTCGTTGAGCACTTTATGTCAGATACTTTCAGTTCTTTGTATATAGTGTCTCACTCAGTCTCCACAACAACTTTACGAAGTGGGTACTCATCAGCTTTTTATCCCATGTTACAAATGAGGAAACTGCAGACATCACACTAGTAAGCGGCAGAACCAGTCACAACTAGTAAGCAGAACTGTAAAAGAAGCCCAGCGAGCTAGTTTCCATGGCCTTTGTTCGTCTGCATTGCCTCCCGTGTGGTTTTCCTGTCTTTATTAACTTTATTGTCCTCTTGTCTTTACTAAGATTATAGAGATTAGTAACCTTGACTTCAGAACAGCTTGCTAACAGTGACAAACTGTTTCCCCACCTAAGCCATAGAGGATGACGTTTGTGGATTCACTGGAATCAGCCCTGGAGAAGGAAGCGATTAATCTGCACAGGCAAAGTACAGCCCAAGCATTGACTAAGTTTTGGAGAGAGGCTTTGCGTGTTCTGATCGTGCTCGCTTTTCTTTGAATCTTACAGTTCCTTCATCAGAGTCAGGATGATGAAATATATTCAGGTTAGAATGATCAGATTCTCACAGTCCCAACTTCTCTCTTCCTTTCTGCCTCCTACTTCATCTCCAGCTTCTTGGGAGGTAGCAGAGGTGACTCAGTTTATTCTCTCGTCAGACATTTGTTGCTTGACCATTTATCCCCGTGCCATCCTCTGGACACTCTGGCGTGGGCTTAGAAGACACAACTTTCTCTGCCTCACACTCAAAGGGTTGTGGCTTTTAGGCCTCTAGTGTGGCGAGTAATCGAACTCCTGGGCCCCAGGAAGACAAATGGAAGCTGAGAGCAGGCCAGAACCTGCTGACTTTTAGACTTGGAGACTTTGAGACTTGGAGAGGTGACAGACACAGGGAAAACGGCTTGATGCTGGATGCGGTTATTGATCGTGTTTTACTACTCACCTTTGACCAGAAATTAGACAGGATAGGTTTTTTTTTTTTTAAAAAAAATTGGGGGGTGGGGTGGGATGGTAGACAGTCCAGAATACCAAGGAGATAATGAGAGTTGAGGTATCTAAAAGTGATCCATTTGGTGTTTGATGACCTGGTTGAGAATTGATGGAAAAGTGAATAATTTTTGCAGTTTTTAGTCTCTTGATTTCAGCTCCCTTGGCAGTGGAGATTATGTGGTAAGGCAGACTGCTTCAGATAGTTTTATTTTATTGGTGCCCAGCTACATGGGGCGCTCTTAGAGGTATGACCTTTAAATAACGGACGGTTATAAAAGCTAAATTCTCATACGGGCATCGGAAAGGGAGAGATCCTATCCTTTTGCTTAAAAAAAAAAGTTACAACTGGACCTCCCTGGTGACACAAGGGGTTCGGTGTCAGCACTGTGAAGCTGTCCGCAGCCTCTGCAGCCCGAGTTCGAGTTCGATCCCCGGCCAGGGAGGGACCCCCAGGGCACAGCAGACCCCTCCTGTCTCCCCCTGCCCCTCTCAGCAGTGAGTTTCAGTGGATCCACCTGTTCTGCTCCCCACTCTGTCTCTGGGGCGTCCTCTCTCACCCCACACCTCTCGCCTGCACCCCAGCTCTTATGTGCATAAATGAATAAAATCTTTTTTTAAGAACAGGTGGTTACAGCTGCACTGGCCCTCTGTTTAATTTTGCCCGCTTTTTTTCTTGCAGGACTGCTGAAGCTTAGACGCCCCCTCCCCCCCTCCCCCCTTTGCCGCTTTGTGGCACCCCCTCCCTGCACCCTTGTCCCACTCTGGTCATCTAACCATGACTAGCAGAAGTGCTGCCAGGCCCAATGGGCAGCCCCAGGCCAGCAAAATATGCCAGTTCAAATTGGTCCTGCTGGGGGAGTCCGCAGTGGGCAAGTCCAGCCTGGTGCTGCGCTTCGTCAAGGGGCAGTTCCACGAGTACCAGGAGAGCACCATCGGAGGTGAGGGCGCCATCGGGGGTGAGGCTGCGGGAGGGGCTTGGCGGGGCGCAAGTCCTCGCCGCGGGGACGGTGGCCGTAGTGCCGAGAGAGGCATCCGTTCATCCTCTCGCCGCTGTTCGTGTGTGTAGTTTGTTTTTCCGTCATTCTATGCCTTTTCCGTCTCGGTTGTCATCCCCGTGGGCGTCCCATCGCCAGATCACCCTGCGCCATCACCACAGTCCAGCGCACCTCCCTCCCCCACCTTTCTGATCCCACTCCCCACTCCGCCCTGTAAAATGTCTCTGCTCTATAACTCTTCGTTATTAACGTTTTCTCCCTGGTCCTTTATATACCTGCTATGAGTTCTGAAACCATCCGGTGTTTTTCCTTTTCTTCCTGGCTTTGTCACTCACCATGGTCCCTTCCAGCTCCCTCCACGTTGCTGCAAAAGGCCTGCGCTGCTTGGTTTTGGTCTTGGTTGCTGAGTAATACTCCGTTATGTCTGTGTACCGCATCTTGTTAATCCAGTCATCCACTTTTGGGCTTTGGGCTGTTTCCACGTCTTTCCAATTGTAAACAAAGCGGCAGTAAACATGGGGTGCAGGTATCTTTCTGAATCGCTGTTTTTGGGTCTCTGGGTAGATACCTGGGCGTGGGATCGCTGGGTCCTGTGGAAGCCCCATGTTCAGCAGTTCGAGGAAACTCCACACAATTTTCCATAGAAAACCACTACTTTTTTAACCTGAGTTTGCCTGCCTTCTCGCTCTCAATCCCGGGGAAGCTGAGCAGTGTCACCGGAGGCGGGATGGGTTGGGACGAGGATTCTCAGGCACAGGTGTACACCGGACTCAACCTGGGTAGCACTTTCCTCCCGGGCCCTACCTAGATCTCCCTAATACTGGAGGCCAGGTCGGGCAGCATTGCTGTGCATGTTTGGCAGAGCGCCCTAGAGGGCTGTGAGGCACACAGGTGGCCAGGTAGGGCCTCTGCGGCCTCCCACACCCCATCAGTGAGTGCTGAGTCAACAAAGAGTCTGATGAGAATTTCCAGCTTCTCCTTCCCCGTATTCTAGTCCCTTGGGGAAGGTGGTATTCTTGCATCAGCAGATGATGATATGAAAAAGTATCATCCAAGTAATTATGATGCTGGTGGGACCTGCGTCAGGCTTTCAGATCTCCTGGTCAGTTGACTGATTTATCTGAAGCTTTTTATTTCCGTTATCTGTTACATTCCTCTTTTTGGTTAAGAGAATGCCAGTGCACTCCACCCCTCATATTTCACGAGGTGTCCTCCTCCCGGGTGCCCTAGCTAGAGATCGTTTTGACAGCGAGGCCTTAGCAGAGACCAGTCTTCCCCTGGCTGAAGGCCCTCTGCATGAGGAGCGCACCCAGCCTTCGGTGGCGGGATGGCTGGGCGGTGAGCTGTCTGAGACGGAGTAGGGGAGGCGGCCGTTTCCACTTCTCCTCCCACTTACAGCTTCCTTCCCTGTGTTCTCTCATCCTTAGCGGCCTTCCTCACCCAGTCTGTCTGTCTAGATGACACAACGGTCAAGTTTGAGATCTGGGACACGGCTGGGCAGGAGCGATACCATAGCTTGGCCCCCATGTACTACAGAGGCGCCCAAGCCGCAATCGTGGTTTATGACATTACTAATCAGGTGAGTGGACTGAAGGGGTTGTCCTGGCTTTTTACTCACAGGAATTAAATAGTAGGGGAGAGAAAGCTGGCTTGAAACAGCAGAGTAAAAGCAGGAGTGTTCCCCAGTGCTGAGATGGCAGCAAGGAACGGCGAGCAGGAGCGGGCGGTCGGTGAAGAGGCCCTTTGGAGACCGGGGTTTGGAAGGGGCAGGCCTCGACTGGCCGCCCTCCCAGGTTACCCATTCTCTGCTCACGTCTTTCTAGGAAACCTTCGCCCGAGCGAAGACATGGGTAAAAGAGCTCCAGCGGCAGGCCAGTCCGAGCATCGTCATTGCCCTGGCGGGGAACAAGGCCGACCTGGCCAGCAAGCGCATGGTGGAGTATGAAGTAAGAAGGCCCGGAGCCCTGGCCAGCATGCCTGTGCTTGGGGGCGCTTTCCGCACCCGCCCTTTCTGAAACGCGCACCCGAAGACATTCATCATCTCATTCCCCAGTTCTGTGCCAAGTTAAACACAGCGCACTGGGACCTTAATGACAGCCAGGACATGTTAGAGGAGTTACAAGAAAATGCCAGAGTGGAGGGGTAGGGGAGTACCCGCTGTGAGGGTACCAGTATGAAAACAGGAAGGAAGGAGCAGTTGAATTTGAGGTAAGGGACCACTCAGGTGTCAGCCCGAAGCTCCCGTCCAGTTTGCTGCGCCCCTGTAACTCAGACGGCTGGCACGTGTACGTTGGGTGACGTGGTCTAGACGCCGGGTTTTCCTCGAGGGAATCAGCTCCAAGCTGCAGGTCCAGCGCCTGCTGACGGCGTGGGCAGGGCGGGGAGGGAGCCTGGCTGTGGCCTGGCCCCGGTGCTCATGGCGTGGACGGGCATCTTGTCCCTCCCTGCGTGCTGAGCGCCAGCACCCACACCTGTTGCAGGAGGCCCAGGCGTATGCCGATGACAACAGCTTATTGTTCATGGAGACCTCGGCCAAGACAGCTATGAACGTCAACGACCTCTTCCTGGCAATAGGTAAGGTCAGAGCGACCGAGCGCTTCTGTCTTTGCCCTCGCTCCAGACAAGCTCACCCGACCCTGGTCTTAGGTCGTCGGGAGCTTCTCCGCTTGTGGAAATACCATCGCTTCCCACTGGGACCTCCATCCTTTGGCTGTAGCTCAACGCCCCCCCATCTTTAATGCAGCCTGTAAACCGTGGGCCCTCCCGCTTCAGAACATTCTTTTAACCTCTCACATAGCCCCTGTAGCCTCTTTCTCCCACGTCTTCCCCCATCCAGTAGTATTTTTTGAGGGGAGGGAGAAAATGAGGAAATCTATCATACTTTCTTCCTTTCTCTCTTTATCTCTAGCTAAGAAGTTGCCAAAGAGTGAACCCCAAAATCTGGGGGGTGCAGCAGGCCGAAGCCGGGGTGTGGATCTCCATGAGCAGTCCCAGCAGAACAAGAGCCAGTGTTGTAGCAACTGAGGGTGGCTGGCCTCAGCAAACGCGGAGCCAGCACGAGAGCCAAGAAATGTCCTCCACCCCACCCTCAGCACACAGCCCCCCGGTAACAGCACAGAGCCCCGGCTCCCGAAGGCTGCCTCCTGACAGCTCTGTCATGGCACTTTTTAACGCTTCAGCAACCAACACCAGGCAGCTGTTGCCGCTGGCCTACCCCTGCTTCTGGGGCTTGGGGTCAGGTCCCCCAGGACTTACCTTCCAAAACAAACTTTCTTCTCTTTGTATTATAGGTACAAGACAGTGTCCTACTTATCTTTCTCCTTTTCCTCATTTTTTCAGAAAACACTTTTTGTCTCCTGCCCCTTCTGCTTTTGGTCAGTCCCTGTTCTTGACCCCTCCTCCTCCCCTCCCCGGGACAGAGAGGGGGGCGAATCCAGAAACTGGGGGAGGAGGTTTCCAGTCAGTCACAGTCAGGGCCCGGGGTGGGTGGCGGGAGTAAGTCTCAGAGCCCAGGGAGTGAGGAAACATTTCCTTTTCTGATTTTGTTTGGCTAAAGCCTCATATTTGGAAACGCTGGCATCCATGAGTTGGGCCTGAGCAGTGATTCTGGGCGGAGGTGAGGTCGGGAAGGCGTGCCCTGGGTGCCAGGTGGGGTCACGTTAGCTCCCGGGGAGGGGTGAGGTGGGGTGCACTGTCATCGGTGGCTCTGGAGCCCTCCAAACCTGGCCTCCCCTTACCCGGCCACTGTGGGGGAGACGCCCCCGAGTCCTCCAAAGAATCTTCACGGGTTGCCTGCGTCTTTGGCTCTGCTGTGATCCGGCCGGGCGGGGCCGCCTTGAGCCCCCCTCCGGCTTATGCATTGCGTCTTTCCTCTCTGGCCTTCAGTTGGCCTCGGCCCAGCCGCCATGTCCCCTGCAGTTTGCACTTTAATTAACAGACGGCAGTTGGGTGGGGTGCATGTCGGGTGGGGGTCTCGATGGACTCGCCTGCCCGCTCACCAAGAAGTGGGTGCGGGGCAGGCCGTGGAGCATACAGCGCCGTGGCAGCGAGCCCGAGCCCGCCTCTCTGCGCGCTTCCTCCCACTCTGACTTGGAACCTGAGTCGTGGCCACCCTAGCTCTTGGGTACAGGTTCGCCCTTCCCGGAGCGTAGGCCGAGCAGTGGCGACGGTCTCGGGATGCACAGGCCGTGGTGGGGCCGTGAGGAGGGCAAAGTTTTCTGTCTTTTCCCTGGTTTCACATTCACTTCGCGTCGCCCGTTACCATGTTTTCCCACTTGCCAACACGAGCAGCCTTTATCCCTCTGTGCCGTCTGCTCTGGCCCCCACTGCCATCAGGCCTGCTTCTCCTCTCTTGGTACCTTCAGTTTAGATTCTCCATCCCTGTGCCGTGCCCTCCCCTCCTGCCGCCGGTGGTTTCATCCACGAGGGGCTAATGCCACAGAAGCCTACGCACGGCCCCTCATGTGACACCACCTGCTCCGGCAGCCAGGCCGTGACCCGCACCAGCTGCCTCGTGCCGCCAGAGAGCCTCAGGCCCTCTGAACCTCTGACCTCTCTTTCGTCCCACTTCAAGTGTTTAGGATGTCTCGGAGAAGCCAGCAAGGCAAGAAAGAACTCTTAAGCTCCTCCTTGTTCCAGCCCAGAGTTGTGGGAAAATCAGAACAGCCACAGTGACCTAGGATTGGAATCTTTCTCCCCTTTCGTGAGCAGACGTCCTCTGGCCCCGGCAGCTGGGAGTCCCCGAGACCGAGGTTGCAAGGACCTGGCCTGCGTCCTTCGGCACCTCCGTTCCCACCCCTCTCCGGGGCGGCCTTAGTTTCCGTGGCCCTGAAACACCGATTTTCTCCTTCCTTTCCCCGCCCCCACTGGCCCCAGAAGCACCTAGTGCGTCCTTAACAAATGGAAGAGCTGGGGTAGCTCTCTCATCTCTCAAAAGTGGAGTTCCGTCTATGCATCTTCCCCATGGGGTAGGAGTGAAGATGTCTCATTGTCCTGGAGTTGGGGGACCCTTTCTTCAGGACGCCCCCTCCCGTCTCCCTGGAGAGCAGGATCGGCCTCGGCTTTGGGCCTGCCTGCCGCCTTCCTCCTGTTTCCCACCAGCTCTCTGCTTTCCACTGAGCGTTGTTGGACTCGGAAGTCTTAGTTTTTAATCCCCGGCTCTTTTTTCCTCTGGTCAGTTTTTTAGGGTTTTTTTTTGTTTGTTTTTGTTTTGCTTCTAAGAAAGCATTTGCCTTTCCCCCCCTTCCTCTTCCAACATAACAATCGTGGTAACAGAATGCGACTGCTGATTTACCAATGTATTTAATGTAAGTAAAAAAAGGAAAAAAATACATTTGTATTGGAGTGTGTGCTTTTTCTTGTTCTTTTTTTTTTTTTGCTATTTGTCAGATACTAGAAATTTGGGGAAAGGGTACCCAATAATATTTTATTGAGTCAGGAGCACATCTTCCCCCAACTCTTGGTGCTTCCTTAGTCCTTCATCTTTCCTTCACTAATGAGATAACCCAATTTGAAAATAACCCTTTGCAGTAAGCCACCAAAGAACTCATCAAACCTGATCGTATGTCTTAGGCCCTATTAATAATGTATATATGTCAGGTGGGGGGATTGTGAACTTCTGGGCAGGAAACTGGTCATTGGTAAGATTGGTGGAGACAGTGGCATTTGTGAAACCTTTGAAGTAGTATGCAAAAATGTAGGTGCATTTTTCTAGAGAGGTGTCCATTGCCTTAATAGGATCTTTGAAGAATACATGAGTTAGCATTGTCACTTGGTATGTGACCCCGCCCCAACAGCATGTCTCCTGGGTGTGTTTCCGTCCTGTTCTTGAAGCCCTTCAGTCCATCACTGTCTTAAGTGGAGGGGCGGAGGAAGAACAGAGAAAAGTTAGGTATGTTTTGGAAGTTTTAAATTCCAAAGAATCTGAAGTACAGGAAGGATGCTTAGTGCCATGCAGACCTCAAATTCCAGCTCTGTCTCTAGCAACTACCAGCTATGACCTGATCGAGTTACTTAGCTGCTCTCCATCTGTTTCTTCTGTGAAATGAAGAAAAGTTGAGGTTGCAAGGTCAATTGAATAAAGCATGTGTGGCACACAAGTAGGCAGCGTTTAGGGAGAACTACCTAACTGATGGGCGATGGCTTTCTGGATCTCGGAGGTGAGCCTGTTTAAGGTTGGTAGCATGTGTTGGACATCACGTCTCTGCAATTACTTAACTGGAAATCTTTCAAAGAACTTTAAAGCCACAATTACTTTTTTTTTTTAATTACAAAAGTTTATTTTTACATTATTTTGTACATATTTTTTTCCATCTCAATTGTAATCCCCGCGGGTTTCCCATCACCAAGTCACCCGTGTGCCATCACAATTACTTTCTTACTGTCAATTTCCCTTTCCCTCTACTTCAGAACTCCCCCAAAGTCGCCTTGCTTTATGGTTAAAAACAAAGAAAAGCCCTCTAGGTCAGTTTAGAAGGGGAAATGATTCTACAAGAAGAAAGAGGACCTTCACTTTCAGTACGTTGTAGTTCAACTTCTGCTCTGTAGGGGGCGTTGCGAGTACATTTGCCCAGGTTTACAGCCAACCAATGACAAACCCAAGTGATGAAAGGGTATTTAGTAATTGCATTTTATTAGTGTACTTATGTTGAGGTTATAATCTTACTGCTCTCAGGTGTGAAAATGCCACTACTTTTATTTTTTTAAGATTTATTTATGCTTACAGAACGAGTTGTGGTGGGTCAGAGGATTCACCAGAGACAGTGGGGAGGACAGACAGGTTGACAAGGTACACTGCTGAGGGGAGCAGCGGGGGGCCTGGAGAGGTCTGCCATGCCCCGAGGGTCAGCTCCCTGGCCTGGGATCAAACATCGAGAGGCAGTAGCCTCAGAGAGTTTCATAATGCGGTGTTTTAACCCGTTGTGCTACCAAGGAGAGCCCGAAAATGCCATCACTCTTGTTAGAATTTTTATAATTTCTGATGTCACTGATTTTTTTTTTTTTTAAGGAAAAAAACCACCACCCATAGGGGCCTCCCTGGTGATGCAGGGCTGAAAGTCTCAGCGCTGTTAAGCTATCACCAGCCACTGTCACCCACAGCGGCCTTAGTTCATCCCCGCCAGGGAGTGACCCCCAGGCCCAGCAGACCTCTCCGGTAGTATTTTAGTAGATCTCCCCTCAAGTATTTTAGTAGATCTGCCTGTTCAGCTCTCCACTCTGGTGAATTTTCTTTCACCCGCATCGCCTACGCCCCAGTTCTTGGTGTGCACAAGTAAATAAAAACAAATCTTAACGAAAAAGAAGAAAACATCCCTTATACCCTCTGCC
>NW_004567135.1:3259896-3260505 GCF_000260355.1 Condylura cristata | reverse complement strand
AGCGGCACCCAGCCCTGAAGGTTAACAGCCAGCGCCCCTTTAATGCAGAGCCCCCTCCTGGGCTGTTAACTGACAACTACATCACACCCAACCCTCCCCTGTTCTTGGTGTGCACAAGTAAATAAAAACAAATCTTAACGAAAAAGAAGAAAACATCCCTTATACCCTCTGCCCCTGCGCCCAGCCCTGACCCTCTCCCTTCTGGTAGCCTCTGTTCAGTATCAATGTCCACTGGTTTTCCTCTGCCCATCCTTTTTATTTCCTGATACTGCACGCATAGGTGAAACCACCCACTATTTATCTTTATGACTAATTTCACTTGACATAATCTCCTTAGATTACTCCATTTTGCTGAAAACGACAATTTTTCATCATGTATGTACATAGCTAATTTTTTAACCGGCTTAAGCAAACGTAAAGGCTGACTAAGTGTTGGTAAAATTCGACTAGCCCAAGGATCTCGGCAGCCCTGAGCTATTATTCCTGCATTTATGGTAACTGAGCTTTTTTTCCCCTAAAAGATAAACAGGGCGGTTTTACTAGCTACACGGTCATTTGTCAGAGCCCGGCAGGGGCGCGGCCGGCGCGGGCGGACGCGGCGAGGTCCGG
>NW_004567135.1:3236864-3259488 GCF_000260355.1 Condylura cristata | reverse complement strand
GCGCCCTCGCCGGCCGCTCCTGGGCGCGGGGTGTAGCTGTAAGACTCGCGCCTGATGCTGGGCAGCGGCTCGGAACCCGCGGGCGCCCGGGGGCAGGGCGCGGACGCAAGTGCCCTGCAGGGCGAGGGGCGGCCGCGCGCGCCTGTGTCCGTGCGTGGAAGGCCGCCTGGGACTCCCGCCCGGGACGCTGGGCCGACCCAGTTCACCTTCAAGTCCACCTGCACCACTCTGACTTGCTTGGCCTGGGTGCTGGGACGGAGGGCAGGTGGGACGGAGGGCAGGGGCCCGCGGCCCGGAGTGAAATGCCAGCTCCGCTCGGCTGCCGTCTCCCTGGAAGTTGCTCTGCGCACCCCGCGCTTGAGCATCTCTCAGCACTTGGGATTCCTCTTGGGGTCCCTGATCTGCCTAATGCTGCAGAAAGAAGCAGCCGCAGGATAGAGAGCAGAAAATGACCGCGTCCTCCTCTAGCCCATCCCCTGCCACTTTGGCCATTACCTCCTCCGCTGGCTTGCCGAGCGCGCTGGAATCCGCAGCAAGGTAGGGGTGGGGGCGTCCGGGAGGTGTCCAGGTCCAGCTGGGTGGGTGCAGGGCAAAAAAGGAACTGAAAGACTTTCAAAGACCCTGTTGCTCGTTTGCTGTTGTGTACATGGCACTTCGTAGGTGAGGACCCAAGTTCAGAAGACTTGGTATCTTGCCCAGGGAGCAGGTCCGGTTAATGACTGCTATTTCCACAAGCCCAAAGCACTTTGACGTCAGAGTCTGGGCTGTTTGACTCCATTAAACTGCTGCTGCCTTTTTTGCCTTTTTCTGCATCCAGCCTTCAGTTGTTCTCTGCCGACTGAAGGAATAATAGGCCCGTAAACTGGACGTCAGCTACTTGGCTTCTTCTGTCCCTCGGGCCCTTGGCCCCTGACGTTGTTCTCCCCAGTGGATAAAGCAGGGTGAGGCTGGGAGACAGGTGACTGGACAAGATTCCTCCGCAGACCCCCAAGCCCCTCTCATCCTGACAGCATCCTCTGTCTTGAAGTGCCCCAGGTTTTCTGGGGGCCCCTTTCCACCACAACCTTGGGCCTCACTACCACAGGAAAGCATGTCATTTTCCCCAGAGGGCTTCTTACTGACTTTCAGTGTGTCTTTCTCCCACCTGTTCACTCAAGGTGCCCGAATTGCCCAGGACCCCCTGTCTCCGTCCGAGTGTCCTCCACCTTCAGGTGTGTCTGCCATAATGCTGCTGATGCACAGAGCTCTGGCCCCAGGGCTGCGACAAGCCTACAGGTAGGAAGGCCCACCCAGCCCCTTCTGCAGCTCTCAACTCCTTCCCCCAGTATCTTTATGACATTTTATCTGTCACATAAGATCTTTCTTTGATACTTGTCTCACCCACCCCAAACCCCAACTGAAGAAACCTTGGTCAGCCTGGGAGGAGTAGGCGTGAGGCCTTCCTGGGCCTTTCATGGGATGAGGGAGGGAGGGAAACGTCCTGCTAAGAGCACGGCTCTCTGCTCTTTCAGACTCAAGTTCACTGCCTCACAGCTCTGCATTCGAGCCTGCTCTACAAATGACTCATTTCAGTCCCGGCGTCCCAGCCTGGCTTTCGCTGGTGACAACTCCAGCACCAGGGGATGGAGAGTGGCAGGGGCCTTGCTAGGCCTCGGGGCGATGTTGGCCTATCATGACCACAGGTGCAAGGTAAGTGAGGGGGAAAGGGCCTCACTGAGACAAAGCGGTGCTTCCTGCTCGTGAGCCCATGTGAGCTGTCTTTGTGCACAGTCCAGAGGGATGAGGTGTCACTTCCCAGTGGCCACAGCTCTGTGGGTTGGGTCAGGGTGAGCTGGAATGATTTCTCCTTAGTCTGTTCCCTTTGCCTGCCCCCTGCTCTGTCTGCAGGCTGCACAGAAGTCACCACGTATATACACAAGAGAGGAAGTGAGTTCCCACCGCAGCCCTGAGACTAGAATCTGGGTGACTCTGGGTAATGAAGTCTTTGATGTCACAGAATTTGTGGAGCTACATCCTGGGGGGCCATCAAAGCTGATGCTGGCAGCCGGGGGGCCGCTAGAGCCCTTTTGGGCCCTCTATGCTGTTCACAACGAATCCCATGTGCGTGAGGTACTGGCTCAGTACAAGATCGGGGAGCTGAGCCCTGAGGATAAGGCGCCCCCCACCTTGAAGACCTCCGACCCCTATGCTAATGACCCTAAGCGGCACCCAGCCCTGAAGGTTAACAGCCAGCGCCCCTTTAATGCAGAGCCCCCTCCTGGGCTGTTAACTGACAACTACATCACACCCAACCCTATCTTCTTCACCCGGAACCATCTGCCCGTCCCTAATCTGGACCCAGCCACCTACCGCCTAAATGTGGTCGGGCCCTCTGGGCGCTCCCTGTCCCTGTCCCTGGGTGACTTGCGGCGTTTCCCCAAGCATGAGATCACAGCCACTGTGCAGTGTGCCGGCAACCGGCGTGCAGATATGACGCAGGTCAAAGAAGTAAAAGGCCTTGAGTGGAGAACAGGGGCCATCAGCACCGCGCGCTGGGCTGGAGCACGGCTCTCTGATGTGTTAGCCCGGGCTGGCCACCGGCCCTCGGAGTCTGAGGCCCACGTCTGCTTTGAGGGGCTGGACTCAGACCCCACCGGGGCTGCCTATGGAGCCTCCATCCCTCTGGCTCGGGCCATGGACCCTGAAGCGGAGGTCCTGCTGGCGTATGAGATGAATGGACAGCCGCTGCCTCGTGACCATGGCTTCCCGGTGCGGGTGGTGGTTCCTGGTGTGGTGGGTGCCCGCCATGTCAAATGGCTGGGCAAAGTGAGTGTGGAACCACAAGAAAGCTACAGCCACTGGCAGCGGCGGGATTACAAAGGCTTCTCCCCGTCTGTGGACTGGGACACGGTCGATTTTGACTCAGCTCCGGCCATCCAGGAACTTCCTGTCCAGTCGGCCATCACAGAGCCCCAGGAGGGGGAGACGGTAGAGTCAGGAGAGGTGACTGTCAAGGGCTATGCGTGGAGTGGTGGTGGGAGGGCTGTGGTCCGGGTGGACGTGTCTCTGGACGGGGGCCTCACTTGGCAGACAGCCGAGTTAGAGGGAGAGGAACAGCGTCCCCGCAAGGCCTGGGCCTGGCGGCTGTGGCAGCTGCAAGCCCCTGTGCCTGCTGGGAAAAAGGAATTGAACATTGTTTGCAAGGCTGTCGACGAGAGCTACAATGTGCAGCCAGACACGGTGGCCCCCATCTGGAACCTCCGAGGAGTGCTCAGCAACGCCTGGCACCGGGTTCGTGTCCATGTTGCCCCATGAGGTAAAATGGGACCATTTGCTCCCCAGAACCTGGGCTTGATTACCGCAGAAAACCCTCTCATTTCCCCTTCTCAGATCAGGACACTATGCCTCCCTGACCCTCACACAGGCACACACACAGCACATTTGCACCCAGGCACCTGCACTGCTTCCCCCACTATGTCACACACTCCGATGGCCGTTAACCCTGTAGTAGGCCGTTAGCTGTCAAGCAAGGGGCTGACAGAAGTACTCCTGGAGACAAGCACCGTTTTCTCTTCCTACCCCACCACCACTTCCAATGCCTGGAACCGCGAAGGCCTTATTTCTTTCTTGTATTCTTCAGAGAATGTGCGGGGATGTTTTTAAAATTGTATCTGCAACTTGCTGCTCCCTCTCTGGAACTCTGGGGTGGTGAGGGGTGCAGCCCTCTCTCTGTATAGCTCCATTTTTCTAAGTACATCAATAAAGTATCTGTTTAAGACTACAGCTGTGGGGAAAGACGATGACTTTTGGGACTTCTCGAGGTTGGCCGATGACCATGTTGCCAAAACAAAAGGTGGAGGAGGAGAAAGGAAGCGGTTGCAGCAAAGCCCAGAAGTGGGGCTCCCTTCTCGGAAGTCTGCCAAGCATCTGGGGCCCTGCTATGTGACTGCCCTCAGGATAGCACCCCAATCTCCCTCCCAGATAAAACATTTTGTGCCCTTAAGTCCCTCCCACCACCCCTCAATTCTTCGCACTTGGCAGAAAAAGCAGAGAATGCTGAGTTCAAAATCAATTTTGTTATCGGAGGGGCAGGGTGGGGGGCCAAACTCGGCCTTGGGGACGGCGCTACCAGGGCTCGGGGAGCCCCCAGCGTGCGCCCAGTTTGCAAATTCGATGCAGAAGGGGCCCCTCGGCTTTCGACGCGCCTTTCGGACTTGAGGCTTTCGGCGCTCGGCTACTCTCCCCTAGCTCTTCTCCCTGCTCTCCCCAGCAGTCTCCCCGGCTTGGGGGCGCTCGGTGCTCGGCCCAGCCGCCTGTCGCCTGGTAGTGGGACCGGAAGTTGTTCGAGGGAGGGGGGACGGCTGCGATGGGGGGGTTTCGCGGGGGGGGCCGGGCCCTCCTCAGGTGAGGCCGCTGATGGAGATGGAGCCGCCACCGCTGAGCGCCGGGGTACCGGCTCCGGCCCGGTTGCCGCCGCCCCAGTGACCCTACTCACCCCCCGCACTGGGCCGCCCGGGCCAGAGTGGGGGACCCCCGCCGCCCCGCCCTCCTCTCCCCCAACACCTTCCCACTCCCTCACCCCCCAGCTTGCGCGCGCGCGGAGCTGCCTCAGGTGAGTGAGGGGCGGGGCTTGGGCGAAGCGCAGGGGGCGGGGCCTCGCTCGTCGGGGGCGGGGCCTGGTGGGCCTGGGCGTGAAGCGAGTGGAGTCGTGGGCGTGGGGCGCCGCGAACGGGGTCGCCCGGTGGGCTGCGGCCGGAAGCCAGCCCGGGGGCTCGGCTCCAGGCCCCAGGGTTGCGGGGAAGGTAGTTGGGACCGGGGCGTCGCAAAAAGGCGGGAGACAGGTCAGGACAGGAGCAGACAGGCTGGAGCAGCGTGCGGGAGGCCGTCGCGGTGGGTACGGCTGGCAGAAGAGGGGAGAAAGCAGAAGGGGGGGCGGTCCTTGGACGAGAAAATGAAGGACCCTGGGGGTTCGCGAGAAAGGCCTGCTGGGAAGATCTGTCTAGGATGCCGTGAGCCGAGTAGGTGGTAGAGAAGAAACTTTGGGTGAAGTGGAAAAAGTGCTGTCTGGGGTACTTTCTAGCGAGAAGTTTAAAGAACCCGAGAAGCAAGGCTGACAGCTGACCAGCTGACCAGCTGACCGCGTCTGGTCCTGAGAGCCAGGCAGTGGCAGGAAGGCGAGGCGTGCCGGGTCAGGAGGCGAGTCCTAGCTGATGGCCTTCGCGCCTCCGCAGCCCCCCTCAGTTTTCTTCCTCTTGTCTTCTAGCTGCAGGTTCTCGTTTTTTAAATTTTCATTTGATTGCTGTGCTTTCTTTTTAAACGTCTTAACGAATCCTGTCTGAGCACAGTGGAACATCTACTGGAACACAGAGCTTTAGATATGAGATGTTCAGGAAATAAGGACCCATTTTTCCCCCTCTGAGGTCAACCCTGTACTGACTCTGCATCCAGAGCAACTGGGGGCATTACCGCCATATCGAGTCAAGTTTTGCAAACCTTTCCCCTCCCTCTCTTCTATAAGCAAAACTCTCCACTGTGACTGTTCCCCAAGCCCGGTGGCCCAGTCCCCATCAGAGTCACCGCTGGCTGACGTGTCCGCTCTAGGCCTCATCGTCGTCATGAGGGCAAGCCTGGCAGAGGGTGTTTATTGTTAGTTGCTCACTTTGCCTGGGCAAAGGTACATGTTCATACCCCTAGGGCACATTAAAAACAAGTGCCTGATTGCATGGAATTTCCATATCGGATGCTCAGATTCTGAGGACAAGACCAAATACAAGACCACACCTGTAGGTTTTGAAAGTGAGATCCTATTGTTTGGTCAGGCAATGCGAGATGACCCCTTGTCTCAGGGGTCTGCCGATCAGTCAGTGAATCTTGCTCTGGAAGCAATAAGCTTCACGAGCAGGAAGCTTCAAGGGGCTTCAGCCTTCCCCACTGACAGCCAAAAGCCAGAGAACCCAGACAGCTCCCTGGGTCATGAGAACTGTCTGAAGAGTGCTCCTGAGATAAAAATAAAGTCTGAAAAGAAGAAAATAGCCTTACCCCAGGAAAGCAGGAGAGGTCCAGAGCTTCTGGAGTGGGCCCCCAGCGGCGGGAGCGGCCCTGATTTAGCCACTTCGGAATTACGTATTGCCTGAGTCCACAGACACTGCACAAGCACGAAACATAACGCCTTTGTGAGCCGGCGAGTGTGTGGATTCCCACTGTAGCTTCTGGGCAGTCCCTCCTCGCAGTAGGTTAAGGGATTTGGCTCAAAAATAAGTGCTAACATTTTCCCAGTGAAAACGCAATGGAAGTTTCCTTGGTTATTTCCTCTTAGTTCAAATCTGCAACGTCTGCTTCCCAGCATAGCAGGGGCATTATCCCACTTCATACTGTAGCCCACCACCCCAATCCACATGGGGATTTTTTTTTTAAGATTTTTTTTTTCGTGCATACAAGCCCGGTAGCCCAATCCCCAATCCCCTGGGTACAGGCCAGAGGTGCAGGCAGCAGGAGGGTTCACCAGAGACAGGCAGAAACAAAGGACATGGCTGAGGGGAGCAGCGGGCGGGTCAGGAGAGGTCTGCCGCGCCCTCCCTGCCCGAGGAATGAGCACGAACCGTAGTGGCAGCAGCCGGCTTCACGGTGCTGCGCTTGAACCCGTTGCACCACCAGGGAGGGCCCCAACAGCAATTATTTGCTCAAAGTGTCCATTTCTTTTCCCAACACACAAACAAAGTAGCCAGGGAGAAACAAAGGACGTGGGACAGGCGCTTCCAGCCTCCCTTCACGCTGGGGGAATAACGTATAGGTCCCGCAGGAGCAGACAGACGGTGCTACTCACAGGGACTCCGCTTCTCCCTTGGTCTCTTTACTCTGCAGTGAAAGCTCTGAATTCCAGGTGGTTTGATCTAGTCTCCTCTCCGAAGAGTTGTAAACTCTGTATTGGAAACAGGTTCACGGTTTATTCAGTCAGAGTGTGAGAAGGCTAGCCTGCTGTGCCGGCCTGGCTCCCCACTGGGGGTAGCATCAGCGTGTAGATTCTGCTGTGGTACATGTGCTGGCCTAATCCTTGAGCCACAGAGCCTCCACCCCCCTTCCACCTTAAACAGATTTAGTGAGCAGGCATTTCCCTCAGGCTCATCATCTATAGAAAGAGACAGGGGAGTAAAGATTATTCCTTCTTCTATTCATCAACCTGTGTTTCTAGTTCAAGGATTTAAATAACTAAGATACAGACCCCAAAACTGTTCATTTCCTTACTCAAGAAAGGGAGGCAAGCAGGGTGGCCCCAAAACTTCCAGCTGTGACAAGATTTCACTTTGTGCTACAGTAGAAAGAAGCCCAGGCTGGTAACCTGGATTCTGCTTGTCCTACTTCAGTCTCAGCCACAAGGGTGAGTCCGAGCAGAGCTTCTTCTATTCAGAATCAGAAGACAAGATCGTTTCTCTGCGCCACCCTCGCTCCAAGATTCCCAAGATCCAAGAACACCCCTGTCTCAGGCCCACAAAGAGAAGCTTACTAAATTGATTGTCAGAATAACATTCTTTGTTAGCAGAGGAGCCTGGAAACATCTTTCTGGCCCAAACAACAGTAGGCTCTTTTGATCGGCATGCATTAGCAACTTCTGGCCAGGACTTCCCCCAAAGGCAGTTGTTCCTATTTCTTCTGCCTTTTTGCCACCCAGCCCAGTCAGAATAGCTGAGGCATCCATATCATGGCAAACTTCACTTGAAAGAGCTAGCCCTGTTTGAGGCATATTTGGCTTCAAAAGTGATTACTGAGAAACTCCCGGCTCTGCTTTTGCCTCCCTCAACCATATGAATAGCAGGGATCTTGCAGGTCTTTTCTATAAACAGGGGACTTGTGTCCTCAAGGGTGAACCCGGAAGCCCAGACCTGTCATCTAGTCGCATCGCACCAAGTGATGTGACTTTGGTCTGGCCTCCGCCTTAGCTCCGTAAGCCCCAAAGTGGGACACGGAGGGCCTGAACTATTTCTCTTCCCACCCACAAACCTGAGCTTCTCTCTCTTCCACAGACTACATGGAACAAGCCACAAAGAACAAGAGAAAAGATACATCCCTCTGAGATCTAAAAGGAGACAGTGAGGTGATACTTTTCCACTTCCTGGCCCTGTCTCCAGCTCTTGCCCTTCTTACTTTAGAGACTGGCCATTCCTAGGGTCACCTGGGGATTCACCCCCTCTGCCTGCCCCCCACGCACTTGGATAATGAAGTGAGCTGTCTTTGTCTGTTAGGTGGAGACAGAAGGTCACCATCTACCACCTGGTGAAAAAATGAGTCAGATCTATCTGCTGTACAGACAGACACATGAACTAAGAAAAGGTTACGTGTTTCCTTCAGAGGGGACCAGGTTGACCCTAAAGATCATCTCAGAACCACATCTTACTTGATGCCAAAGTCTGTTTCCTGGAACAGTGTCTGCAGCAGCTACAGACATGCCTGATTCTTCCTCCCGCCTCAACCACTCGCCTCTTTCTCCTCCCAATGATGTCAAACCCTGGTAGAAAGTAGAGCCAGCTCTGGAATTCCAACATGTTTTTTGCTCTGATTCTATTCATTTCAGGGAGGCACAGACAGGAGAGTCGTTGAGGGTTTGGTTTACCTGTAATAGCAGAACGGCTCACTCCCGGGGCAGAGGGAAGGTCTGACTGACACATTCTCCCGGGGCTCCTGCTCAGATCCTGAGCCTAAAGGAGACCAGAGAAGAAATGTCTCCCTCTCCCTGTTACGGTGTGGGAATAATAACCAAGATGATGGCGTGGGCCCTTGCCACTGTCTCGGCCTCTGCCTCTTTCCCAAGAACATCACCTCACGACCTTCCCCCCTGCTACGCCCCACGGAGTGTGGCCCAGTGTCACTGCTCAGCCAGGACTGTGGGAAGGGTGTGAAGAACTCTGACTAGGCATGGCGCCCGCTTGCTTCAAGTGTTCGAGCCACTATGTAGAGAAAACTTGACTGACGTTTTTGTCGCTAGTAATACGGTGGTCTGGGAAAGTTCGTTTGGAGCTAGCGGGTTTGGGGTGGCGGCCTGGCCTGCCCCGATTGGTCCCCCTTGCTGCTTCTCAGAAAGCGCGCTGGGAAATCTCTCCACCGGGGATGCCCATTTCTGTTCGAGGTGATAGTGTGCTGATGCGGAAAACAGGTCCCTGGGGGGTCTCTTGTCATGTTTCCCAGTGGATTCAAAAGAGCAAAGGAGAAAATCGTTGTCTCCAGAGGTTACGGTGGCCAACCTTTCCTCCCTCCTCACAGATACTTCCTTCTGCATTGAGAAGCGAGCTCTTCTAGCCGCCTCCATCACTGCGTGCCGTGCCGTATGCGTCGCTATAGAACCAGTTTCCTTCCAGGTCTTTGAGCCAGACCCGTCCTGTATAGCTAACTTCTCTGTTCTCATACCACCCCCTCCCCCGTGGGGCGTCTGCAGCTGGCACTGCTGAATTTGACCCAGTTCCTCTAAGGAGACACTCCGGTCTGCCTGGCTGCCTCTGCCTGGCCTGCTCGGCAGGGGAGGAGGCACTTTGCTGGGTGGGAGCGGGAAGCCTGGGCCAGGTGCAGCCAGGAGGTGAGACCAGGACCTGTGAGGTGCAGCTGCCCCGCCATCAGGATAGCCCGAGGGCGCAGCGGAACCTCAGTCCCTCTCACTGCCGGGGTTACCTACTTGGCGTTTAGATCAGTTGGAGGCAGCTAAAGACTCCTTTGCCCAAGACGGTCGAGGAGCACTGTTAGGGCAATTACGAAGCAGGAGAGCTCAGTTACTGGTTGCACCGAAGTGCAACTCAGAAAACATCTCTTTTGGGCCCTTTTGGAACTTGTTTTGGGGCTATCTGAGCAGGGGCGGAGAAGGGGACACCAGAGCCAGCTGAGCGCGGCCCTTCACTGCCGCCCACCTACTGCTTGCTTAGCCTGTGCGTGTGCACGCACGCACGCTCGCAGAGACACACGTTAGCATCTTGCTCCCTGTAGAGCTTGTTACGCCTGTTCTTCCTTTAAAGTAACAGACCCCAGGTGGCCTCTCTAGGGGTTAACACTCAGAGCTATCACCAAGTGGGCCTGAGTCCATCCCAGCCAGGGACTGACCCCCAGGGCACCGCAGACCCCTCCTGGCTCCCGCTGCCCCCTCAGCAGTGTGTTTCAGTGGATCCGCCTGTTCTGCTCCCCACTCTGCCTCTGGTAAAGCCTCTCACCCCCTGTACCTCTGGCCTGTACCCAGTTCTTGTGTGCATCAATAAATCTTTTTCCAAAAAAAAGATGATTTACTAGACACACAGCTCTCCTCTTATCATGAGCCTGCGATAAGTCACTAACAGCCCTGAGTCGGTCCCTCCAAGCAGGAAATGGGGGAATCCTGCTCGTTCTGCAGGTCCTGCACTTGTGGTTGAGGGAAGTCATGTGTGGCATTTTGAGCTTCGCAGTAGTTTTGAAAAATCCCAGAGGGCGATTATACAGCTAATGAGTTGGAAATGAAAGGCCCCCTGAGAGCAAGACTACTCTCTCCACACTGGATCTCTGACCACTGCGAGTTCCGTGGCCAGTCACAGAGGGTTATGAGTTCACTAGCCCCTGCGGACTTGGGCTCTTGTAAGCATTGGCCCTAAGGGAACGTTCAAGGAGCCACTTATTACTGTGGCTTGGCCTAGCAGACTGGTCATGAAGCTTAGCCCAGGGCAGTGGGGTTGCCATGGAAAGAAGAATGAGAATTTTTGCTCCTACACTCAGGCCTCCTAGGGAAATAGGGTTGAGACTAGCAGTCTCTCTGATGAAGCACAAGGAACTGGTTTGCCAAGGAGAACCTGCTTCAAGCTTTATCCTGAGACCTTTTGTTTTTTAGATTTATTTATTTATTTATGCATACAGAACTTGGGGTACAGGCCAGAGGTGCGGGGGCGGTATGAGGATTCACTCTGTCCCCAGAGACAGTGGAGAGCAGAACAGGCAGATCCACGAAGTACACTGCTGAGGGGAGCAGCGGGGAGACAGGAGAGGGCTGCTGCGCCCTGTGGGTCAACTCGGGGGCGGGGATCAAACTCCTGAAGAGGCTGGCTGTGGCTGGTTTGCAGTGCTGCGTCCTAACCCGTTGTGCCACCAGGCAGGGCCCTACCCTGAGACCTTTTAAAGACTGTGATGTCACCCACTAGACAAGAATGAAGGAGTGGTGAAGAGACAGGGTAACAGCGCTTCCCCTGTGTGTCCCCCCAAACCTCCCATCTCTGCCTGTCCACTAGAATATTACCAGCAAGCCAAACTTCTGCCCGCTGGCCTGCCTCCTGGAGAGCTTTCAAAGAGACTGAGAATCTGGCAGCAGCTCAGGCTGTTCCTTGCTTCTCAAAATCTGCCTCTGGCGTCTGTGTTTTTCACTCAATGACTGGTGAAAGTAATTTTGGATGTGTGTAAATTTCCAGCAAAGAGACTTTCTTCCCCCCCCCCCCCACAAGTTCCTTAGGAGGTAATTCATTGCAACAAATTATCACTTTTAATTGTTCTCAGTTCTTGATTAAGTAGAAATTGCCCTTGCCTTCTCTCAAACAAACTAACCTGCATTTTAAATTCAGCTCCCTCCCTTCACACTAATAAATAAACAAACAAACATAGCAAAATAATTGACCAGAAAGTGGGAAGCCATTTAAAGGTTTAACTTGTTTATTACGCCGTTAGTGAGGACTCATCCCTGAGCCCTGAGGTGGGCTGCTCTCCTCTATCACCTTCCCTGTCACCCTCCCTCCTGCCACACACCCCACGAGGATCACTTGAATGACTGCATCTGGACTTTGTCCTCTGATGCTTTCCCCATCCCGAACACGACATAGAGAAGCCGCTCCAGGGCTGTGTCTTCGCTCCTGCGGACTAAGATGCGATTGGTCTTCTTTTCTCCAGCATCAGCTCTACCTGCAGGGGGATGTCTGGGAAACACAACACACCCAGCACCACTGGGTGTTTCCACCCTAGAGGATGGAGAAGCCTGCAGACCTTGTGTGTTGGTGGGGCCTCCCTGGTGGTGCAGGGGTGAAGCCCAGCGCGGTGAAGCTGTCAGCAGCCACTGTGGCACAAGTTTGATTCCCCCACCAGGGAGGTGACCCACAGGGAGCAGCAGACTCTCCTGTCTAGCAGAGTATTTCAGTTAGTCTGCCTGTTCTGCTCTGGGGGATCTGGTGAATCCTCTCACCCCTACACCCCAGCGTTTGTGTGTATAAATAAGTAAATCTTTTGAAAAAAGAAAAAGAAGTAGCTGTGGGTCGGAGCCCCTGGAGTCTAAGCTGGGGACACTGCCTTTCTCACTAGGACAGCGTCTATGGGCAGAATATGTGGTCTTCCGGCTAACTCCAGAATGTTAGAGAGAAACTTCCAGAACTGGCTTCTCATAGCAGCTCTCTTCTCCTCAGCAGGTTCCTCTAAGATGGACATGGAAGACTGCAATGGCCGCTCCTATATGTCTGGTACGCCCTCTTGTGCCTTCTGTTTGTAAGGGGCTGGGAGCAGACAGTCTCCTGTGGAGCTGGACAGGAGACTTCAACCGAGCACGGGCCTCTGTGTGCCCTGGTCACAGCAGTGACACCCATGCTTGGTGGTGTGCATGTTGGGGGCCATTTTACGTTCTCTAAGCAATGGTGTTCTTCCCAGATGTCTCAGAGGGCAGGGGAAGGGGAGGGGTGGGGGGCAGTACAGCTGGAGACCTTAAACAGAGAGTGACTTGAAGGGAAGAGATGGATGTTAGACGTGGTTGTTACTCCTGTGCCCAGAAGTCTCCAACTGGACACAACTTTCTGTCCCAGCCAGGTCGAGTAGAGCGACCTGGGTTAGGATGGTGAGCATGAGAGAGCATGAGAATGAGCAGGGGTGAAGACCCAGGCCCTGCCTCAGGGAAGAGTCGCTCTTCAGTGTCCACCCGTTACCGCCCTCAGGAATGTGTAGCCAGCATCCCAAAACTTTCAGTTTTCCAAGAGAAATCAGAAACTCGTTCTTATGTGAAATGTTTCTCTTTAAAAATGACAGCTCAATGTTTCTCAAAAGTGTTGCACAGGGCAAGCTAAGCTTGACTAGGGGCTGGATCCAGGCAGCCCAGCTCGCCTTTCTCCCGATGCGTGTCCCTGACGGTAATGTCCGCAGGTTTCATTCTCCCCAAGCACTCTTTTGAGGCAGAAGACATCATTGCTTATAGTAAGAATGACTTGAGAGATATGAGAGTCACCCTACGTTAACAGGTAAAGAGGAACCACAAACCCTTTTGGAGGGTGTACGAAGCAGCCTAAGACGGCTTGCCTCTAGGATGCAGGGAATCACTTTTGGCACCATTGGGATGCCAGGGCAGGAAATTACTCTCAGAAGTGAGGGGAGCCAGAATTGGCTTGGCGCAACGAGTAGCCCCATCAGAAACCCAGGCCCCGGGGCTCCGTGGTGGCCTAAGGGGTAAGTCTCAGCGCTGTCACCTCTATGGCCTGAGTTTGATCTGCAGGGAGCCCACATGTGGATCGGAAGGCCTCTCCCGTCTCCCCGTGGCCTGTTCTGTTCCCGCTATGTGAATTCTCTCACCCCCTGCACCTCTGGCCTACACCCCAGTTCTTCTGTGCAAAACCAAATTAAGACAAAAAGAAAAGAAACCCAGGCCCCATTGTAGGAATGACCAATAGCTTATTTCTCACCCTAATGTCAGAGCAGTGGAGGAATCATGAGAGATGACAGGATGATAGGCAGGCATGCGAGACATTGGCCACACCTGAGCGGTTAACTCATTCCAGGAAAGAGCTGAATGGGTGAAGGTATTTGCTCTCTGCCACACACTGGTCAAAGTGTGGGGATCAAGCGGGCTGATTTAATTGAGTCATTAGAATTAGTCATGGCTCTTTTGAGGAGCCACCACCCTCCTGTCTCTTAACCAGCGAAGCCTGTTCAGGAAGCCACTGCTGAGCAGTTCCTACCCTCAGCCCCCGGTCTGTGTTGGAGGAACACTCCGGGGAAAGACAGTCCCGCCCAAGGCAGAATCCAGGGAGATGGCACCCTTTTCAGTTCCCTCTGGAAAATGTTGGATGATAGAGGAAATTTTCTGGGGGGGGTTGCATCACTGTGCTGTAAGGTCCAGTTTTCCCTGCTCATAGCAGACTCACTTTTCCTAGACAAGAACAGCCCTCTGTGCTTGGATTCTGAGTGAAAGTAGAGGCCAGAAACCCCCTCATCCGTAGTTTAAGATTTCTAGAAGCCAACCACTGCCGTAGGGAAAAAGAGTAAGTCAACACAGAGCTAACATTAGCTCAGAAAGGTACCAAGGCAGAGACTGTCTACCTGAGGAGCCGCTGAAGGCCCTTCACTGACATCTCCCATGGGCTGACTTGAGGTGTTGGGAAGAGCACCCCTCAGAGACGCCCAGCCCTCTGGGGTGCTGCCACCCCGCCTCTCCCTTCACACCAGGTGGCCTTCCCTGGCCTGGTCCCCTGCAAAGAGGCATCTGACTCCTTTTCCTCAGATTTTCCACCTCACAGATCCCAACTTAGTTCACATTTTCTCCCCTATCTTTGTCTAAAGGTACAGGTACAGCCCACCCAGGTGTGGGGGGAGAAGTGAAGGAGCGCATTAGTTTACCTCACAGATTGGCTCCCCTCCTCCATTCTCTATCTTTTGAGGAAAAAGAAGTTGCTTAAACCCAGTTCCTGCGGATCATTGCTGAGCAGTGCTTGTGCCAAGTGTGGAGACTGAAAGGTTTAAGGGAACTTTAGCAGAACGGGATCCTGGGGTAGGCAGCCCAAAGTTTCACGGCCCCTCCCACCCCCAAATTCTTGGAATCAGAGAATCTCGCCTCCCAAAGTAGGTCAGCGCTCAGTGGGCAGCTCCTCTGCGAGCGAGCGAGGGAGCCCAGGCCTTGCCTCGCCAGAGGGCGGATTCATCCAGCGCTGCGGGCTGCCGGCCCGGGGCCCCCGCGGGAGCGGGCGTGGGGAGAGCACCCCGGCTTGTTCCCGGGCTGTGGCAGGCCCGGCCCGAGAGCCACACTGGCCGGCCGCCGGCTGCGGGAGGGACAGGGACGGCGACCTCGCTCGGCGCAGGAAGGGGCCGCGGGCGCCGGGCTCGGCGGGGAGGGGCTTCTCCCGACGTGGGAGCCGGAGGCGGCCGGGGCCGGCCGTGACCTCTGGGGCCTTGGCTTCCCAGCTGCCCGAGGATTGGGCCGTCCCCTGGGCCCCGCTCGCCCCCGCCCGCGGCCCATCCGTCTCTCGCCGGCACACGCTCCTGCCCCTCTCAGGCATTTGTTGTGCATTTCCTCTTTGTCTGCCGGGCACGAGGGCACCGGCGTCTGCCTCCTCGCCGAGGCGCACGGCCGCCCCAGCCCTGCGCCGGCTTGGGAGAGGGCTGCAGCCCCGCACCCGCCCCGCGCCGGCCCACACCCCCTCCAGCCGCCTCCCGGCACGGCCGAGCGGCTCGGGCTGGAGCTGAGCGGCGCGCGTCGCCCCTGCTCGCTCTCCACGCTCCCTCCTCTCCCGCGCCTCGCCGCGCCTCGCCTCTCCCGCGCCTCTCCTCGCCTCTCCTCTCCTCGCCCTCGCCCTCCGCCTTCCCCTCCCTCCCTCCCGCTCTCCGCTCGCGCACACGCGCACACTCACACACACTCACACGCGCTCACACGCGCCGGGCTGCGCTCCCCTCGCTGGCTGCAGCCGGTGGGCCCCGCTCGCCGTGCCATTGCCGCTGCCTGCGAAATGACGGCGGTTCCCCTCACTTCCAGGAATCCGCGCTTCCTGGAAGGTGAGTGGCTGGGCTCACCCCTGCCTGCCACCGAGACGCAGACATGCACACACCACCCGCACTCCCTCGCCGCCGTTTCCAAGGAGGCGGCCGCATTCGCACCCCAGGGTCTCACCGGCGAGGGAAGGATAATGTAAGTTCAGGCAGAGGTGGCCAGTGGGGGGACGGGGCTGCCGGGGCCGGGAACCGATTCAGCCACAACTCCCGAGCCCCAGGGGAGGATGGGGCCGCGCGCGGCGGGGGAGGGGGCGTTCCTCCCTCGCTCCGGAGGGTGGGAAAGGGTGTTTGGTGTTGCTAAGCAAACGCTGCGACTTGGACAGTGGGAGCCGGCGGTGACATCTTGATGAGGCCTTGGGGACAGATGTAGAGCCGCCTGGGGTAAAATGCGAGACAGGCCCGGGTGGGAAGGGGCACTGGAGAGCCCGGGCAGCCGCCGTGGCCGCAGATGCCGGACCTGGAGAGGATCAGAGGGCCGCCGCCGCCTCCCCACAATAGAGCCGATGGGCGTCTTTCTTTGCTCCCGGACACTCTCCCCTGCTCGCCGCTAGCATCCTGCGCCGCGCAGCCCTGGTCCAGAAAGGGAAAGCGGCTAGGACCAGCCCTGGCCGAGGAGTGGGAGGTTCCCCGACCTCGTGGCCAGCCCCAGGGGCCCCTCTTGCGGGATCCAGGCAGGGCAGCAGAGGCAGAGGGGGCAGGCGCCAGCCTCCTGCGCACGTGAAGCACACTGGGCTGGCGGCGCGGGTCTCCCTGGCCCCTTTCTCTCCCTCCGGCTGTCTGCCCTCCCCACCTCCTAGTGGCTCTGCTGAGGACCTCAGGGCTTAGCTTTGCCCTCGGGGGTGTAGCCCGCCTCTGATGCCATTAACCAAGAAAATTTCTCCAAGACCTCAGGGCGGCCTCGATGCCTGGCTTTGACAGCGTGGGGTTTCTTGGGAGTCCCAGGAATTTGAAATTCCCTCACTGGGGCTTCTGGGGCCTGAGACAGGAACTGTTGAGCTTCCTGACTCTGACTCCAGTCCCTGTCCCCCTCTGGCTAGAACTCCAAATCCCTAGGGCCCGGGAAGACGGTCTGGCCCCTGAATTGGATTCATTTGTATGGACTAGCTCCCTGAAAGGGCCTTTGAGCCTGTTTTCCCTCTTACCTTTATCCTAGGGAGGGCAGCCGCAACCAAGAGCCCAGTGAACTGCCGGCAAGGCCCTGGAGGCACCTGCTTTTCCTCCTGTTCCAGGGCTTGATAGGGAGCCCCACAAAGGATGCTCCCCCCCCCATCCCTAAATAGACCCTTCAGGATATTTCCCCCCTCGGTCAAGCCCCTGACACCTGGAAGGAGCCTCAGCCTTGCAGGTTGGGGCCAGTGACGGGTTTCTGCCAAGCTCACTCATCCTCCTAGGGCCAGAGACGCAGGGCCCTGAGTCCTGCTCTGCCCCCTCCACTAACATCAAGTGATTTAGGGCAAGTCAGCACTGACCTGGGAAGGAAAGAAGACATCCTCAGCCCTCTAACCTCTGTGAACCCTACACTTAGTGAAAAATTATTTTAGAGCCGAGCCTGTCTGTACACAGCTCACCCTCAGCCCTGAGAGGCTCACCTGATGATGACTATGTGATTCAGATTCGAGGCGCCGTTTTTAGGTAACCCTGACTCATCTGAGTGGGGAAATTCAGTTACAAACCGTAAGACTTTTTCTATAGACAGTGAACAAAATTTCTCAGGCTGTGAGGGGCTAGCAGGGGCTAGAAGTGGGACTTTTAGGAGAGGATATGGATGGGAAATGGTCCCAAAGTCCTGAGTGGTTGTTTTCTTCCCACTGACCAAAGCTGGAGAGGGATCCCTCAGGAGGGTGTGTTCCGGATTTCTTGCCTCAGGCCCAAGACTCCAACCATTTTATAATGGAATCTTTATTTTGTGAAAGTAAGTATGTACATAGCTGGGAAATTGGGGAAAGCGCGAACTAGGTGGACTTTAGGGATGGATTTTAGGGTTTGTCTCTCTCTTCCATATGTAGGCCTGTGTGCACACATCCATGCATGTTCACGTTAGCAGACAATGTAGAAGGCTGTGCTGTGTCTATCCTAGTAGGTATGTTCTCTTTATGTGTATCTGCATACGTGATCTGTGTCTGTTTGTGTTTATCTACATGTGTTTATTTCACCTATATATTTGTGTGGAAGATTGTGGGGAGAAGGGATTTTTTTTAGGACATGATTCCTATCTTCAGGTATGTGATCTGATTTTTAAAAACGTATATGAACCTCTCAAAAAGCATTTTTATGAAGTACTTTGTCAACAAGTTAAAATGACTGTGTTGAGAAGAAGCTGATCACTTTAGTGTCGAGGTCAGAGCACGTAGTAAGGTGTATGGCTGAAAGGCCATCAGATGGACGCATCCTAGCGTGGAGTAGTCAGGTTTTAGCTAATTTGAGAAGACAGTGGCCCCAGCTCTCCCCTCGTGAAACAGCGACCCCAACTGCGTGTGCAGGTGGCGGTTAAGGACACGGATGCCGGCTGCTTCTGATCACATCCTGGCTCCCCCCGCTCCCTGCCACCACTCTGTGACCTTGGACAAGCGAACTAGCCCCTTGTGTCCCTCAGTTTGCTCATCTGCAAAGTTAAGATAGTCCTGGCAGGCCCCACGTAAGGTTACTTTGAGGAATAAATGACAAAATTTGTCTAATACATAGCACGATGCTGGCACATGGTGGCCTTCAGCGCTCTCCTGCATAAGTCACCGTGAGCGTGCCCATCGTGAGTTCTGGACGCTGCCATTGTCATGCTGTGACTACCATTAGGCTCGGGGACGTTCCGAGCTGCCCGTCCTGCAGGTCCCGAACCCGGTGTTGGGGTTCCAGGAGGAGCAGTGGGGGAGAACGTCTGCCCCGAGCCGCCTCCCTCCCGAGGCCCCCGTTTTCCCCTCCGCCCCAGCCCTGCTTCCTGTGGACGTCAGGCAGTGATGCTCTTCCCCTCAGGCCAGATAAAGGTAGGGTGGGAAGGCCCTGCACAGAGCTCTCGGAAGTCAGCACCGGCACCAGGCTGGCGAGGGCACAGGTACGGTGCCAGCTTGCCACACCGCTGTACCTGACGACCACATAAAGGATTGTGAAACTTAACTGACTTTTGAGGAGATTAGGTAGCGGACAGTGAATGGCGCCAGCGGCAGCTTCACCCGCCCTCTTGTTCTCTCCTCAAGGTAGCGGGGACTCATCTCTGGAGAAGGAGTTCCTTGGGGCCCCAGTGGGGCCCTCAGTGAGCACCCCCAACAGCCAGCACTCTTCTCCCAGCCGCTCGCTCAGTGGTAAGTGCAACCGCCTACCTTCCCCTGCACTCGGCACCCCCATTGTGTGGGGCCCTGGATTCCCCTTCCACTGGCAGCCATCTTCCCACCACGGCCTCCCTCCCGTGTCCAGCTCAAAGTCGCTAAAAGCGCTAAGGAGCTCGGCGTCGAGCATGCGCCCAGCTCCCGAAAGGAGAGGGACTGGTCACTGCCAGCCTAGGGTGGGATGGAAAGCAGCCGGGAGGAGCTGAGCCAGAGCTCGACAGATAACTTCTGGGATTGGAGAAGCAAGTAGACAGGACGGCCCTTGGCTCAGTGAGTGGGGATGGGAAGGGTCTCCTCACCCCGCCCGCCGGCCCAGAGAGGCTGCCCCTGTCAGCCGGCCTGGGTCTGACATTCTCTAAATGGTTGGAATAGCCCGGAATGTAGGTCAGAGCAGAGCCAAAGCCTCTCCTCAGCGGCCCCTCCCCCTGGAGCCCCCACTCCAGATCTTGAGGGGAGTGGAGGGACCAGCCTTACGGGTGGAGGACGAGAGCGCGTCTGGCCTCCAGGTTCCCTTGCCCTGTCGTCGGCTGCCTCCCGGGTCTTCCTAGCACCGTGTTCCCGCCACTGCCCCTTGCTGGCTTCCTGCCCAGGCCAGGCCAGACATCTTTCTTAATGACAAGGAAGTGGAGAAAAAGGGCCCCCTTGGCCTCTTCTTCGCCTCAGTGACAGCAGACACGCTGTGTACCCCGTTTGTGCTCCTGAGGCCTAGCTGCCAGGCGGGCTGGTACGAGGAAGAGGTCGTTTCAGGCCCTGCCGGGAGCCTCGTACCACCACGCCACAGGCCGGGCGCTGGCTTCTCCTAAAGCCTGGATGTCCCAGGGCCCTCTCGGCTCCAGGAGCCACTCCGGCGTGCAGGCAGGCCCCTCTCCTGTCTCTCGCCTAAACAGCACCCCACCCTCTAGCCAACTCCATCAAGGTGGAGATGTACAGCGATGAGGAGTCGAGCAGGCTGCTGGGGCCCGACGAGCGGCTCCTGGAGAAGGACGACAGCGTGATCGTGGAGGACTCGCTGTCCGAGCCCCTGGGCTACTGCGACGGGAGCGGGCCCGAGCCCCACTCCCCCGGGGGCATCCGGCTGCCCAACGGCAAGCTCAAATGCGACGTCTGCGGCATGGTCTGTATCGGGCCCAACGTGCTCATGGTGCACAAGCGCAGCCACACGGGTGAGTAGTGGCCGCGGGGCAGCGGCTCTGGGGCCAGGCAGCGCTGAGAGGCCTGCTGAGAGCGGTAGCCTGAGGGAAGCCCAGCACCTGCCCAGCTGGTGAGAAAAGGGGGAGGTGCTGGGGTCTGGACTTCCTGGCATCGCCTCCGCTGGTGGTGAGGAAGAAAAGCTGCTGGTTTTCTCAGGAGGGGAAGGTGTTGCGGCCGCGAGGGCCATCTATATGTCCAGCAGCGGGCGCCTCCTGGCTCCTTAACCAAGGGGTGGGGACAGAGGCCTTCTCCTCAATTCCTCAGGCGCTGGGCTCGCGGGCGAGGGGGGCCTGGGCTTTGGTCAGTGTGCGGGGCCTGCTGCCTCTCGCCTGGGCCAGGCCGCCCCGGGGTAGGAGAGCTCCCAAGGCATCGCCAGAAAGCAGGACGGGTGGAGGCGCCGCCCTGGCCTCAGAAGTGTGCTCCAAGCTCCTTTCCTGGGGCGGGGGGCGGGCTCGGCTTTGCAAGCCCCTTACCCTTCCCGGGGGCACCGGCCCTCCACCGCAGGGGAAAGGCCTTTCCATTGCAACCAGTGCGGCGCCTCCTTCACGCAGAAGGGGAACCTGCTGCGCCACATCAAGCTGCACTCCGGGGAGAAGCCCTTCAAGTGTCCCTTCTGCAACTACGCCTGCCGCCGTCGGGACGCGCTCACCGGCCACCTCCGCACACACTCCGGTCAGTGGCCTGTTGGGGGGACGGGGGGCGGGGGGCAGCGCACCCAGTAAGTACTGCTCTGTGAGGGCAGGGCCTGTGTCTGCCCTGAGGAAGACCAGGCACTCACCGAGGGGGCCTGCCTCTAGGGGGCTCTTTGACAGGGTGGGGGGGCACTATACCCGCTGCAAAAGGAGTCTGGGTGACGGTCTTGGCTTTAGCATTCACCTTCCCTGACTGGTTTTTAAAGTTTAGGCTTATGCCAGAGCCATCTGTGCCCCGTGACCCCCACTTCTGCACCCCAAGAAAGCCCCTCCTTCCCCGCCATCTGCTCCAGGTCCCACACCTGTCACCATCGCCTCCTGCGGCACGGAGACCTCCTTTCCTTACTCTAGTTACTGTAAGTCTCCAAGAAGCTCCTAGGCTGAAAGAAGGGAAGCCAGGGAGGAAAGAGTACCCCCTCCCGGCTCCTCATCCCAAGGGGTCACCTTCTCAGAGGCCAGAGCTAGTCTAGAGGGTGCCGGAAGTCGGGGTTTGAACCAGGGCCAGGGAACTGAACCAGCCAGTTTTTCTAGGCCAGCCAAGTCCGAGCCAACATCTGTCTGAATCAGCTGGACAGATAGCACTTTTGAAGCACTTTACTAAATTTTAAGTTTTTTGGTTTGGACTTGGGAAGAAGCCAGGCGCTGAGCTGGCTGGAAGAGGGAGCTCAAGATGGAGAAAGACAGGAAGGGCAGCGGAGAAGGCGCTGGTGGGACCTGACCTTAGAAACTTGCTGCTTTTCCTTTGCTAAACTTTCCTGAACCGGGACTTAAGAGACAGAACAAGCGCCGTCTCTTCGGGCAGCTCAGCACCCTCTAGTTTTTCTAGATTGTGGAGACGGGAACTTTTTATCTCTGTATGTGGAGAAACAGAAAAAAGTCATCATTGATTCATGCTTTAGAATCTA
This sequence comes from Condylura cristata, assembly GCF_000260355.1. Lineage (NCBI taxonomy): Eukaryota > Metazoa > Chordata > Mammalia > Eulipotyphla > Talpidae > Condylura > Condylura cristata. The sequence continues at coordinate 3,237,690 of NW_004567135.1, read as the reverse complement.
CAAAGGGCGTCCCTTGGTGGATTAAGTCTCAGCACTGTCACCCCGGCAGCCTGAGTCAGTCTCCAGCCAGGGAGAGACCCCCAGGGCTCAGCAGCCCTCTCCAGTCTCCCCGCTGCTCCCCTCAGCAGTGGGTTTCAGTCCATCTGCCTGCTCTGCTCCCCACTCTGTCTCTGGTGAGTCCTCTCACACACACCCCACCTGAACCCCAGTTCTTCTACGCAAAAATAATAAAAAACCAAAATAGAATCGACAAAACATTTCACTTGTGTCTCCTTAACAATTCTAACAACTCTAAGGTAGATGTCACATCATCCCTCGTGTGCAGACAGGAAACTGGAGCTCCAGAAAAAGACGTGTCCGTCACGGAGCTATTTTGCAGCCTTCCGGAACCCCGTCAAGGTCTAGTCTAGAGAGTCCTGCTCTTTTTCTTCACAGGGCAGCTCATCTGTTGGTTTGGAGCAAGTGACTTGATGTAGAATTCTTGCCGACTGTGAGGCAGCTAGGTAGTCTGTGGGTGCCGTTCCGTAGGTGACTGGGGCAGAAGCAGGCCCAGATGCATCGGGTCTCGTCTCAGCTCGATGCTTTCTACATCTGCTCTGTGCTTCTTACAGCCACTCCAGGGGAAATAGGGGTTGGAGAAAAAAGTTCCTCTCCCAGATGCTGAGCCCTTGGCCCAGGAGACGGGTGAGCGCGCTGCGAGCCCCGGGGGCCTGGCCGGAGCCTGGGCGGTAGGCCATGGGCTCGCGGTAGGCCATGGGCTCGCGGTAGGCCATGGGCTCGCGGTAGGCGCATGGGCTCGCGGTAGGCGCATGGGCTCGCGGTAGGC
>NW_004567135.1:3233603-3236644 GCF_000260355.1 Condylura cristata | reverse complement strand
CATGGGCTCGCGGTAGGCGCATGGGCTCGCGGTAGGCGCATGGGCTCGCGGTAGGCGCATGGGCTCGCGGTAGGCCATGGGCTCGCGGTAGGCCACGGGCTCGCGGTAGCCGGCGCCCGGCCAGGGCCCAGTGCGGGGTGCGTGTGTGTCTCCCCCGACTCCGCCCCCCTGCTTAGTCGCTGCAAGATACATAAAATAAAATGTGCAATACGTTGTTCTTCTCAGTTTTTTCTCTCCTTTTGCATGTACCTGCCCTCAGACGTTGTCTTTTAAGGGACTGGTCCCTCTGCGTTTTCTCAGCCTTTTTTCTCTAGCAGAAATGAAATCTTCGTAACTTGTTCTTTTATTTTTAATGCCACTGACACCGGTGCTCTCTTTTCTCCCTTTTCCTCTTCTCCTTTACTGCCCTGGGTTTTTTCCCCCCTTGGAAGTTCTCTGTGATTTTTTCTCTGGGGGTCTCTTGGCATGTCAGTGTAGCATGACCTAGGGAAAGACGAGCAGGCCAACCCATGTAGGGCTGAAGGTAAAAGATCCAAGTCAAGGGCTGTGAAAATTGCCCCCCCACATCAGCAGCCTGAGGGTTCTCGTTTCTGTCACCCCGGCCCTCCAATTTCCCCAAACCAAAGCAGCTAATTCGTAAGCAAAAAAAAAAAATCCCCTTGTCTGATAAACAGCACTGAGCCCGCCCGCCGCAGGGAAAGGTTAAACCACAGTCTGGGCCAGGCCAAGATCCTCGGGTGGGGCCCGCCTGCCGCGGGGATGAGCCCCGACAGGCCCCGGGGCCCTGGGGTCCTGCCGGCCCCCGTGCGCGGCCTGCGTCAGACAGCCGGAGCCTCACGGAGCTGGGAGCGAGGCCCCGCGCCTGGCCAGCGTGCTGCCTGCCTGCGCCAGGCTCAGCCATCGCCCATGCCCCAGGCGGCGCCGAGCGGGGCTGAGCTGCGCGCCGGGGTCCTCTGGCTGGAAGTGACCCTGCCATTGTCCCGCAGTGTCCTCCCCCACGGTGGGCAAGCCCTACAAGTGCAGCTACTGCGGCCGGAGCTACAAGCAGCAGAGCACCCTGGAGGAGCACAAGGAACGTTGCCACAGCTACCTGCAGGGCCTCGGCGCCGACGCCCAGGCGCTGGCCGGCCAGCCAGGTGGGCCGCGCGGCCTCTGCAGGCCAGGGGCTGGCGTGAGGTTTGGGGGAAAGGCCGCCTCAGAACACTGGCTGGGCCCCTGGTGGGTAGAGCCCGGGGTGGTAGGTGCCGCAGGAGACCCAGAGTCAGGAGAGGGCTTGTTGTTGGGTCTTTTGGTTTTTGTTTTTTTTAAGATTGATTTATCATGCACACAGAACTGGGGACAGGCCAGAGGTGGCGGGGTGAGAGGCTTCACCAGAGAGAGCGGGGAGCAGAACAGGCGGATCCACTGAAATCCACGGCTGAGGGGAGCTGCGGGGAGACAGGCGGGGCCTGTGGCGCCCCGGGGTCGCTGCCTGGCCAGGATCCAACTGGCATGGGCCAGCTTCACAGCGCTGGGCTGCGCTTCAACCCGTGGTGCCCCCAGGGAGGCCCCAGGGAGGATTTGTTTTAACTCAGTCTGATGGAGGAGAGAGAACACAGGAAGTAGAAAATCCAGAGTCAAACGTACATAATTGTCCCCACGTTCTCCGAAATGCTGCTGAGATGAGCGCTAGGTGGGTCGAGCAAGCAGAGCCACTCCCCAGGCACCAGGCTGGACCTCCGCAGATTGCCGCTGCTCCAGCCTCAGCCTCGCTGCCCGGCTGGGCCGCTGCCACCTGCCCGCTCTCCCTCCCCAGGTGATGAGATCCGTGACCTGGAGATGGTGCCAGACTCCATGCTCCACGCGTCCTCTGAGCGGCCAACATTCATCGATCGCCTGGCCAACAGTCTCACCAAGCGCAAGCGGTCCACCCCCCAGAAGTTTGTAGGTAAGTGGCGGGCGAGAGGAGAGGGGGTGTCCGCTTGGAGGGGGTGCAGCCGCTCGGGCTCTGTGCTGACCAGACGTTGGGTCTGGGGAGTGCGCGGAGGGAGAGCCAGCGGTGTGCTGTGCGTCCCCCTCGGACTCCAGCGCACAAGGGGGGGCGCAGGGAGCGTACCCCCAGGGGGTAGAGAGGGGTGAGTGCTGGAGGTCATAAGAGGAGGGATCTGGGCTTGAGGAGGTTGGTCGAGTCCTTCTCTGAGACCACAGCCTAGCTGGGGAGCCCCCCCCCAGGCCCGCAAGGAAGCCAGGCAGGGGCGGTAACTAAGGCTCCACGGGGTAAGAACGCCGAGCCGCAGGCCCGGGAGCGCAGGAGCCCCAGAGGCAGACCCCGGACCCCCTTCCCTAGGCGAGAAGCAGATGCGCTTCAGCCTCTCCGACCTGCCCTACGACGTGAACCCGGGTGGCTACGAGAAGGACGTGGAGCTGGTGGCGCACCACGGGCTGGACCCCGGCTTCGGGGGCTCGCTGGCCTTCGTGGGGGCCGAGCACCTCCGCCCCCTCCGCCTCCCCCCGACCAACTGCATCTCGGAGCTCACACCTGTCATCAGCTCGGTCTACACCCAGATGCAGCCCCTGCCCGGGCGACTGGAGCTTCCAGGGTCCCGGGAGGCAGGCGAGGGGCCTGACGACCTGGCCGACGGGGGTCCCCTCCTCTTCCGGGCCCGAGGCCCCCTGGCCGACCCCGGGGCGTCGCCCAGCAACGGCTGCCAGGACTCCACAGACACCGAGAGTAACCACGAAGACCGGGTGGGGGGGGTGGTGTCCCTCCCTCAGGGTCCCCCGCCTCAGCCACCCCCCGCCATCGTGGTGGGCCGGCCCAGCCCCGCCTACGCCAAAGAGGACCCCAAGCCGCAGGAGGGGTTACTGCGGGGCACCCCGGGCCCCTCCAAGGAAGTGCTCCGCGTGGTGGGCGAGGGCGGGGAGCCCGTGAAGGCCTTCAAGTGCGAGCACTGCCGCATCCTGTTCCTGGACCACGTCATGTTCACCATCCACATGGGCTGCCACGGCTTCAGAGACCCCTTCGAGTGCAACATCTGCGGGTACCACAGCCAGGACCGGTA
>NW_004567135.1:3229564-3231778 GCF_000260355.1 Condylura cristata | reverse complement strand
CTCCGCAGAGACCCGGAGCCGAGAGGCCCCCAGGCGCAGCCCCCCACGGGCAGGCGGGTCTCCCAGAGCGCCCTGGCCAGGCCGCAGCCGCCCCATTCTCTGCTTCCTTGCGATTCAAACCAAAGGCTGTTTTTTTCTATATTTAAAGAAAAAAAAAGTAAAACCAAACACAACACCTCACAAGTTGTAACACTTGGTCCTTCTCTCTCCTTTTCTTTCTTTCCCGTGTTCTGTCCTCACTGGCTCTTCTGCCTCCGACTTTTCTCACTCCCTATCAGGGATAATCTGGGGATGACAAAGGGTTGGCCAAAAAGCAGACTCGGGATGGAGGCGCTCAAGGCCTCCAGGAGTCTACCTTGCCCTCTGTGGGGACGGTCCCTGAAGTTAGCTCTTCCTCCTCCATTGTGTGGTCTCCCCAGGAGAACCAGATTGTTAGGGAGGACACTGTGGGTTGGTTGTTCCTCACTGACAATGTAGCAATAAACAGAGCTGCCAGGGCAGAGAACGGGGGAGTTGGCTGGAGGAGGTGGTCTCTAGAGAGGGGCTGCTCGGGGCACCCCAACCCGGCTCCTCCTTCCAGGACCCCCGGCAGAGGTGAGGTTGGTATCTGGGCTTCTCCTGGGCTGTTCTGGTCACTGAGCCCCCCACGGGCCTCCCCACCACCTTTCCTGCACTGGCTAAGCTGTGTTTCGTGACGCCTCATGAGGACTGACGAGTCTCTTCTGGGGTGTCAGAGCCTAGGGCGCCCCCAGCTCCTCCCCTCGTCAGCTAGGCACCTGCACCCGCTAGAACATGAAGGACTGTGCTCCGAGGCTGTGAGCCCTTGAGAGCAGAGACTGGCCGGAAGACCAGGTGCTGAGGAGGGAGAGAAGCACGCTCTGTCTCTCCAGATCACCGCTGCACTTTAACCAGGGTCTTAGGTACAAAATCTACTTTCCAGAGCCTCTCACCTCTGGAACCTCAAACACCCTCATGCTCTCTCCCAACTCCTTTTTCATGAAAAAACAAAAACAAAAAAAACCCCACAACCAAGTAAAGAAAAAGAAAACAATGCACTGAAACCCAGTGGAGAAAAGAGGTGTTTTCCTTTTATATTGATATTCAAAATCAGCATCACAAAAAAGTTTTCTAAACAGACAGTTTTCCAGACCTTTGTTTTTTCCCTGTCCTGTCCAAGCTGCAGATGTGATTTTGTAATACTCTGGCAGCTGCTTTCCTGGTGTACATAATATATATATTATATATTTTTAATCAGAAGTCACGAAGAACAAAACACAAGGCAGAAGCAAGTGCAATAACACCTCTTCTCCCCCAGGGCTTCATCTGTAGCTGTGCTTGGTGTCTCCTTGACCCTCACCCCTTCACCTCCTGATTCCTCTGGTGCCCTGTCTCCCCCCCTTTTTTTTTTTTTAAAGAGTTTTCCTCCTTTCTCAAGGGGAGTTAAACTAGCTTTTGAGACTTATTGCAAAGCATTTTGTATATGTAATATATTGTAAGTAAATATTTGTGTAACGGAGATATACTACTGTAAGTTTTGTACTGTACTGGCTGAAGGTCTGTTATAAATAAACATGAGTAATTTAACACCCCTGGTTGTTTCTGCAGACTTCCTTTGCCTTGTTTTTCTGCTCAGAGAGGAGTGGGGGAGGAGGGGGGGGAGAGGGGGGCCTCCTTGCAGCAGACCATCTACTGAACGTTTTGAAGGTAAGCAAGTTCAGGATTGAAAAGAAACCAGAAACAAGAATGCTCAAGTGGTTGTTTCGGGAGAGTTTTCAACCTAGAATGGGAAGTGGAGGAGATTTTTCTATCAAGAGTGCCTTCAGGGGCCTCCCTGGTGGTGAAGTCTCAGCACTATGAAGCTCAGGCAGCCGCTGCTGCACTAGTTCGATCCCCGGCCAGGGAGTGACCCCCCAGGGTGCCGCAGACCTCTCCTGTCACCCCACTGCTCCCTTCAGCAGTGGAGTTCAGTAGGTCCACCTTTCTGCTCCCCACTCTGCCTCTGATGAGTCCTCTCACCCACCTGCATCTCTGGCTTGTACCCCAGTTCTTGTTTGCATAAAAAAAGAACAAAATCAAAGCCAAAGGAGAACACAAATACAGCTGTTTTGAGGTTTAAAACAAATATAACCAGGGCCCTCCCTGGTGGCGCAGCGGGTTAAAGCACTGCACTGAGAAGCTAAAGCCACTTCCGCATGAGTTCGATCCCCGCCTGCC
>NW_004567135.1:3226827-3228079 GCF_000260355.1 Condylura cristata | reverse complement strand
CCACTGCAGCTGGAGCTCCAGGCCCCGCCAGAGAGGTGACCTTCACGGCGCAGCAGACCTCCCTGTCTCCCCAGCTGTTCCCGTCAGCGGTGGATTTCAGTGGATCTGCCTGTTCTGCTGCCTGCTCTGTCTCTGGTGGGTTCCCTCACACCCCCCCCCATCTCTGGCCTGTACCCAGTTCTTGTATGCACAAATAACTAAATGTTTAAGAAATGTTTGTATTGGGGTTAGTCACCAACATGACTCATCAATCAATCATTCTAGTGGGGCTTAATGGGCATTAAAATGAAACACACCCATGCCCATAATGCCAAAGAGAGTATTGCTTCGTGTTTCAGTTGTGTATGTGCACGTTGTGTCTGCATGTACTGAGCACCAACGGAAAACATAGCTCTGCTAAGGGACTTAGAGAAGCTTTTTAAAAAGTTTATTTATTTATGCACACAAGAGCTGGGGTACAGGCCAGGGGTTGGGAGGGTGAGAGGATTCACCAGACACAGAGTGGGGAGCAGAACTGGCAGATCCACTGAGACACACTGCTGAGAGGAGCAGTGGGATAGACAAGAGGGGTCTGCTGTGCCTGCAGGTCCCTCCCTGGCTGGAGATAGAACTCCTATGGCAGTGTCTGTGACAGCTTCACAGTGCTTTTCCTTAACCTTTTGCACCAACATGGGGGCCCTCAAAGAAAAAATTTTAAAGATTATTTATGCACACAGAACTGGGGTACAGGCCAGAGGTGCCGGAGCGTGAGAAGAGTCACCAGAGACAGAGTGGGGAGCAGAACAGGCAGGTTGACGAAGTATACAGTCGAGGGGAGCAGCAGGCCGGTCAGGAGAGATCTGCCGAACAGTGTGGGTCAGCTCCCTGGCAGGGGATGGAACTTGAGCTGAAGCAGCTGCTGCTAGTTTTGTAGTGCTGGGCTTTAGCCTGTTGCACCACCAGGGAGGGCCCCTCAAAGAAATTTTAAGTCACTGATCCAAGCTGTACCTGTTAGAACAGGGGAGCTCAGTGGAGCCAGACTATCTCTTACTGGTCCTGCGGGATCTTGGACAGGCTAAAACTCTCTGCACCGCAGATTTTCAGTCCAAGAATAATAGCACCTAACTTGTAGGTATATTAAATATTTACAAAGTGCTTACGGTGAGGCCTGGCACTGTGACCCAGAGATAAAAAGGTAAATGAGGACCCTCCCTGGTGGGGCAAGGAGTTGAGGCGCAGCACTAGAAGCTATCAGCAGCCACTGCAGCTGGAG
>NW_004567135.1:3214117-3224527 GCF_000260355.1 Condylura cristata | reverse complement strand
TCGGGGTGTCGCCGCGAGGGGCGCCGAGGCCGGGTGCATGGCGCTCCCTGCCTAACGGGCTTTAATCTCGCGCAGACCAAGAAAAGAAGGAATAACGGTCGTGCCAAGAAGGGCCGCGGCCACGTGCAGCCTATTCGCTGCACCAACTGCGCCCGCTGCGTGCCCAAGGACAAGGCCATTAAGAAGTTCGTCATTCGCAACATCGTGGAGGCCGCAGCCGTCAGGGACATATCGGAAGCGAGCGTGTTCGATGGTGAGCGGGCCCCCCGGGCGCGGGGAGTGTGGAGGGCGGCCGCCACCCCAAGGTGCCGCCGGTGTGATGGTCACTGCGCCGAGGACGGGTGTGGGCAAGGAGAGGGCCGCCCCTGGAGCCCCAAACCTGCCCGCTCTGAGTAGGTTCAGCCGACCGCCGCATCGAGACAGGACGAGGGAGGCCCAGCCCCGGAGTCATGGCAGCTGAAGGTTTAAGGTGTCCCTGTTGTAAAACATCGGTTTGCATGTGTGACGGACAGTCACTCTGTCGGGTGTCCCAGATGGCAGGCAGCAGCCAGCTGCCGTTTGATGGTCTTGCCCTCGTTTGTTGCCCCGTTTTGGTCACCGCTTGATGGAGCTCCCCTCCCGCCGTTATCTTTAGTCTTGACTGAAGCTCTTCCAGGGGAGAATTTACTTATGATTACTGAGTTACTGCCAACCTGCTGCGTGTGGTGTGAAGATGTGCTGATTTGGTTCTTTGACTGTTTCAAGAGTGGAAGCAGTCGGGTTTGGTTCGCAGGGGTGACCTTTGAGGCGTGATGTGTTTGGTCCTTGTTTTTACGGCAGATTGACTTTCTTGGGCAGCTGGGGGCCCAGGAGTAACTGCTTGGGGAACTGGGTTATTGGCTTGTTATTTGGGTCCTACGCAAGGGCAAGTGGGGCTCACTGGTAAAACTGATGGCTGTGCTGTGCCCACACACCAGAACTGAGCCGTTGGCGCGAGGTTCAGTGACTGCCTGGCATAGGTGGGCTTAGTTTTGACTGTGGGGTGCATAGGAAAGAGCAGCGCAGGCCGGGCGTGCGATGTCTTTCTGCTTTGTCTTTTAGCCTATGTGCTTCCCAAGCTGTACGTGAAACTGCATTACTGCGTGAGCTGTGCCATTCACAGCAAGGTGGTCAGGAATCGTTCTCGTGAGGCTCGGAAGGATAGAACACCCCCACCCCGATTTAGACCTGCGGTAAGTGTCCAGGAGAGGTACAGACAGTGGGTTGATGGACAAAAGTTGCGAGGGGCCAAGTAGGGAATGTTAGGGTTCCAGGGATGAGGTACAGTAAGGGCCCACACTCAAAACAGTTACTTAGAGAAAGATTTTAAGGGGGGGAATGGTTAGAATGTTTCAGAGGGAGGAGTGTGGTCTCCCCCTGCGATAGTGATGTTAGTTAACGCAAGTGTGGTGGTAAAGACCTTAGGGAAGGGTGACGCTCGCGGTGGCTTTTAATCCTTTCATTCCTTTGCATTTCAGGGTGCTGCCCCACGACCACCTCCAAAGCCCATGTAAAGAAGCAACAGAAAAGCCCATGTAAAGACTGAAGAACAAGTCGGGGAATAAATGCAATTTATACATGATGTGGCCCGTTTGCGTGTATCTGTTGCTGGTTTGAGCGCGGGTTTTGCCTGTGGTAGGGACTGACCACTTTATACCGAGTGTGGGTGTGGAGGACCGTGTGCTGTTTTCAAGGAGGACGAGTCAAGTCCTGGTGGAGTTTCTTTTCTGTTTGTTTCTGTGGCCTCCCAGGTTTGCATAACTGGAACAAAAGTGGTTAAGGCATCTCCATTAGGTTAGTTCAACCTGGCCGGTGATAACTTTGTCCTAAAAATAGGGGGGAAGACCCAGGAGGCTAAGGGGAAGTTGAGCATTGAGTGGGGAGCCCATCCGGGCTGTCGCATAGTGAGTGCAGAGGGAGGCGCGAGCCTGGCACGTCTGTAACTCATCAAGTTCTGTCTCAGACATGCAGTATCAGTAAACCAGGCCTCGCCTGCCCCTTTTCCTCGTAAATGTCTTGTCGGCAAAAAACGTGAAGCGGCTGCAAGTAGAAATTCCATACAAGGTTTGGGAAACGCTATGCCTGACTGATCATGTTTCATTTATCCTATAACTAAAAATTAAGGAATAATACATTGGAAACATGTTTGGGAATATACTTTGAAACGGGTTTTACAAAATACGTTAATTTGAAGCTATCTCAATTCTTTCTGGCCAGGGAGTGACCCTCGGCGCAGCAGACCGCTCCTCCCTCCCCCAGTGCTGCCCTCAGCAGGGATTTCGGTGCATCTGTCTGCTCTGCTCCCCACTCTTGCTTTGATGAATCCTGACCCCCAAACATGGGCTGTACCTTAGTTCTTGTATGCATAAATAAAAATGTAAGCACAGCCTGTCCTTTTCCCAGGTTGGTTCTTAACTGCCTTTTCCTCGAGTTCTTGTGCTGTGTGAATGCAGGCATGCGTCTCCAGGTGCTGACGGCAGTTTTCTGGAAGACCCTATTTTGGAGTGCCAGAAATAAAGGCATCCCATGTGCTTGAGGCCCAGCCTATGAGCTAATCAAACCCCACTGACCACTGATGGGGAGCCCACCTGCCCTTCCAGCCCTGGGAAGGTTACCTGCAGTGCGGGTACCCATCAGCACCTCTGAAATAGCCTTGCTAGGCTCAGGTGGCCACCAGAGGGCTTCACACTCCAAATGTTTGGACAGCAAGGTGCAGCTGGCTGTACTCCAGCTACAGTGGACTAGAATTCTAGCAGTTGGTCACACTGAAGGTAATGAGAACCCTCGAACCTTTGTTCCCCCCCACACACACACCTGTCCATTTTAGCAGACATTGGGGGAACAGTTTTACCTTCTCGGCACCTCCTCCTAATTCTGATGTGTTCCCCAAACTCGAGCATTCAAACCAGATGGAATCCTCTAGACTTCCAGCCACTGCTCGTGTCCACCTGTGGAGTTGCTCAATTTCAAGTAGGCAGGATTCACTGAGGTCCTTGATGACCCTTTTCCTCAACCCAAAATTCTGAGTTTTCCCCACCTCTTCATAATTTAGCATATATGAGGAAATTACTCATTGTTCATCGCACTTTTTGAAGGATTTATTTATGCATATAGAACGGGTGCAGGGGCGGTGAGAGGATTCACCTGAGACAGTGGGGAGCAGAACAGACAGATTGATGTATACTGCTGAGGGGTGAGATGAAAGGTTTGCCACCCCATGTGGGCCACACCCCCTTTCCCAGCCCCCATTTCCACCCCCTGTGGGGGGTTGAACTCATGCGGAAGCTGCAGCACCTGGCTTCACGTGCTGCACTACCAGGAAGGGCCCCGTCATACTTTTTTTTTTTTTTTTTTTTTTTTTAGTAGAACGAGGGTCTATAATAGAATGGGGGGAGGGAGGACTGCCCAGAGACAGTGGGGAACAGAACAGACATTGAAATCCACTGCTGAAACAGCGGGGAGATAAGAGCTGTGCTGAGCCCTGTGGGTCACTCCCTGGCTGGAGGTCCAGTTCAAGCCTTAATGGTGATAACACTGAGAATTCACCCCTAAGCCACCAGGGAGGCCCGTGCACAGGAAAACGAATCCCGGGCCTCCCTAGTGGCCCAGGGGGGAAGTCTCGGCACCGTCACCTGAGTTTGATCAAGGCCAGGCAGTGACCCACATGGTGCAGAACCCCTCTCCTGTCTTGCCTGCTGCTCCCCTTAGTGAATTTTAGTAGATCTGCCTGCCTGTCCTGCTCCCCACTGTCTCTGGGGAATCCTCTCACCCCCACATCTCTGGCCTGTACCCAGATCTTGTATGCATAAATAATCTTTTTCCAAAAAAGCAATTTCTATGTGCCAGCGTGTAAGTGTTGAGGACCCTAAATGTCAGCACACACTTGGGCTGGGGAGCAGTGTGGGGGGGCTGTTGGGCAGGACGTGGCTGGACGTACACGTGAGGTTGCTGACGCCTGAGTTCCGATCCCCACTAAGACTTTCTGTCTGCATTGTATTGGGCAATGCTGTATTTAACCTCTGTGTCACCCAGTGCCTAGCTGCAATACGTGAGTAAATAGTAAATCCCTCATGGTTGTGTGAGGATTAAATGAGGTTATGTGTAAGGCACTTATTATAGACAGCAGCTGGTACTGCAGCAGTAAAGTGCAGTGAGTGTTAACTATTATTACTATCTGCCAGGCACTTTACCATGGCGTTCTCATTTACATCTCAGTTCCCAAGGCTTCTTTGATGATATTTAATAGCAATTCAAATATTCCCTTTAATGTTGAGCCTCCCCTTCACATTAAACACAACTTACTGGCCTAAAACTTCCCCTGAAGCTGAAGGCTTAAAGCTCTTTCACTGCATCTGTTGATTTTCTATCACTAGATAGGACATTTATTTATTTTCCACTTAGCCTTACAAATCTTATCAAATTGCGAAGTGCAATAAAACTATGGTTTTCATCTTTCAAGAGAATCTTTTCAAGTTAATACATAACTTAGTAAACTTGAACTTTTGCAGAAGCAGGATTAATATATTTCTGTAGACATCTTTTCCCTCATCCCCTCCTTCCCCAAGAAAGCCCCTGAAACATTTCTAAGATTCCCAGGGGAAGCTTGTAAAATAGTGTACAGCAGGGGAGGGGGGAGGGGGTCCAAAAGAGGGCAAGGGGGCCCTCCCTTGCAGCACAAGGTTGAAGCCCATCACTACGAAGCTAGCAGTAGCCACTGCAGCAAGAGTTCAACAACTGGCCAGGTTGCGGACCCCCAGGGCCCAGCAGACCTCTCCTGTCTCCCCGCTGCTCCCCTCAGCAGTGTGCTTCAGTGGATCTGTCTGTTCTGCCCCCCAACTCCGTCTCTGGGGAATCCTCTCACACCCCTGTACCCCTGGTGTACACACCAGTTTTTCTACATAAAAAAAAAATTGGTGAGGCCCTCCCTGGAGGCTCAGGGGTTAAAGCGCAGCACTGTGAACCTACTGCAGCCACTGCAGCCCTTCCATCAGGCCAGGGAGTGAGGCAAAGGGCCCAGGAGAGACCTCTCCTGACCCGCCCGCCGCTCCCCTCAGCAGTGGAGTTCAGTAGATCCACCTGTTCTGCTCCCCACGTTGTTGCTGGTGAATCCGCTCACCCCCTCAGAACTGGCCGGGACCCCAGTTCTGTGTGCATAAATACATAAATCTTTCTTAAAAATCATGATTCTTGAGCTCTCCTGCCCACCTGTCACTATGCAGGTGCTTCTCTTTTTCTTCTTTTCCTAAACTCTGAAGGAGATAGAAATGAAGAACCGAGAGAATTGGAATATCTTGATCATTTGCCTTATCCCTTATTATACATTAAACAGCCTCAGAATACCTAGTAATACCACTTCCGCCCACCAGGGGTACTGAAAACAGTCTTTTTTTTTTTTTTTTTTTGCAAATGCTACCCTCACTCTCCCATGTTTTTTAAAGATTTATTTATTTATACAGGCAGAACTGGGGTACAGGCCAGAGACAGAGTGGGGAGCACAACAGGAAGAGTGACAAAGTGCACTGCTGAGGGGAGCAGCAGGCGGTCAGGAGAGGTCTGCTGCGCCCTGGGGGTCCCCTCTGGGGCGGGGAACTGAACCCACACAACCTGCTGTGCCACCAGGGAGGGCCTCTGCCCCATTTTCTAGGGTTATAATATTTACACTGTGATCATCTGGCCGTTCCGTGCTAGCGCTCTCTGGCCTGCTCTTGGCTCTTAAGTCACCTGCATGCCCCCTGCATTGCTGCCTCTCTGCAAGCTGCTGCTCTGCAGAGCCTTCTCCAGCCGGCTTCTGAGGAAGAGCTCGTGAGCTCACGTTCCCTGAATTGCTGCGCGTTGACAGTAATTTGTGTCTGTTATAGCTAAAAGTTAGCTTGAGCTCACATGTTTTTTTTAGGGCTTATTTATGTACACAAGAACTGGGGGACAGGCCAAAGGTGTGGGGGAGAGAGGATTCACCAGAGAGAACGGGGAGCAGAACAGGCAGATCTACTGAAGCACACAGCCAAGGGGAACAGGGGGAGACAGGAGAGGTCTGCTGCGCCCTGGGGGTCCCTCCCTGTGCTCACTCCCTGGCCGGCCAGGATCTCGCTCCTGCTGCCCGGCCGCCAGCGGCTTCATAGTGCTAAGTGTTAACCTGTTTTTCTCTTGAATATTTAAAATGCCAGTGTTGTGGTGGGAGTGGCGTGGTAACAAACATCTGAAGAATCTATACCTCTAAATTACACACAGTGTTGTAAACCACTGCTACTGCAATGAAAAATAAAAATATGTCATCTGCATGTTCTTGCATCAAGCGTTGCTGGCAATTGCTGACGTGTCTAACTGGTCTCCTGTGAGTCACATGCCCTTTTTGTCTGGTCAGTGACTTCCTCGGGACTAACAACCTTATTAGAACAGGTTGCTCATTCGAGATTAATATTTTTAGGTATCTTCTATCTTCTTTTAATATGTGTTTGAAATTGTTTGAATTGTAGGAAAGTTTTCTTGAAAATGAGGGCCCTCCCTGGTGGTGCGAGGGATAAGTCTCAGCACTATGGAGCTCTGGGCAGCCACTGCAGCAGGAGTTTGATTCCCTACCAGGGAGCTGACCCACGTGGTGTAGCCAAAATCAATCTTAAAAGAAAAAAGTGAGAGAACTTATTAAGAAAAGGAGAATGAACCTGCATGGACACATCCAGCTTTGCTGGGAAGAGCGCGGCCGCCGGCCTCAGCGCTGGGTGTCGACTGTGTGTGTTTAAGATTTATTTACGTATGCCTGCAGTGCTGGGTGCAGGCCAGAGGCGCAGGGGCCGTGAGAGGACTTCCCAGAGACGGAGTGGGGAGCAGAACAGGTGGATCCACTGAAACACACTGCTGAGGGGAGCAGTGGGGAGACAGGAGGGGTCTGCTGCGCCCTGGGGTCCCTCCCTGGCCCCGGATCGAACTCGTGCTGCGGTGGCTTCTGCTGGCTTCCTAGTGCTGCACCTTAACCCCCTGCACCACCAGGGAGGGCCCTGTTGTGTGTTATATTAGTTTCGTCTCTTACCTTTGTTATTTACTTTCTTAGCATTAGGGAAAAAAAGATTTATTTACACACACAAGAACTGGGGTACAGGCCAGAGGTGCAGGGGATGAGAGATTTCACCAGAGACAGAGTGGGGAGCAGAACAGATAGATGTACTAAACTACACTGCTGAGGGGAGCAGTGGGGAGACAGGAGGGACCTGCTGCGCCCTGTGGCTCAGTCCCTGGCTGGGGATGGAACTTGGCTTCACAGTGCTGCACCACCAGGGAGGGTCCTGCTTTCTTTCATTTACTTTGTTCTCTCTCTAACTTCTGCAAGTGACTGCTTGTGCTTGCTGGCTGCCATACTCGACAGCAAAAATCTAAAGGATACCGAGGGAGTAGTCCCTGCCCCATCTTTATGCACTCAGCCGGGTCCTGCAGAAACCAGACGGATCCTGGAGGATGGCAACCTGCTGCACATTCAGCCCTGGTGGCACCTGCTTTGCCATTTGTGGTCTCACTGCTGGAACATAATACTATCAGGCTCTCAAGTTGGAGGTATGCAACCACGGATTTGGCAAATGTGTTCTTTTCCATGCCCATCAGAGAGGAGAAGAGAAACCACTTCCCTCAGCTGGAAAAGACGACAGTGTACATTTCTACTTCTGCCCCAGGGCTGTGTCAACCTCCTGACTTCTGTCATAAAACCATCTAAGAGACCTGACCAGCTGTACCTCTCCTAGAACATCACCGTGTTGACCTGAGACTTGATAACATCATGCAAACGGACAGGCAGAGCAGGAAGTGGCCAGCTGGGCGCTGTGGGTCAGGTGCCTTGTTTTCCAGAGTGGAGGAATATTAACCCTTTTTCCCTTCAGAATTAGCTGAAGCTTTGTGAATTCTCAGCAGTCTGTCTCTGCCTTCTGTCCACTCCTGCTTTCTTCCTCCCTACATGTTGTTCCTAAGAGCACGCACTAATAAACAGGCTGAGTATACATCTCTGCTTTAGAGCGGACTCCCTGGAAACTCAATCTGTGATCAAAGGAAAAGCTTTTTTTTCTCTAGATTTATTTTTATTTATGTATGCACGCAAGAATTAGAGTACAAGCCAGAGGTGCAGGGGGTGAGAGGATTCACTAGAGACAGAGTGGGGAGCAGACCTACTGCAACACACTGCTGAGGGGAGCAGCAGGTGAGTTGGGGGAGAGGCCTTCTGGGCCAAGTATGTCCCCCCCTGCCCCCTGCCCGGACAGGAATCAAACTCATGCCACAGAGGCCAGGA
Organism: Condylura cristata; assembly: GCF_000260355.1. Taxonomy (NCBI): domain Eukaryota; kingdom Metazoa; phylum Chordata; class Mammalia; order Eulipotyphla; family Talpidae; genus Condylura; species Condylura cristata. The sequence goes on along the minus strand of NW_004567135.1, from coordinate 3,216,243 downwards.
TAGCTTCATAGCCTGTGCCACCAGGGAAGCCCAAAGGGAAAGCCTCTCCACGCAAAAATAAAGCAAAATTAAACTAGGATTCTAATATATGACATAACTCGGCAAGTATTTGCAGGACAAAAGAACGTTACCTAATGATAAAATTAACGAGAGTAAGAAGAGGGGCACAGCAGACCTCTCCTGTCTCCCCTCAGCAGTGTTTCAGCTGATCTGTTCTGCTCCCCACTCTGCCTCTGGCGAATCCTCTCACTCTCCCTGCACCTCTGGCCTGTACCCCAGTTCAAACTACATAAATAAAATAAATCTTCAAAAAAAGAGAGCAAGAACATATAGTCATTGTAAATGTGCCTATCAATGTCTAGAGAGATGTAGATAGCTTTATTGACTACCTTCTACACGCAAGGATTATTCTGTAGCCTTTATTCTTTACAGTTCCATAAGGAAGTATTAGTCTCCTCATTTTACAGGTGAAAACAATCGACAATTTAAGGACGACAAAAATAAATTATTTACTGAAAAGGGAAATATTTCCGTAGCCCTTTAAAACAGATGGAGTAAGCAAACAAATAATAAATAGATATGGAAGATAAGACTGGTTAACAAGTTCAGTATTGTATATATGGAAAATTCTGTTCTAACAAGCAGAAAATAACCTTTTCCTAGCACACGCGAAACGAACCAACTGAACTACTACATGACCCAGACGCTTCGGAGCACGTTTCAGAGGGTGCTGAGCCTGGCAAGATGGCAAAAGACTGAGTCGCTCTCACCCTCCTCCACAATGTGCAACCTATAGCCCTGAGCTCCTGGATGAGAACCCAGGGCCTGTAGTGGGGAGGGAGACACACAGACAGGCCGAGGGTCCCCCTCAGGGGAAATACAGGAATGGGGGTCCCACAGCAGAAAGCCAGATGCTCAACTGCCATACAGCACCGAGGCACCCAGAGGTGGGGAGGGAAAGCCGGTCACCCCGGGGCCGTGCTGAGACTGGGCCGAGGTCTGCGGGCAGCACCCAGGCCTGGAAGCCTGAGCCTGGCTGGAGGACCGTGAGGCCGGCTCTCACTGTCCTGTCCTGTCCCCTCACAGAAGGGGGTGTTCTCTGCTGTGACTGCCCTGTAGTGCTGACGCCCGCCTCTCCCTCACCAGCGTCAGCCTGTACATGTAAACAAACGGCACGAGGCCACTAGCCAGAGTCCAAACTACATCGGCCCTGGCAACAGCTACCAGCCCCTGGGCAAGGTTCTGGACTCCAAAGGTGAAAGGAGCAAGCTGATCTGTGGCTCCCCAGGGTAACCTCGGCCCTGTCGTGTCTGCCGTGGACCCAGAGCCCAGAACTCTGGAGCAGGGCCACACTCGGAAGGTGAAGCAAGCACGGGATGATGAATTCGCCTGTGGGGCCGGGGCCACTGGGGCCCTTCCAAACCCCAACTTGGGTATCTTTTTTTTTTTAAGGATTATTTATGCATACAGAGCTGGGGTGCAGGCCAGAGGTGCAGGGGTGGTGAGAGGATTCCCCAGAGACAGAGCGGGGAGCAGAACAGGCCGACTGAAGGTGCACTGCTGAGGGGAGCAGTGGTGGCGAGGGGGGGGGGTCAGGAGAGGTCTGCCACGCCCTGTGGGTCACCTCCACGCTGGGATTGAACTCGTCCTGAAGTGGCTTTAGCTTCTCAGTGCTGTGCTTTAACCTGCTGCGCCACCGGGGAGGGTCCTGGGTATCTTTTTAAAAAAGATTTATTTATTGAAATCCACCGCTGAGGAAGCAGCGGGGAGACAGGAGAGGTCAGCTGTGCCCTTGGGTCCCTCCCTGGCCGGGGATGGAACTCAGATCACGGCATCTATGTTGCTGAGATTTAACCCCCGACCACCATTTTTTACTTCTTGACTCCCTGATAATAGTCATTTCAGCCCGTGTGAGGTGGTCTCGTGGTGTTGACTTGCATGTCGCTGATGAGAAGTGAGGCAGAACATCTGTTCATGTACCTCCTGCCCACTCGTGTCTACTTTGGTGAGATGCACATTTAGCTTCTCTACTGCCTGTTCTAAAGTGTGATGTAGGAGGGCCGCCCTGGTGAAGCTGCCTGCAGCCACTGCAGCACCAGTTCGATCCCCAGGCAGGGAGGGACCCC
>NW_004567135.1:3211647-3213652 GCF_000260355.1 Condylura cristata | reverse complement strand
TGTGGAAGTGGTATATTTCGGGTATCAGCGCCTTCCTTGCCTGACATGTAGTTTTCAAATACGGGTCCTTCGGGTAGCCTGTCTTGTCATGATACTGATGGCTTCACAGTGAAGAAGCTTTTTCGTCTGAGAGGCCCAGTCGTTTATATTCTCACAGGGTTGCCAAGAATTGTGTCCACCTCTCAGAGGAGAGGGGTCTCATCAAGGGCCAGGGGCCGCCGGATGGGCTCTGAACCCAGGGTGCCGGAGCCGCACTGAGAGGGGGTGAAGGGGGGTTGTACAGGCCCAGGTAGGGGAGAAATGGCCGCGGGAAATGCTGACAAGGAACTGGAGCTTATTTTTCTGCGTGTGCTTGCGTTAACCGGTGGCGACAAACACACGTGAGGTTATTGCTCCTATCGGCTGCTTCTAGGAGCATCTGCTCCATGCATGTGCCTGCCCGGCAATGCCCTTCTGTTTCTCCAACCGCAGAGGAGGCCCCTGACTTATCCAGGGTTTGTGTTCTTGACGATACCAGCAAACACACCTTGGGATCTAGTGGGGAAGAGAGTGGGACTGGTAATAACAGGAAGAAACACACCAGCATTCTTGGCAGGCTTCTTCCTTCTTCCTTTTTTTAAAAAAGATTTATCTATTGGGTTCTCCCTGGTTGGTGGCGCAACGGGTTAGGTCACAGCACTGCAAGCTGGCCACTTCGTGTGAGTTTGATGGCGCAGCAGACCTCCCCTGTCCCGCCCGCTGCTCCCCTCAGCAGTGTACTTCGTCATTCGGCCTGATCTGCTCCCCACTGTCTCTGGTGAATCCTTTCACAGCCCCCTGCCCCTCTGGCCTGTACCCCGTTTCTGTATGCATAAATAAAGAATCCTCTCTGGCGTGAGGATTCAACAGAGACAGAGTGGTGCATAAATCTTTAAGATTTATTTAAATAAATATATCTTTAAGACTTATTTAAATAAATAAATCTTTAAGCGCTGTGCCATGTGGGTCACCTCTGGGGCAGGGATTGAACTGGTGCTGAAGTGGCCGTGGCTGGCTGGCAGTGCTGTGCTTTATTTAGCCTCTGGGCCACCAGGGAGGCCCTTGGAATGTTTCTTGTGGCTCATACACAACAGGATCACTATGAGCTCTACCAGCATTTACTCATTCAGTTCAAACAATCTCATAAGTGGATATAACTTTTACAAACAAGGAAATGCAGGAGAGCTTCTTCTTCAGTCCAGGACTTTGAACACAGCTTGCAGTGAGTAATAAAAGAAAGTCCCCTCATGAGGCCTGAGTGCAGTTATACCATGGGAGTTTGATTGGGGCAGGTCAAAGTCAATCTAGTGCGACTTGAGAAGCCCCTGACCAAAAGCCGACCCCTCCTCTTTTTCTCCTGACCCCCCTCCTGGGCCCCCAAGCCGCACATGGCCAGTTCCGTCAAGTGGAGAAGGACGCGCTCTAGTATCTCAACTGAGACATTCCCCAAGGCTGAGGAGATGCCGGTAAATGAAGCCCCGCGCACAGGCAGGTTAATGATTCCGCGGTGGCTGTTACTGCCCTAATCCTTTCGCAAATGGCCAGGGCACCGCGACATCCAGGGCCCACGTGAGCCTCCCGCAGGGGAGGGTCCCCGTTGCGCGTGGACACTCGGCAAGTTTCAAGAACATTAGCCCATACTCCAGGCTCAAGGGAGAAAGTCGCAGTTTTACCGAGGGGCCACAGTTTTGAAGTCTTAAGGCAGGAAACTTGGAGGTAAAAATCAAGCTCTTTGCGCAAGAGGCCGACTGCCAGTTGCAGGGATTTGAAAAGCAGCGCCCGGTGGGGCCTCGCCAGGCCAGGGCCCCCGGGGGTGCGCGCTGCCTCCGACTGGGGGGGCCAGTCTGGTGCGGGGGCGCCAGCCGCTCCCGTCTAGTGGGGAGCTGCCGCTGGACGTGTGGGGGCCCAGCCCCAGGACTGTCTGCATGGCCCCCTCCATCGCTCGCCCCGTCTTTCCTGCGCGAGCCGGCTTGGGGGGGCCCTGGGC
>NW_004567135.1:3191751-3210734 GCF_000260355.1 Condylura cristata | reverse complement strand
CCCGCGCCTCCCCCGGCGTCATGAAGGCGACCCCGGCTCTGCAGGTGCTGGGCTTGCTGCTCAGCCTGGCCCGGGGCTCCGAGGTGGGCACCTCGCAGGCAGGTAAGTGGCGCGGGAGCCCCGACGGGGGGACCCCGGGGCTGTGCGCGGCGTGGGCGCTGGGGGGGCGCCCCGGGGGGTGAGGCCGACTCCCAGCCCCGGGACCACCTGGGCTAGGTGTTGCCGTCGTGCGTTTGGGTTTCGGTCGCTCTCCGGGTGCGAGGGGGGCTTGGACGCGCCCCGGCCACACACACTTCATCGCCTCCCCAGCGCTCCCCGGCGCGTGGCGGACCCCCACTTCGCCCCTCTCGAGGGGCTTGGGCAGCTCACACCTAGGAGCTGTGCCGCGAGGGCCTGGACCTCCGTTCTGCGAACTGAGATGCGCGCAGGGGGGCGCAGGGGGGCGCGCTGGGCCAAGGGGGAGCCTCAGTTTGCTCCCCAGCCCCCCCCCCCCCCCCCGGGTTTCAGCAACCTCCAGTTTCGTTGTTTTGCCGACAGGGCGGAGCTGTGGGAGGGCTGGAGGGAGTTGTTGTTTTCTATGTTGGAAAAACAGGAGCGGCACCTCTTCCGTGAGTGGGCCTGCCCGGGGCAGGACGGCATTAACCTAGGGCCAAGTCCGGGTGCCATGGGCGGGGCCAGGCGCGGCCCCAAAGTGCCTCTCGTTCAAAGTGAGTCTGCTGGATGCGCACTGGACCCACCTGAGCTGGCCAAACCCAGATGGCTCCAGCCAGTACTTACTGAGCGACTACTAGGGACAGGCCGAAGCTGCAGGGTCCCGTCCAGCTTGGACTTCTTTCCTCTCCCCTGCCCACAGCCACAGGGGCCTCCCCGCCTCCTCAGACTTCTGTCCTGGGCCCCAGCACCCCCCACTCCGTGTGTCCCACCCTGTCTCCAGGAGCCCTCCTCTTCCTCCCACTCCCATGACATCTGCGCCCCCACTTTTGGGGGTGTCCTGGGGCCACAGGCACCCGGTGTTGCTGGAGTTGGAGGACTTTGTTGGTCTCCTCCCCTCCCCCCCAGCTCTGCTTGGGGTTGGCACGGCAGGCCCCTCCCCCAGGGTGGGAGTGGGAGAAACACCTGTGCCCCACAGTTGCTGGGCCTAAATTTAGATCGGGGATCTGGAGAAGTGAACACTCCCAGCTGGTGAAGGGCGGGGGTCCAGGGGCAGAGTGGGAGGGGCCGGCAGAGTGGGGGCCGCTGTCCCATCAGGCCCCTGGGGTCTTCAAGCTGGGCCCCAGGGCCCCAGCCTGGCCGCCCTCCCCCAGGAGGCTCGTGGGGTTCTTCACCCTTTATCTGGGTCCTGCAGCCTCTGGGCATCCGGCCTGTCTCGGGGCTTCTATAGCCCCTTTGTCCTGGCTGTGATGGGGGTGGGGTGCTGGCTGGAGGCCTCTGGTTGCGAGGGCTGGACAGTCTTGCCCTGGCCCACCCAGGGCTCTCTACCCGAGGAGGGTCTGGGACACCCCCTCCTTGTGCCCTGCCCTGGTACCACTGGCTGGTGGAATCCCTCCCGCCGGCTCCCAGAGGCTCAGACTCTTCCCTCCGGCCTTTGCTCCTGGTTTGTGTGAAGGAACTGTGTGGACTTTACCCTGGGGTGGCGGGAGCCGGGGCGTCACACTGTAGCCCTCTCGGCACAAGGCTGCGCACACACCTATGGACAGGTACCCGGGTGTGGCACCTGAAGTCCCTCCTCGGGCGGAGCCCCAGACAGTTTGGGGCCCGCTGTGTGCCGTCCGTGTGCCTCGGAGTGCGAGTACACACACACACACACACACACACACACACACACACACACGCCACTTCCTTGTACAGACCTCGGCTCCTCCTTTATCTGGGGAGAGTGATTGGTGCCTTGACTTGGAAGAGGGGTGTCCTGCCAGGAAGGGGGGATGGGGCCCTCCTAGGCATGACTAACCTTGCTAGTCTCTTTTCGGCCCAAGGACCCTGGAGTTCCCGGCCTCCTCTGGGCTCCAGCCCTTCACTATGGCCCTGCCTACCCTTCTGCGGGGGGTCTGGCCCACCTGCTTCCCTTTGTGGGGAGCCCTGAGTGGCCAGGTGAGGGGTATATCCAGGAGAGGTGCAGCTCTGGGCGGTGGGGCCTCCAGCCCCCGGGGGAGCGCGGCTGAAGCAGGTGCTGCTCTCTGCCTCTCCCTCTCAGTTTCAGGGGGCTGGGGAGAGGCTTCGGGATACCGGGGGCTGCCCACAGTCCCCAGTGTGCCGAACTCACAAGGTCACGTGAGCCAGACTGACTTGGCCTCCGCGCCTGGGATTTGGGCTCCCCTGTTGCAAACAGGGATTGTGGGGGGGGGATGGCAGATGAGCAGGGCGGGGTGCGGGTCCTCTGCGCCTTCCAGCCAGGCTGCTCTGTGTTTTCTGACAAGTCTTGGGCTGGAAAGTGTGGTGCCCACGGGCTGCAGAGAGCTGGGGCGGGGGCAGCCAGGAGGGAGGCAGAGCTGGAGTGGGGGGGCAACGAGGGCCTTATCTTCCAGCTGTGAAGACAAAGCTCACATTGAACCCCCCACCAGGGCCAGAGCTGCCCCCTCCAGTGAGGTCACTTGTCTGAGCCCAGGGCTGGAGGTTGGGGGGCTGCTGCTGAGGACTGGGTGTCTGGGGATAGGGTGGGGCAGCCCCCTCCTCCCAGATAAATTGCCTCATTGTGGGCCGCGGGGCCCCAGGCGCTGCCCCCACCCGCTGCCCCCACCCGCTGCCCCCACCCCACCCCCAGACACAATAGGGGCTGTGTGTTAGCCCCAAAGAGATATTTATTCCAGGACCTAGAGAGAGGCAGGGTGGGGGAGAGGAGTAAATACCCGAGTCGAGTCGTGGGGGGAGGGGGAGAGGAGGGTCACCCCGTTGTGGTCCCTTTCTCAGTTCTTTCTAGGGAGAGGAAAAAACTCCGTACAGCCTTCTTGATTAACCCCTTAGTACCCACAGCAGGCTCTGAAAGAGGCCCTGGCGGAGAGCCGGAAGCTTTGCACCTTCTTGTCCAGGGGCATGGGTAGGGGGTTCTGAGGAGAAGGGGGTGCAGGCCTGGCGCACCCCTCCAGGCAGAGGGTGGAGGCAGCCGGCTCTGGTCCCGCTGAATGTGGCTGAGAGGCCGGAGGAGTCGGGGGAGGTCGGTCAGCGAGCTCCGAGCGGCTGCCTCACTCGCCTCGCCTGGACAGTGTGTCCCGGGACCCTGAACGGGCTGAGCGTGACTGGCGACGCGGAGAATCAGTACCAGACGCTGTACAAGCTCTACGATCGCTGTGAGGTGGTGATGGGCAACCTGGAGATCGTGCTCACTGGACACAACGCTGACCTCTCCTTCCTGCAGGTTTGCGTGCCTGACCCCCTGGGGCACCTGTGCTGTCCCCCAGAAGCCTCCCTTTCTCAGGGCTGTCCCCTGCTGGGGTTCGCCCTTCCTAAGGGGCAAGCCTGTGGGTTTTGGGGGCCCTGCAGCCTGGTCACTACAGCCTGGGAGACTCAGTGGGGGGGCTGGCCACGGGATGGGGGTGGCGGGCAGGGACTAATGCAGACAGACCCCTGTGGGGACAACACCAGGACCTCGGGGAAGGAAAGGGCAGGGCGGGAGGCCTTGGTCATTTCTGCTGCCCGTCTCCAGGGGCAGCGGGGACTCCGTCAGGTGACACCGTCTGCTCCCAACTCAGAAATAGGAGTGAGAGCTTGGGATTCTGCAGTGCCGGGGTGGGGGGGTGTAGAGGCCCCTGCCTGTTGCCCTCCCCGACACAACCTGCCCATCACAGTGGATCCGAGAGGTGACCGGCTATGTCCTGGTGGCCATGAACGAGTTCTCTACTCTGCCGCTGCCCAACCTTCGCGTGGTGCGGGGGACCCAGGTCTACGACGGGAAGTTCGCCATCTTTGTCATGCTCAACTACAACACCAACTCCAGCCACGCCCTGCGCCAGCTGCGCTTCACCCACCTCACCGGTCAGTTCCGCCCCGCTCTTGTCCCGTCCTTCCGCCTCCTGACCGCTCCTCCTTGACCGCGCCCCCAGACTGCTCTGAGTGCCCCTTCGAGGTGCCCATCACCTTGACCCTGGTGGTCTAGAGGTCCACAGCTCCTCGCTGGGCAGCAGAGGGCCAGCGGCCACAGGGGCCCCGGGGGCTGGGCCTCTGCCCCGGGGGGAGGGTCCTGTTGTTCTGGGGGGCCAGGGCAGTGCAGTCCCTGTGCCTTAACCTCACAGCGTTTCTCTCTCCCCTCTCACGCAACTCTGCCTCTTCCGCCCCAGAAACCGAACAGATCTGAGGGTTTGAAGCCACCGGCCAGCCGGTGGGGGTGTGAGCAGGGATCCTCTCTCCGCCCCTCCCCTCCCCCACTGGCCAAACCGGCTCGGGGCAGGTGTCTGAGGGGCAGGAATCTCCTCCTGGCTCCTCCTCTCCATGCCGCCTTCCTGCAGTTGGCTCTAGCCCACTTGCTCTGAGTCTGGGGTGTCTGGGGTGTCCTTATGGGCCGGTGGAGGTAGGGAAGGCCGGCCTGCTGTGGCCCTTAACCCCGTCACGGCTGTTCTCCGCCTCAGAGATTCTTTCCGGGGGTGTTTACATTGAGAAGAACGAGAAGCTCTGTCACATGGACACCATTGACTGGAGCGACATCGTGCGGGACCGGGAGGCGGCCATCGTGGTGAAGGACAACGGCAGGAGCTGTGAGTGGCTGCCCGTACCCCGCCAGCCGGGCTGACTGCCCCCCGCTGGCCCCGTGGGGGGGGGCCCTCTGCACTGGACAACACCTCGGACCCTAGACCCCCGCAGCCTAGCAGGAGGGAGCAGAGCGGCCCCCCAGCATCTGAATCACAGAGGGGGTGTCAGGAGAAGGGGCAGAAGGTCTCTGCGTAGCGCAGACGCCTCACGTTCACACCCGCCCTACTTTTCTCTCCGCTGCCTCGTTGTCCGGTCGGGGACCCGCTGAGCCCCGACTGTCCCAGCGCCCCACGCGCCGCGTGCACCCTGGGTTTGCTAGCCTGGCTCGGGCCGGGCGGCCTGGCGCCTGCCCAGCGCCTGCCTCCCCCCAGCCTCCCGTGGGTGGGAGGGGGCGGGGCCCCACCCCTTGTTGACAGGTTCACTTGGGCCCAGCCCTGTCCTGCAGGGCAAGGAGGGACGCGGCCCTGCTCTTCCTTCCGGGGCTGGGGTGCCTGAGTGCTGATGTCATTCCCGCGGGCTCCCGCAGCCTTCCGAGCCCTGACGGCCCCTTGGCTTCCCCCCGCAGGTCCCCCTTGTCACGAGGACTGCAGGGGGCGGTGCTGGGGCCCCGGACCGGACGACTGCCAGATACGTGCGTGTGCTCGCCTCCAGGCTCCCAGACCCGTAGCCGTCATGTCCCTGCTCATCCCTTCTCCGCACGGGCGGGGGTGTGGGGAGAGGCGGGGGGCCCACAGCCATGCTGTCTCTCCTCCACAGTGACCAAGACCATCTGTGCCCCTCAGTGTAACGGCCACTGTTTCGGGCCCCTGCCCAACCAGTGCTGTCACGACGAGTGCGCGGGGGGCTGTTCCGGCCCTCAGGACACAGACTGCTTCGTACGTACCGGTCTGGGTGCCGAGGCGGGGTGCTGGCTTCGGGAAAGAGTGGGGGCACGCACACCGTGAGCTCAGTGGTCGTGTTCCTAGGCCTGTCGGCTCTTCAACGACAGTGGAGCCTGTGTGCGCCAGTGCCCACAGCCCCTGGTCTACAACAAGCTGACCTTCCAGCTGGAGCCCAACCCCCACACCAAGTACCAGTATGGAGGAGTCTGTGTGGCCAGTTGTCCCCGTAAGTCTCTCGGGGAGGCGGCAGGGGCGGCGGCGCCGGGCCCTGGACACGTTCTGGGGACAGACGGGTCAAGTCGGGTGGTCGGTGGGGGCCTAGGGGGCCTGGGGGCAGACGGCTGTGACCACCCAGCCGCACCCATCCACTTCCACAAGGCTCAGACACTGTTCCTAGTCCTGCTCTTTAGGGCAACAGCGCAAAGGAGCTTTCTAACCCGTAGGGGCACACTTAAATCTTTATTTTTAAAAGCTTTATTTGTGTATGCACACAAGAGCTGGGGTACAGGCCAGAGGTGTGCGAGTGCGAGGACCTTCCAGAGACAGAGTGAGGAACAGAACAAACAGATGGACTGAAACTCACTGCTGGGGGGAGCCGCGGGGAGACAGGAGAGGCCTGCTGCGCCCTGGGGGTCCCTCCCTGGCCGGGGATCGAACTCGCGCTGCAGGGGCTGCGGAGGGCTGCACAGTGCCGCGACTTAATCCCTGCGCCACCAGGGGGCCCCGACTGGAGAAATCGCTAGATATGGAGTAGGGCAAATCAGTACAGGAAAGGAGCCGGAGCCACAGAGGGCTTGGGGAAGCTGGCAGGCTCCTCCCAGGCCGCTCTCCTCTCTCCTAGATAACTTCGTGGTGGATCAGACCTCGTGTGTCCGGGCCTGTCCTCCTGACAAGATGGAAGTAGATAAAAACGGACTCAAGATATGTGAACCTTGTGGGGGGCTTTGCCCCAAAGGTGAGTCAGACGTGCAAGGAGTTGCCGAAGACGTGTCCGTCCGCAGGCTTCTGGGCCCCTCACTGAGCCGCTTTTGTCTTTGTAGCCTGCGAGGGGACCGGAGCCGGGAGCCGCTACCAGACGGTGGACTCCAGCAACATTGATGGATTTGTGAACTGCACCAAGATCCTGGGCAACCTGGACTTTCTTATCACCGGCCTCAACGGGTTAGAGTCTGCTTTCCCTCCGTGACCCCCCTCACCCTGCGCTGCTCAGCCCTCCCTGTGGAGCTGATTGGGGCTCAACATGGGGAACTCTGAGCCGTCACAGAGGGCCTGACGTAGCTTTTTTTAAAGATTTGTTTTTACTTATTTGTGCAGATAAGTACGGTGTACAGGCCAGGGGTGGTGGAGTGAGACAGAGTGGGGAGCAGAAAAAGTGGATCCATTGAAACCCACTGCTGAGGGGGAGCAGCGGGGAGACAGGAGAGGTCTGCTGCGCCCTGGGGGTCCCTCCCTGGCTGGGGATCGAACTGGTGCTGCAGCGGCTGCTGATCACTTAATAGTGCTGCGCTTTAACCTCTTGTGCCATCAGGGAGGCCTGAGTTATGCAGTTTTTTTTAAAATTTGTTTATGCAGACAAGAGCTGGGGTACAGGCCAGAGGTGCAGGGGGTGAGAGGACTCCCCCGTAGACAGAGTGGAGAACAGATTGGGCGGATCTACTGAAACACTGCTGGGGGGAGCAGCGGGGAGACAGGAGAGGTCTGCTGCGCCCTGGGGGTCACTCCCTGGCCGGGGATCAAAGTCCTGGCGCTGTGGTGGCAGTGAGGGCCTCTAGTAATGACAGGGATACTGGAGATGTAAGCTCGGCGCGGCGCGTCAAGGAGGATATGACAGTGCTGTCGCCAGGGACGATGTCCCTGGTCACTCGCTTGGGGAAGTACTGGCCTGGTTTTTTCCTGTAAAGTTAGGGTTTTCCCCATTATCCCCATTATAATTAGCAACTACCTTATGAGGAGTATTTGCCTGAATTAACTTCCATAATAATGGGGCACCTCTGGCCCTCTCTGGTGGCGCAGCGGGTTAAAGCACAGCACTGAGAAGCTAAAGCTTCCGCATGAGTTCGATCCCCGCCTGCCCTTGAGGTGACCACATGGCGCGGCAGACCTCTCCTGACCCGCCCGCTGCTCCCCTCAGCAGTGTACTTCGTCAATCTGCCTGTTCTGCTCCCCACTCTGTCTCTGGTGAATCCTCTCTCCCCCTCCGTATCTCTGGACTGGACCCCAGTTCTATATGCATAAATAAATAAATCTTTAAAAAATAATGGGGCACCTCTGGCCTGTACCCCAGCTCTTGAATGCATAAATAAATAATCTTTTAATTTATTTTTACAAAATGCCATAGGCTGAGGTGTTATTTCTCCTGCTCCAGCCGTTTCCTCAAGGCACCCCGCCCCTTCAGCATGTAGAACAAGCTCTGCAGGGAGGCACTCTCCTCGTGGCGGGCTATACCTTTACCCTTTCACTGGTTTTTGCTGTTCTCTCAGAGATCCCTGGCACAAGATCCCTGCCTTGGACCCCGAGAAGCTCAATATCTTCCAGACAGTTCAGGAGATCACAGGTGAGTGGGAGGAGCAGCTTTTCGGAGGGGAATCGATGAGCCAGCGGCACCAGCTGCAGGGACCTACGTGATGACTCCTGTCCCCAGCAATGAACAGGGCAGGGAGCAGAACAGAGGAGGAGGCAGGGGCGGGGCCTGTTCATCTCCTCTCCCAACCCTCAGGTTACCTGAACATCCAGTCCTGGCCTCCTCACATGCACAACTTCAGTGTCTTTTCCAACCTGACGACCATTGGGGGCAGAAGTCTGTACAAGTGAGTAAGGGCGGCGGTGGCAGCCTCTCCGGCAAGGGGCCCCGTTTCTCGGCATCCTTGGGGGAGGCCCGGGCATTCTCGCGGGCCCAGAGGGGCTGAGCATTTGGTGGTGGGGGTGGGGAGCCCCTCTTGGTCGGTGGGGCCACCCCAGAACAGGTCTGGATGAACCCCTGCACAGCCGGTTTTCCCTGTGTCATCTCATCCTGTCTCCTTGTTCCCAGCCGGGGCTTCTCGTTGTTGATCATGAAGAACTTGAACATAACATCTCTAGGCCTCCGCTCCTTGAAAGAAATCAGTGCTGGGCGTATTTACATAAGTGCCAATTCGCAACTGTGCTACCACCATTCTCTGAACTGGACCAAGCTGCTTCGGGGGCCTGCGGAGGAGAGGCTGGAGATCAAGGACAATCGGGCCCGCGAAGCTTGCGGTGAGGGACCGGCAGGACGGCCGCAGGGGGCGCGGGGGGGGGGACTGGGAGGGAGAGCTGCGTCCCCACCACGAGAGCGAGTCACAGAGGGGCTTAGGCCCCAAGCAGTCACCGGGAGTCCAGGAGAGGGCTCCGTAGGGAACTCCACCTTCCTCACCCACCCCTTCCTTTCCAGTGGCAGAGGGCAAGGTGTGTGACCCCCTGTGCTCCTCGGGGGGGTGCTGGGGCCCTGGCCCTGGCCAGTGCCTGTCCTGTCGGAACTACAGCCGAGGCGGTGTCTGCGTGACCCACTGCAACTTTCTGAATGGGTACGGTGAGGGCAGAGTCAGAAGGGGTGAGGGGTGTGCCCTGGGGGGCAGCTGCTCAGGGCCCCGAAGCCTTCGGAGCTTGCTGTGTAGGCGCTGGTGGGAATGGTGCAGGGTGCAGAGGTCAGGACTTGAAGCGGCCCTCCCTCCACCCACGCCAGGGAGCCTCGTGAGTTTGCCCACAAAGCGGAATGCTTTTCCTGCCACCCGGAATGCCAGCCCATGGAGGGCACGGCCACCTGCAACGGCTCGGTACAGTAGCAGCCCCCGAACCTCCGAGGAAGAGCGGGCGGGGGCGGCACGGAGGACCTAGGCCAGGATGTGGCCGGGTGTCAAGGCCACACTGGGAGGCCGGGTCAGCGCGGGTTTGTGGCCGTAGGAGCCGGAGCGCTGGGCTGCTCTTTCTTTTTTTATGATTTACTCATTTGTGCATACAGAACTGGCCAGAGGTGTGGGGTGAGAGGACTCACAGGGACAGAGTGGGGAGCAGGACAGGTGGATCCACTGAGATTCACTGCCGAGGGGGGCAGCAGAGACGGGAGGAACCTGCTGCACCCTGGGGTTACTCCCTGGCCGGGATTGAACTCAGGCTGCAGCGGCTGTGGACAGCTTCGTAGTGCTGCATTTTAACCCATTGCACCACCAGGGAGGCCCTGGCGTGGTGTTTCTGGAGGGGTTTATGGAATGGACCTTGGGACCCACTCTCCCTGACCTTCCTTCCCACCCAGGGCTCTGATGCTTGTGCCCAGTGTGCCCACTTCCGAGATGGACCCCACTGTGTGAGCAGTTGCCCCAATGGAGTCCTGGGTGCCAAGGGCCCCATCTACAAGTACCCAGACGCTCAAAACGAGTGTTGGCCCTGTCACGAGAACTGCACGCAGGGGTCAGTGATGGGACGTGAGGAGGGCTTGGGGGGCCAGTCGGAGCACAGAATGAGGGTGAGGCAGGGTGAGGGCGGCAGGACAGGGAGTGACCATGCCCTCAGGCCACTCCCAGCTGTGTAGTGAAGGATTGAAGAAAGGGAAACAGCACGAAGCTAAGCGGTGGTTTTGGGAGCCTGAAATCACTAGCTCAGGCGTCTTGAAGGTGGCTGAGCGAGAAATGGGGCCAGGGGCTGTGGAATATGCGCTGGGCTCCGGGATGGAGGCCAGAGGGCCTGAGACATGCTGTAGGTTGAGGCCGTTGGAACTGAGCCTCCAGTGGGAGTAGCCCAAGCTCCCCCGTTAAGAGCGTGACTTTTATTTTGTAAAGATTTATTTATTTATGCACACAGAACTGGGTCTGTGTGAGAGGGGGGTGAGAGGTTTCCCAGAGATAGAGTGGGGAGCAGAACAGGCAGATCTATTGAAACACACTGCTGAGGGGAGCCGCGGGGAGACAGGAGGGGGCTGCTGCACCCTGGGGTCCCTCCCTGGCCGGGGATTGAACTCGTGCCGCAGTAGCTGTGGACAGCTTCACAGCGCTGCGCTGTGACCCCTGAGCCCCCAGAGAAGGCCTAGAACATGACTTTCTCCCTAGGTGTAAAGGACCAGACCTGCAGGACTGTTCAGGCCAAACACCTGTGCTGATCAGGTAGGAAGAGTGTGGAGCATTAGAAAATGGGATATTTGGGAAGGAAGCGGGAGAGGGCGGTCACCAGCTGACAGGAATTGAATCTCTTATCTCTGGGCTCAGTGACAGAAGAATGCAGGCTGTTGGCCTCCTTTCTTTTTTAAAGGTTTACTTACTTATGCATACAAGAGCTGGGGTACAGGCCAGCCGTGCAGGGGTGGGGTGAGAGGAGATTGGGAAACAGAACAGTTGGATTGACTGAAACCCACTGCTGAGGGGAACAGTGGGAAGACAGGAGAGGTCTGCTGCGCCCTGGGGGTCCCTCCCTGGCCGGGCATGGAACTTGTGCTGCAGCGGCTGTGACAGCTTCCCAGTGCGCCAGCAGGGAGGACCTGGCCTTCCTTTCTTAAAATTCACTTGCAGTCTGCTGGTGCGAATGCAAACTAGTGCAACCACTATGGAAAGCTGTTTGGAGGTTTCTCAAACTGCTAAAACATGGAGCTTCCCTACAACCCAGCAATCCCCCTCCTAGGCATCTACCCAAAAGACACAAAGACACTGATTCAGAAAGATACCTGCACCCCATGTTTACTGCCACTTTATTTACAATCGGAAAGACATGGAATCAACCCAAAGCCCAAAAGTAGATGACTGGATTAAAAAGATGTGGTACATCTACACAATGGAATATTACTCAGCAATCAAAAAGATTGCCTTTTGCAGTAACATGGATGGCGCTGGAAGGGATCATGCTTAGTGAAATAAGCCAGAAAGAAAAGGAAAGATACCGGATGGTTTCACTCATAGCAGGTGTATAAAGGACCAGGCAAGAAAATAATAATAATAATGAACAGCTATAGACCAGAGGCATTTTATAGGGTCGGAGTGGGAAATGGGATCAAAAACAGTGGGGGGAGGGAAATGCACTGGACTGTGGTGGTGTCACAGGGTGATCTGGTGATGGGAAGATCACGGGGATGACAACCGAGATGGAAAAGGCACAAAGTGATGTAATATAAGACAGTTCACTTGCAGTAGCCCACAGGGAGGCAGATTTAGGTGTTCAGTTCCTTCAGTGCCAAGGTTACGGGTCACGTGTCTCACCTAGACCTGCAACATACCTCTAATACAGCTCTAAGTGACATTTCAGGGGAGGCGTGAACCCATGATAATGCTGAATTCACTGTCCCACAGCAAAACCCACCTAGCAATGGCTTTAACCGTGGTCGGAGGCTTGGCCGTGATTTTCCTCATCCTGGGCGTCACTTTTCTGTACTGGCGTGGGCGCCGGATTCAGAACAAAAGGGCGATGAGACGCTACCTGGAGAGGGGTGAGGTGAGCGCCCGCTTTTCTCGAGAGGTACCCCGTCCTCGCTCTTCCGGAGCCTCTTCCGTCCCCTGAGACTTGATCCCTTTCTTCAAGGAGGTAACGGGGCCCACAGAAAGAGCTCTGGCCAGAGAACTGGGGGGCACGCGTTCTCGCCCTCCACACGTTAAAACTTTCCTTCTCTGTCTCAATTTCTGCACGTGTCAGCGGCATCTTCACATTCGTCCCGACAGGAAGGCCGTGAGGGTGACGGGGTGGTTACTGAAAGCACTTTGAAAACTATAATGTGTAAATGCGCTCAAGTGCCAGTATCACCAGCCTCCCCGTGGAAAGGATCACCTCTTGGTACCTGACTTCAGGGCACAGATTTCTTCAAAGTCAGGGTCATTTCCCAATGTGCCCGTGACGCTTTTGAAGCCGAAAGACAGTTTCTCTTCCTGCCGCTACCCTTCGGTTCCGCTGCTGCGGTGCGGGCTTGGGGTGGGATGCAGCAGAGAGCTTCCCTGAGTGTCTCTCTCCCACCTGCTGCTTAGAGCATCGAACCTCTGGACCCCAGTGAGAAAGCCAACAAAGTCTTGGCCAGAATCTTCAAAGAGACGGAGCTGCGGAAGCTTAAAGTTCTGGGTTCGGGCGTCTTTGGAACTGTGCACAAAGTGAGCGCCCTGGGCACCCAGGGAGGCCGAGCCAGGCCCTGGGGCAGAGGGAAGAGAGGGGAGGAACTTCGGGAGAGGACTACCCTCAGCCTCAGACTGACGCCCCCGTCGCCTTTCAGGGAGTGTGGATCCCCGAGGGTGAATCCATCAAGATTCCAGTCTGCATTAAAGTCATCGAGGACAAGAGTGGACGGCAAAGCTTCCAAGCGGTCACAGATGTAAGGGAGGCGGGAGAGCGCTAAGCACAGAATGACCCCGTGGAAGCGGGGTTCTGCTCCCACAGACTGCTGGTCATCTGTCGCTGAATGCGGGGGTGGGGGGGCCCTGTGCGAACCTGTTTGATCCTTGCTAACCCCCCCGTGTCTCCTAGCATATGCTGGCCATCGGCAGCCTGGACCATGCCCATATCGTACGGCTGCTGGGGCTGTGCCCGGGGTCATCTCTGCAGCTGGTCACTCAGTACCTGCCTCTGGGCTCCCTGCTGGATCATGTGAGGCAACAGCGGGGGGCACTGGGCCCACAACTGCTGCTCAACTGGGGAGTACAGATTGCCAAGGTGAGAGGCACCCCAGGCCCTGATGGGACCACCTAGCCGAGGGCCTCCGGGACTCAGCGGGACCTTGAGTTAGTTCTGAGAGGTGTGTTGAGGGTCAGGGTGACTCTGCGTCCCCCGACATGGAGAGATCTCCTTCCTCTTTAGGGCATGTACTATCTTGAGGAGCACGGCATGGTGCACAGGAACCTGGCTGCCCGAAATGTGCTGCTCAAGTCGCCCAGTCAGGTCCAGGTGGCAGATTTCGGGGTGGCTGACCTGCTGCCCCCCGATGATAAGCAGCTACTGCACAGTGAGGCCAAGGTGAGGATGTGCGAGAGCTGGGATGGGAGGCGGCCGGTGAGGCAGGGCAGAGGCAGTGGTCTGTGGTCTCCCTGAGACCAAAAGGTGCTGCGTGGAAAGAAGGATCGAGAACTTGGGGTTCAGACATGCCAAAGCATCTGTGGAACCAACTGGTGGCACCTTTGTCTTTAATCTCCAGACTCCAATTAAGTGGATGGCCCTTGAGAGTATCCACTTTGGGAAGTACACGCACCAGAGTGACGTCTGGAGCTACGGTCAGTCCACCCCGAGGCCTCCGCACATCGCTGTCCCAGATTCCATGGCCTTTTTGAGACTCTAGAAAAATCTCAAGGGCCCTCCCTGGTGGCTCAGCGGGTTAGGGCGGGTTAGGGCGCAGCACTGCAAGCTGGCCGCAGCTGCTTCAGTGCGAGTTCGATCCCCGGGCCCAGGGGTGAACCCCAGGGCGCAGCAGACCTCTCCTGTCTCCCCGCTGCTCCTCAGCAGTGTGTTTCAGTGGATCTGCCTGTTCTCTCCCCACTCTGTCTCTGTTGAATCCTCTCACCCCTGCACCTCTGGCTTGTACCCCAGTTCTGTGCGCATAGATATTAAAAAAAAAAGAAAAATCTCGAAGCCCTTCAGACCCTCGCGTCAGATCAGGTTCGCCCTGTCTACTATTCTTTTTTTTTTTTATGAATAATAGTTTATTTTTACATCATTTTGTGCCTTTTTCCGTCTCAGTTGGAATCCCCTTGGGGTTGCCCTCACCAAATCACCTGTGTGCTATTTTACCCTCACCTGGCATGTCTTCCCACACCAGGTGTCACGGTCTGGGAGCTGATGACCTTCGGGGCAGAGCCCTACGCAGGACTGCGGCTGGCTGAAGTGCCAGACCTGCTGGAGAAGGGGGAGAGGCTGTCCCAGCCCCAGATCTGTACCATTGATGTCTACATGGTCATGGTCAAGTGTGAGTTACCTGCTGACCCCACCCATGTTGTGATGCCTCCCCGCTCTTCTCTCCCCTCTGCTGACGGCTCACCTGCGCCTTCCCTGCAGGTTGGATGATCGACGAGAACATTCGCCCCACCTTTAAAGAACTCGCCAATGAGTTCACCAGGATGGCCCGGGATCCGCCGAGGTATTTGGTCATAAAGGTGAGCGGGGACGGGGAGGCATGGGGGGGATTTAGAGAAAAGGGGACCTGGCTAGGACCAGCATCCACCTTAATAATGGCCTGCCCTCAGAGAGAGAGTGGGCCTGGAATCCCCCCTGGGGCAGAGGCCCCTGCCCTGACCGACAAGGAACTGGAGGAAGTAGAGCTGGAGCCAGAATTAGACCTAGACCTGGAGTTGGAGGCGGAGGAAGACAGCCTGGCGGAGGCACCAGGCTCTGCGCGAGGCCAGCCCGGCGGGACGCTGACTCGGCAGCGCGGGGTAGGCGCCCCCAGCACCCCAGTCCCCTGCCTACCTGAGCCCTCCTAGCCCCTAGATACCTAGTTAAGTATGTGCCTGTGCTGAGTTGATTTCTCCCTTCATCTTCATTCTAGAACCAGAACCTTCTAAGTCCGTCGTCTGGTTATATGCCTATGAACCAGGGTAATCTTGGGGAGGCCTGCCAGGTAAGGCTCGTCTTTTTTTTTTTTTTTAGATTTATTTATACATACAGAACTGGGGTACAGGTCAGAGGTGGGGCGAGAGGATTCACAGGAGATAGAGTGGGGAGCAGGACAGGCAGATGGACTGAAACCCACTGCTCAGGGAGCAGCGGGGAGACAGGAGAGTTCTGCTGGCCCTGGGAGCCAGCCCCTGGCCGGGATCGAACTCGTGCTGCAGCAGTGGCTTCTGAGACTTAACCCTGTTGTGCACCAGGGAGGCCTGGTAAGTCTCGTCTTTCTAAGAAGCTGCTGAGAGGGTGGGTAGCAGGGTGTCTTAGGGCTAATAGGGGTAGTGTGGGAGCCTTAAGAAACCTCTGAGGCTTAGTCAGTGTCCTGTGAAGGAGGCAGTGAGCAGGAAGCCAGCCTCCTCCCTAGGGTCTGTTCTTTCCTTGTGTAAGTCCCATGTATTTTACTCCCTAGGAGCCTGTGGTTTGTGGGAGCAGTGAACGGTGCCCCCGCCCAGCCTCTCTGCACCCGATGCCTCGGGGCCGCCTGACATCAGAGTCGTCAGAGAGCCATGTGACCGGCTCCGAGGCCGAGCTGCAGGACAAAGTGTCCATGTGTCGAAGTCGGAGCCGCAGCCCACGGCCACGTGGAGACAGCGCCTACCACTCCCAGCGCCACAGCCTGCTCAGCCCTGTCACCACACTGGCCCCATCCGGGCTGGAGGAAGAGGACGTCAATGGCTATGTCATGCCAGATGCACACCTCAAAGGTGCCTGACCCCTAGGTCCTCTAATCCTCTTTATCCTTTATTCTCTCACTATCACCCTGCCTGTTCATGTTTTCCTAACTGTCCCCTGCCCCGCCTATTACCGTGACTTCCTCCACAAGCCTGACCTGTTCTCAACCCCAGGAACCCCTTCCTCGCGGGAAGGCACCCTGTCTTCAGTGGGCCTCAGTTCTGTCCTGGGTACTGAAGAAGAAGATGAAGATGAGGAGTATGAATACATGAACCGGAGAAGGCACAGTCTACCTCGTCACCCTAGGCCAGGCTCCCTCGAGGAACTGGGCTACGAGTACATGGATGTGGGATCAGACCTCAGTGCTTCTCTGGGCAGCACGCAGAGTTGCCCGCTCCACCCGGTGCCCCTCCTGCCCAGCGCGGGCACCACTCCAGACGAGGACTATGAGTATATGAATCGGCGACGTGGCGGAGGAAGTGCGGGGGGAGATTACGCAGCCATGGGGGCCTCCCCCGCATCTGAGCAAGGGTATGAGGAGATGAGAGCCTTCCAGGGGCCTGGACACCACGCCCCCCATGTCCATTACGCCCGCCTCAAAACTCTGCGTAGTTTAGAAGCAACTGACTCTGCCTTTGATAACCCCGATTACTGGCATAGCAGGCTTTTCCCCAAGGCTAATGCCCAAAGAACATAACCCCTGCTCCCTGACGCACTCAGGGAACATTTAATGGCAGCTAGTGCCTCTAGAGGGTACCCCTCTTCTCCCTAGCCCCTCTCCCTCACAGGTCTTGGCTCCATTTCCCTAGTCCTAGACAATTGCATCGACCTTTGGAGGCTTTTAACACTGACACAAAGTTTTTGTGATATGTAGCCAGCTGTGCACTTTCTTCTCTTTCCCAATCCCGGGAAAGAAGAAGGTTTTTCCCTGTTTCGTGTGCTTTCCCAATCCCGTTCCTCAGGCAAACTCCCTGGAGATATGAAGGATTACTCCACGCCCCATGCCCCTTTCTCTCAGGCTCTGACTTGTTGAGACTAGCCTCCAAAGTGTGCCTTTGTTTCTCATCAGACACCTAAGGAAGAGGAAAGGGCTGAAGCCCAGCAGGGGAAAGTAAAATTGTGGCTTATGACTCTTAACCCTCTAGAAGGAAATTTTGGCTTAAAGTTTTGTGGACCGAAGAGGTTAGGAGTAGGTAGTGATGATTACTGTTAATGCAACACTGGGCAAAGCGTCATACTAAACTTTACTGTGTTATCTCATGGAGTCCTCGCAATTCTGCTAGGGAAGCCATTCTGTGAGCTAGTTATTATCCCATTTTTACAAATAGGGAAACTGAGCCTTAATGAGATTAAGCAAATGTAGAGGCAGGTCCAGTATTCATTATCTTCCAATATATGTGCTCTTACTGTAAAGTATCAAGGAAAAGAAAGTTCTTTTAAGGGGCATTTCTCGTTTTTTTTTTTGTTTTTTGTTTTTTGTTTTTTGCACTGAAACAAGTCTAAACCCAAAAACCACAGCCTCTTCCTATATCAGCTTTTCATCTCAGGAACGAGGGTAGGATAGTTAGAAGGAAAAACCTTTGGGTATGTTCGTGTAAATAATGATCTAATTTGCTGTAAAGGATCTTCACTTCTTAATCAAGGGGCAGATTCACAATGTCCCAGGAGCCACATTTAGGACCTCTTCTCATCCAGTCGTTGGGAAGCTCTCAGTCGGGCTGGAAAGGGGTCCGCTCAGAGCTCTGTTCCCTTGGATCGGGGATCTGGGATGTTATCTGTATCCCTTCAATTTTTTGTTTTGTTTTTATACGTGTCTGAATAAAAATGCCAATTCTTTTAGCTTCCTGTCAGTCAAACGACAACCTCGCCCCCTTCCTGTGCTCCTCAGCAGTGGGTGGCCACCACAGCGCGCTGCCTTCTCAGTCCTCGTCTACGCGCGTCCCCCAGCCTGCCTTTCCTGGCAGACCTTTAAGGCCAGCAGGGCGCCCCCTTCTTTGCGTTCAAGGCTTCGACTTGCAACGTCGACGGGGCAGCCCAGGGGGAATAAGGAGCCGAGAAGCAACAGCGCGTTTGGGGAAGTTAGAGGACGTGCTCGCGGCGCGCTCCCTCCAGAGGTGGGACGCCGAAACGCCGAGGTTTCAGACCAAGTCTCCTCGGACTCGCATTTCCGTAGGCGCAACCCAAGTCCGCCGCTGGACAATAGTGCCATCTGCAGTGAGTCCGCCTCGACCCCGGAGGCTGAGCGTGGACAGTCCCTCCGGGGCCCGGCTGCCAGCTGGTCCCTGCTCCTCGCGCCCGTGGTTTCCTTTCACGTTCGCGCGGCTCTGCCCGGCCCGGTTCTCCCAGCACAACTGGACTGGCCAAGCCGGTCCCACCGGGTCCAACCACTTGGGCGAGGGCGAGGACGAGGGCGCGCCCGCCGCCCGCCGCCCGCCCGCAGTGGGTCACTCCCTGCGCGCCGCGGCTCCACCTTGCCCCGCAGCCTTCTAACCCATTTTCCCCGCCGTGGCTCCGCCCCGGCGCCCTCAGCCCGCCCCCCGCGTTCGGGGTCTCAGGGCTTCTGGTGGATGTGGTTTTTTCCGGGAGAGACCACGCTTCCCCTCATGCTCCCAACGGCTCCGCCTTCCCGCCGGAGCCTGACCCTTCCCAGCGTGCCCGGCGATTCCGGCGTGCTAGGCCCTCCGAGGGCAAGGCCCCAGGGCCTGGCTTAGGGGCGCGAAAGGCAGGCTGGGAATTGTAGTTCGCGAGCGCGCCAGAGCGGCTGGAGGCTGGAGGGGACAAGAACTCGATGTCCCAGCGTGCCTCGCGCCTCAGCCCGCGCGCTCGCACTCTCTCGCTCTCGCCTGCCCGCTCCCTTGCTCGCTCGCGCTCTCCTCGCGGATAGACGGGGCTCTGACCACAGCCTGTGGCTGGAGGGAGGCTGAGGCGGCGGCTCGGGAAGCGCAGGACTGCAGTGCTGGTGGTGGGAAGATGTCGGGCGAGGACGAGCAGCAGGAGCAAACTATCGCCGAAGATCTGGTCGTGACCAAGTATAAGATGGGGGGCGACATTGCCAACCGTGAGTGCGGCCTCGGGGGTCCTGGGATAGGGGTGAGAGGGAAAGGCGGGCGGGCTTGGCGGGGCCGGGCCGGGCGCCGGGGCCGTGCGGCAGCGAGAGGGCTGGTCTCTGACCGGCCCAGGCTC
>NW_004567135.1:3172904-3191390 GCF_000260355.1 Condylura cristata | reverse complement strand
GCCTGGCGCCGCCTGCCCGGCCCCAGCTCCCCTGCCACGTGCTTTGCCGGAGCCGTCCGCCCTCTGCCTCAGCGCCTTCCCTGGCGGGGGCTCCCCTTTATCCTGGCCGGTCCGGGGGCCGTTGAGGGCACCCCGAGGCCTCGCAGGGCCGCTTTTCTTCAGGTCGTTCCCGACCAGCCCTTCGGTCTGTGCAGGTGGCTGTCGTGAACCTTCACGTTGAGCTTAGGGGTCTCACAACGCTGGAGACCCCCTAACTTTTCAACCAGGCCCGCGAGTGACCTGTGCTGGAAAAGTGGGGGGTTCGGGTGCGATTAGAAGTCACCCTTGCTGCACCTGCGCTTGGGCTTTCTTCCAGCCGCCTCTCCCAGAGCAGATGTCTCAGTTGCTGTTTTTCTTATAAGCCAAGTTAGGGGGACAGAAAATGCTAGTCTTCGGGCTGTTTGACGACTCTTTCTGACAGCCAAGATAGTTGGGGAGGGTGTATTTTGGCCGCCTTGGGTCTGGGATCGCGAAGCTGGGTTTCTTCAGAATTTTAAGGAATCACCAAAACTTAGATCTCAGAAGTGGAACCTGAAGTTCAGGCTGGACCATGGAGAGAGCATCCCATGCCCAGAGCAATGCTCTAAACAGGGTGGACATGGAGTATACCGGCTCCAGTTTGGTACATTTCAGCATTTGATGGTGGCTTGAATCGGGGAGGAAAACTTCTGAGACACTTGCCATCCCAGATGGACCATTTTGAAACTTTTGGGTCACAGCACCTCTTTGAGACCCTTGAAAGCAACAAGCCTTAGATTAAGTTCCCTGGCTTGTTTGTGAGGAAATACACCTAAGCTGAGGTTACTGACACCTAATTGGAGTGTCTGAGAAGGGAAGCAGGTAGCATTTAACAATGCATCAGCTTTGAGTCAGCAATTCCAAAGCGACCTTCCTGTTGTCCGAAACGCCTGTAAATTTTGTCAGGTCTGCTTTGCATGTGTGTGGGGTACTATTTAACTTTCTTACATCATGGGTCCTCGTTCTGTAGTTACTATTCACCTCCTGGGGGACTTGACAAGCACCCTGGGGTTGAAGTTTGTAAATCTCTCCTACCACAGATGCCATGTTTGGAGAGTCAGCTGTGCCTGAGGAGGCAGACTGTATCCTCATCCGTGTATCCACTTGGCACAGATAAGGGGGGAGGTAGCAGTTACCTTTTTGTTTTAGGACTGAAAGGTGGGAATTTAGAGATTGCCTTTCCAAGAGGCACCTTTGTTCCCTCTTTCAGCCTTAGGGCAGTGGCATTAGGGAGTGTTAGAAACTCCAAGTGCAGCTTCTAGGTATTGTTTGGGTGCTAACTCAGAACACTTTGAAAAGCTGACACAGTTGGCTTCTGTCCCCAGGGGTTCTGCGGTCTTTGGTGGAAGCCTCCAGCTCAGGTGTGTCGGTACTGAGCCTGTGTGAGAAAGGTGATTCCATGATTATGGAAGAGACAGGGAAAATTTTCAAGAAAGAAAAGGAAATGAAAAAAGGTAATAAACCAGCCCCTTTCTGATTCCCAAGTATGGCCCTTATGCTGTCCTTTTTGTTACTGTAAATGATACAACCCCCCACCACAGCTTTGGTTGAGATATTTGGGATAAGTGGGATACAGTTTTCGACCCCATCCAGGCCAGTTAAACAAGACCTCAAGGAAGATTCCCGATTTTCCCAAGAGAGAGCCAGACAGTGACTTGCTGATGATTCTGTCTCTACAGGTATTGCCTTTCCCACCAGCATTTCGGTAAATAACTGTGTATGTCACTTCTCCCCTTTGAAGAGTGACCAGGACTATATTCTCAAGGAAGGTGACTTAGTAAAAATGTAAGCTCAGATCTGTTTAGAGCACTGTCTTTTCCCTAAGCATGTGCACAGGGCCAGTTCCTGACGCTCTGTTCTGCTCTTGCCTCTTTCAGTGACCTCGGGGTCCACGTGGATGGCTTCATTGCTAATGTGGCTCACACTTTTGTGGTTGATGTAGTTCAGGTAGGTGGCTTGCTGTAAACTCTGTTCACCTCAGGGGACATGGGGCTGCAGGTTCCACTGTTTTAGTTTTTACTTCCACCCCTTCTACCACTACTTACATTTTTCAGATAGTCTCCTTTTGAAACTATCTCCTTAAAAGGAGAAAGGCTGTTATTTCTCCTGTTCACTTGCCGGTCTTGTATGAGGGGCACACAGATACTGGATGAGCCAGTAAGTTAGAGCTTTCTAGGAAGGTACTGATTGTAGTCCTTATCTACAGGGGACCCAAGTAACAGGGCGAAAAGCAGATGTCATTAAGGCAGCTCATCTTTGTGCTGAAGCTGCCCTGCGCCTGGTCAAACCTGGAAACCAGGTAAGCTGTTTATTTCAACCACAAGGCTTAAGAGAGGCAAAGATTCATTAGGCATCTACAGCTATTCTATATCAAACTGCTAACTTCTCCCACAGTTGCTTTGTATACAGATAGCTTTTTAAAATGAGCTATATATTAGGGTGGGATTTCTGAAGAAAAGAGACAGGAACTAAAAGGCTCAATGCTAAATAGTTCCGTGTAGGATGATTGAGAATATATGGTCCCTTCCTCACCAAATTATAGTGAACCTTCTTTTTCATGTTTTAGATGTGCAAGATAATTTGAAATAGTAGCTTACAGTAATAGAACATGGGAAATACTGTTTTTAAACATATATAGAAACAAGTATGATAAAAAGGACAGGAGAGAGGCAATGGTACCAGTAAACTGGTTGTAAAGAAACCAAGAGTTGTTCTGTACCTTGCACAACAAATAGAAAGCCCAAGGATCATAAAGTAACTTAAATTTCCAGAGACCTGGTCAGTAAATAAAGCATCATCTTTCATTTTCTCTCTCCTATTCTGGGCTTTCTTTTTCTTTACCTTTTAATTTGTGCTTTATTTCCATTGTTACTTAATCGCACTATTTTAATTTAAGCCTCTCCTAGTTTCCTTACAAGACCTACTTCATAGCGCTGTTACAAGCCACTTGGAATAATGCCTGGCTCATAGTAAACGCTTCGGTTAGCTATAGTAATTTTGCATATTTATTACTATGTAATTATGAATCATCACTGGAGGTAGTATTGTATAGCAATGAAATTACACTTTCTAGGTTCTCAGTCTGTTATCACCTCTTACTATTTAAAAATAACTTAAAATTCAAATTTCCTCATCTGTGAAATTTGTTCTTTGTAAAAGAAAAAAAAAGTACAGTATCCCCACAGTATTGTTGTGATGAGTGAGATAATCCTTGTAAAGTGATTATCATGGTACTTGGCATGTATTTCAATAATATTAACTGTGGCTATTTACTTTTCTGTGTAAAAACTATAGCTTAGAGGATCAAGTCATGTTTGAAAGAGGTAAGGAGGGGAGATAAAGAGTTTGCTGTCCCTTCTCAGGTTAGAATTGTAGGAGGGGAGATAAAGAGTTTGTTGTCCCTTCTCAGGTTAGAATTGTAGGTATGGGCCCTCCCTGGTGGCACAGCAGGTTAAAGCACAGCACTGAAAAGCTAAAGCCACTTCCGTATCAGTTCGATTCCCGCCTGTCCTGGAGGTGACCACATGGTGTGGCAGACCTCTCCTGACCTGCCCGCCGCTCCCTCACCAGTATACTTCATCAATCTGCCTGTTCTGCTCCCCACTCTGTCTCTGGTAAAGCCTCTCACTGCCCCTGAGCCTCTGGCCTGTACCCCAGTTCTGTATGCACAAATAAATCTTTAAAAAAAAAAATTCTAGGTATAATGAACACTGGAATTAATGACTGGACAGCTTGGGCTTTCCAGGTTCTTTCAGTTAATCCATGTTTAATTTAACACTGGGTAAGTCATGTAACCTTTCTAAGCCTCCATTTCCTCTCAAAATTAGAATCTGGATCTGCCCTGTTCAAAGTAGATCACCCTGTGAAAGTTTTTGTGAAGTGATAGGCCACTATAAGGTATGTTAAACGTGTAGGGTTGCTAGGACTAGGAATGAGAATCGCTCTACTTGGTAGATGGAGGATATTAGAACACCCAGTTCTTTCATGCTTAGTCTCATGATAGAGAAAATTTAATAGTCTTTGGTATCTCACCTATTATGTGGTCTTGTATTTCTAGAACACGCAAGTGACAGAAGCCTGGAATAAAGTTGCCCATTCATTTAATTGCACACCAATAGAAGGTAAGAACTCAGATAATTGGGTTGAGGATTTAAGTATGAATGGTTTGAGCATAATTTTACTTTTGCTCCATTGAGGGTCTATCCTGGGGGAGTCAGAAACTAGCCTAGGAGCTGAATTTCGGCACTATCATCATGATGGCCTCAGTTTGATCTCCAGCCAAGGCTGACCCACATAGTACAGCTCTTACATGCCCACTGCTCCCCCTCAGCAGTGCAGTTCAGTGAATCTGCCTATTCTGCTCCCCACTTTGTCTCTGGTGAATCCTCTCCCTCCAACCTCTGCACCTCTGTACTCTAGTTCTTCTATGAAAAAAAAAAAACAAAAAACCCAAGTTGATAAAGAAAAGGCAATTTTTTAAAAGGATTTACTTATTTATACATATAGGAACCGGGTACAGGCCAGAGGTATAAGGGTGAGGGACTGAGAGCATTCACCAGAGGCAGAGTGGGGAGTGGAACAGGCAGATGTTTTGAAATACACTGCTGAGGGGAGCAGTGGGTGATTCAGGAGAGGTTTGCTGTGCCCTGTAGGTCACTCTCTGGTCAGGATTGAACTCGTGCTGCAGTGGCTGTGGACAACTTCATAGTACTGTGCTTGAACCTGTTGCACCACCAGGGAGGGCCAAAAGGCAATGTTGTTTAAAAAAAAAAAAAACCACCTTAATTCCCTGTGGTATCCCACCTGTCTGGTTCCTGTGACTGCCCTGGACTCCCCAGCCAGGCTTTTTACTGTCACTGCCTACCCTAGCAAATTTGGAAGCTTTTTGGGAAGCCTGGTGGCTGGTATCATAAGCTTTGTCCCTCTACAGGTATGCTGTCACACCAATTGAAGCAGCATGTCATCGATGGAGAGAAAACCATTATCCAGAATCCCACAGACCAGCAGAAGTAAGTGCCAGTCCCAGCCTTCACTTTGCATCATATCAGACTACTTATATGAATGTTTTTTTCTTCAGCCTAATCTTAACTCCAAACACCAGAAACTCTTTACTGCTTTTTTTATGGTTCCCTTTCTATTTTACTTTTTTTTTTTTTTTAAGGAAGGACCATGAAAAAGCTGAATTTGAGGTACATGAAGTATATGCTGTGGATGTTCTCGTCAGCTCAGGAGAGGGCAAGGTGAGGAGGTTAATTAGAGGTAATAAAGAGGGGTCACTTGAGGGTATATTCTAAGGACAGCAAACCAATGTGTTGTCACTCTTTTAGGCCAAGGATGCAGGACAAAGAACCACCATTTACAAACGAGATCCTTCTAAACAATATGGCCTGAAAATGAAAACATCACGTGCCTTTTTCAGTGAGGTTGAAAGGCGTTTTGATGCCATGCCGTTTACTTTAAGGTACAGCTGCAGCTTCCAAGGTCTGGAGTTGGACGGGACAATCTGACTGACCATGTACCGAGGGACACTCCCCTCCCCCTTTCACCAAAACTTGTAGTTCTTGTCTGCATGTGTTCACTCTACCTAGCTCTCTCACAGAAGGTAATATAAAGAGCAGTAGGAAGTAGGGTTTTGAGAGTAGGAGCTATCTTAAGACATGAGTAAGATGGTACGATTGTAAGGGGGTTAAGGATATTTGAATTTTGTCTTCCCCTACCTAGAGCATTTGAAGATGAGAAGAAGGCCCGTATGGGTGTGGTGGAGTGCGCCAAACATGAACTGTTGCAACCATTTAATGTTCTCTATGAGAAGGAGGGTGAGTTCTGAAAGTTTCAGTCTGGAGGCCCTGATTTTGAGACTTTCCAAAGTTGACAGAAAAGACTATGACAAAGGAACATTTTCTCAAAACACTTTGCTTTTCCCATAGGTGAATTTGTTGCCCAGTTTAAATTTACAGTTCTGCTCATGCCCAACGGCCCCATGAGGATAACCAGTGGTCCCTTTGAGCCTGATCTTTACAAGTCCGAGATGGAGGTCCAAGATGCAGAGCTCAAGGTTAGTGGGTGGGGAGTGGAGACTAAATGTGAGCAAAGTCCTGAGTCAAGCTACACAGTGCTGAGTAACACTTCGTGTTTCCACTCATTCCTCAAATTTTGTTTTCTTCTCTTTTCCAGGCCCTCCTCCAGAGTTCTGCAAGCCGGAAAACTCAGAAAAAGAAAAAAAAGAAGGTGTGTTAATAGTCATCACTCTGTGGCAGGGTGATCCTGCTTCGCTTTAATTCACCTTCTTGGATTGTGGTAGCAAGTAGAGAGTGTCTGTCCTCCTTCCCCCCTCTCAGCCACATCAGACACTGCTGCAAGTAGTCTCTCTCTCCTTGCCTTGAATACAGGCCTCCAAGACTGCAGAGAACGCCACCAGTGGGGAAACATTAGAAGAGAATGAAGCTGGGGACTGAGGTGGGTCCCATCTCCCCAGCTTGCCGTTCCTGCCTCATCCCCTTCCCACCACACCCCAGGCTCTGTGAAGTGCAGTTCGTCTTCTCCACCCAGGATGGCCAGCAGAGCGGGGGTTTCCCTGCCCCCATCTCAGTCCCCAACCCGATCCCTTTCCAACAACAACCAGCTCCAACTGACTCTGGTCTTGGGAGGCCAGGCTTCCCAACCACCGAAGACTACTTTAAATAGAAACGAGAAATTGAATAATAAAATCAGGAGTCAAAATCCACCGTCTTCAAGCCCCTCTTTCTAGCCTTTTTCTACGACCCTCTGCTTGGTCAAGGCCCCCAGGACAACAGGGCAGCCACCACTTCTAAAAAGTTTTTTATACCACTCCACTGTCAGCATTTTTCCATCTATTGGGGCTTACTTCTTTCCTCCCCCCTCACCCCCAGTATGGTATCTGGCCTCAAAATAGAGGGGAGCAATTCTTCAGTCAGATCGTTTTTATCCACATGTGGCAGATTCCTTTTCTGACCCAGATTGGCGGGCCCCTCCCATTTTTAGGAGTGGAGTCTGCATTTACAAGGGGTCTCTCATCTACCAAATGCATCCCCATTTGTGAATCTTTTTTAGTAATTTTTGTTCTTCAGGACTTTTTTTTAATTCCGCAAAGTTGTAAAGAAGTAATCCATCTCAACCATGTCCATTTCTTTGGAGTCATTGGGGTTTTTCTTTGTTCCATCTTACAAATATGAGCTGGAAGCTCAACTGTGGTTTTGTTCCCTGTTTGAAATATTTTGACTTCCCTCCCTTGAAAGAAAGACCAGGAACCAGAGGAGCAGACTGATGGAAGAGACAACTCCTGGCTTTCTGAAGCTGTGGACTTGGATTGGATGAATTGCTAGGGGTTTGGAGTGAAAGTTGACGAATTTCAGTACCTCTGGCATGCTGTTCCAGGGAACTAGGGCTCCCACTAATTTATGAGGTTTTTAAACATTGAAAATGACATGGCATTAAAATACATTTGGATTTACTCAATCATGTCCTTTTTGCTGCTTGCTTGATGGAGGTGGGGAATGTTGGTCAACGTAATCTGCACTTGGAACTTTATTTTGTTAATATTTATGCATGTAAGAGTGGGGGGTGGGGGTAGAGGGGTGAGAGGACTCACCAGAGAATGGGGAGGGGGATCTAATCAAGTACACTGCTCCCAGGAGCAGGAGGGAGACTGAGATGGTCTGTTGCACCATGTAGGTCGCTCCCTGGCTGGGGATGGGATTTGTGCTGCTCCGGATAGCTTCATAGTGCTGTGCTTTATTGCACTGCGCCACCAGGAGGGCCCTGTGACTTAAGTTGCTGCTGATGCATTCATTGGTCAGGACTAACATGTTTAATGTGTACTGTAATAAAATACAACATGGTATTTAGTTTATCTTGATTTAAGAAGCCAGGAAGAATGCCTTTTGTGACAGGTCTAATTTTCCAGAGCCTGGCTGAGATTTGATGGATAGTGAGATCTGAGTATCCTAAGTGGAAAGCATTGCTGAACTTGAAATAATATACAACAAAGCTAAACTACAAGTTCTTCATGAGACTGTATAGGTAACAGGCAATCAACAGGCAGTACTCATGTGGATTCCCCCCCCAACCCCCAACTCAAAAATCTGGGTTTTGTTTGTTTTTCTTAAGATTTGTTTATGCACACAGAACTGAGGGTACAGGCCAAAGGTGCAGGGGTGGAGAGAAGATTCACCAGAAACAGGGTGGGGAATAGAACAAGTAGATTAGCAAAAGTACACTGCTAAGGGGAGCAGCCACGAGACAGGTCTATGCCATATGTGTCACTCCCTGGCCGGGTATCCAACTCCTTTAGGCTGTTGCAGACAGCTTGGTACTGCTGAGCTGTAACACTGCCACCAGGCAGGGCCCTTCTTTTTGTTTTTAGGAACCTCACGTTCTGATACTTAGAACTATTTAAGTATTTGAAACAAATGCTCTAAAGTTAAAAGTGAAATGCATAAAGGTAACCCAAAAGGGATTATAATGAAAGCTTTAAATTACTTTAAATAAGATAGTTTAGTTAAGCACTGTTTTCCATCATCCTTCATAGCTCAGATTTTCCATAGCCAAATGTTTGGGTATTTTAAAAAGGTGCTTCTTGACCCTACTGAGAGACCGTAAGTCCTTAATAAATACTTAAAAGAAGGGAGGTCTGTTGGCGCCATGTGGGTCACCTCCAGAAGGGGGATCGAACTCACACTGCAGTGACCAGTGCTTGGCTTAGCTTAGCTTCACGGCCTCCCAACCCGCTGTGCTACCAGGGACTGCCCTGTCCACTGCTTTTATCTTCACCTCTAGTTAGAGGGAAAATCTTTAAGGAGGCGCTGTGGCCAGGAATCTGGGCTATTCGGCCTGAGGCTTTGTGGGGAAAGAGGGCAGGCTAGGGAAAACCTGAGCCCAGGTAGGTCGTGAAAAGAACCTTTTTGTAGTATGACGGCTTTCTCGGCTCGCACTTTACATTAATATTCAGGAATCTTAGAACCTTCGGAAATTCTGAGATCGAATTTTCCTGCAGTAATTTCGTCCAGAAAATAAAGCGAACCAGGAAAACTTTAAGTTTTTGTCCACCCACCCCGGTAAGATGGAGGCGTCACCAAAAAACTTCAACTCCCGTGAGGCCATGAGTTAGGGCGGAAGTGCTGTCCTCACGCTGCACATTTCGGTCCCATCGGAAATAGGAGTTCACGTGGAAATAGTGCCATGTGCTTACAATAGGACTGGGGAGGGGAGTTGGCAACTCTAATTCAGAGTACCCTGCCATCCCGAGAAAACGCCTAATCCTATCACTGGTCTGGCGCGGAGAGGCCAAAAGCCATTGTTTAGCTCCGCGGAAAGCCCCGCCCCTGGGGAGGGGCTGGGGAGCGGAAGTGACGACACCGAGCGACCCATTAAATACCAATAGGCGGGCCTCCGCCGCTCTCTCGGCCTTAGCGCCATCTTCCTTGGTGAGTGTTAGTGCCGGCGTGCTCACTGTCTGCTTACAATCCATTGACATCTGCTCTTTGTACTAACCATCAGTGTCGCAAATTAACTGTAGTCTTTTTCTCTTTACCCATAGAAGCCTCCGCGCCATGAGAGCCAAGGTAAGCATTCCTCTGGGGTGAGCGGAGGCGGTAGGAGTTAAGGAGTAGGGAGGAAACCCAGTCAAGGCAAGTCCGCCATGGTCCCCAAACCACTGGCTTTTTAAGGGTTCCCGAGACTTGGTGGAAAAGGGGAGGAGGGAGGATAGCTTGTGCGAAGAATAGGCTAATGGGGATGGAGGGCGGCAGTAGGGGAGCACCCGCTCTCGGTGTTTATGTCCGGGGTGGGGGGTTCCAGATAGGTTCTTGCTGCACTTTCATGCTTGGGCAAGAACCTGCTTAGTCCTTGATACATCCCTGTATAAACCTGCTGCCGAAACTGATAACCTCTTGTTTGATTCTCGGCCTCTGCTTATGTTCGGTTACCAGTGGAGGAAGAAGCGAATGCGCAGGTATGTTAAATGCCCCCAGCATTGGGAGGGGGG
The DNA here is from genome assembly GCF_000260355.1 of Condylura cristata. Classification (NCBI taxonomy): domain Eukaryota; kingdom Metazoa; phylum Chordata; class Mammalia; order Eulipotyphla; family Talpidae; genus Condylura; species Condylura cristata. The sequence goes on along the minus strand of NW_004567135.1, from coordinate 3,181,330 downwards.
AGCACACCTGAGCAGACCTTTGGAGGAACATTTAGTTTGGGGTCCCCGAAGGATGCTTGTGTGAAAAAAAAGGTCGATTATTTACTCAGACGCGGGAGTGAACACAAGCCGTGTTTATCTTTTTACGATGTGTTTGTACATGTTTAAGGTTGGTGGGGACTACTCGAGTGTGGGAAGATGCATTCCTGTGTCTGCTTTTCAGGCTGAAGCGCAAAAGAAGAAAGATGAGGCAGAGGTCCAAGTAAACTGGTACCACCATGGAAGCCACAGGAGCAGAAATATAAAGAAAGCCGGAGACCAGGGACGCTGGTACAAATTGTTGGACTGCATGCTACTGTCTAGAACTTTGTCTCAGTGACTCTAGAACATCCATCACCATCTGATCGCTGCGAACACCTTTGAGAGACCCACCTTGCTCGTTCCAAAACCAGCCCCTTTTGGTCCTCTGCCCCGGACCTGTGACATTCTGGACTCGTTCTGTTCTCTGTTGGCTCAATGTAACACGTGTACAATAAATCATCCCTTCTGCTTTCTTAGCTGAAGAAAAAAAATTACCCTGTCTGTTCCGTGGTTTTTATGGCTGTTAGTGTGAGCTCTTAAGTGCAGTCGGGGCTACCCCCACGCCCCAGAAAATCGAGCTGCACCACCTGCGGTGTGGGCGTGGCTGCGACTGCCGCCCCGGCGGCCGACCGGGGCCCTCGCTCCCGGGAGCTGACTGTGCCGGGTGGCCTTTACCTCCCGCAGAGGCTGTAGCGCCGGCCAGGATAGCAAGTGGTGGCGGGCAAGTTAGCGGCAAGAGCGGGCGCCGCCCCTGCTGGCGGGTCTGCCGTCCCGCGCGGAGTTCCGGCTTTGGTGGTGTTCAGCGCGCGGCTCGGTTGCGTTACCATGGCGACACGCAAAGCTTGCTGGGAGCTTCCTGCGGCCAGTAGCACCAGCGCCTCGCGACCATAGAGTGTGGTTCCGGGTCCGGCGCCCAGAGCGTCGTTTCTTCCGCAGGAAGCGGAAGAGCGACAGGGTAGGCGGCTCTTTGTCGAAGCTAGAGGACCGGCAGGCGGCAGCAGCAACTACGGCGGCGGCGGCAGGTGAGGGAGGCGGGAGACTTAGGTGGAGGCCGCGCCCGGAGGGGAGGAGTCGGGCCGGCCCAGCGGCCACGCTCGGCCGGGATACTCCAGGCCCCCCGCGACCCAGCTGGCCTTCTCACGCGCCTGGACCGAGCCCCCTTTCGGACTGACCCCGCTTAGTGAGCAAACGCCAGCTCCGTGACGTCACAGCCCTGCCCATCCCTCAGCCTGATGTCACCTGGAGTCCCGGCCCCTCTTCACTGCGCGCTCCTTGGCCCAGTCCACCTGTCGTCACGGAACCGGGCGGCCCTGAGAGTCCGCCAGCGCGAGCACGCGCTGCGGGGGACTCCTAGGACTTTTCGCAAACTACTCTGGGGTGTTGCGAAGCGTCATAATCACGGCTCCAAGTCTAGCCCGCCGTCCCACCACACTGTCAGTCGCCGCCGTGCACGGACCCCCACTCGGCTGTGCGCCCCAGCCCGGCGCCGCCCCCACACCCACCTTCACCTTAGGCAGGGCGCCCCACAGCCCTCCCTGTGAGCTGGTCCTCAGCCCGCCCCCCGCACCGCTCCATATTCTCTTCCTGATTCCTCTCACTGGCAGCTTGTCCTCAAAGACGAAATCAGGCTGCTGCCTGAGGTCATAACCCAGGGCTCTGCGCGCTGGCCCCTGGCCGCTTCTTTCTTGTAACGACCAGCTGGTAGTTCCTGCCTACTTTCCCCTTCTCCCACCCAAGACTCTGTTTTTTCCCGTTCAGAACCCAGCAGTGATGTGGAGGTGGAGACCCACAGGAGCCCCGGACTTCACCTGAGCTACCTCAGGTATCGCACACGTGGGGGACAGTTGGGTGGGAAGGAGCCGTGACTGCTTGTGTCTGTGGGACTCACGTGGTCAGACTGGGACAGGTGGCCTTCGCTTTTCATCTGGGCGTTTCCCTTGTAGTAAAAGCGTGTGATTTTCACTGTATCTCCCCCTTGGTTATTTTTACTACCAGGGACTACATCTCTGGAAGAAAAGGACTCCTCTTTTACATATTCTCCTGTAACTCTGTTCTGTCCATTTGAGAAGATCAGAAGGCAGTGGAGTGGGTTGTTGGGGGACATCTAGGCCAAATCGGGGATCCCTTAACTTAAGGGGGAACAGTGTGACGTTTTCCTAGATGAACTGCAGGGGGAGCCTAAACCCTGCCTGGGAAAGGCTTAGCGGGCCAGACACGTGGGACTCCCAGGCTCAGTTGGGGGTGGGGAGAGAGGAGGGCCGACCCAAGGCTGTGGACTGACATTCCAGAGCTCTCTTAGGAAAGAGGAGACTTAACAAGCTTTATGGAGTCTATAAATAAGAGATCTTTATAGGGTGAGGAACAGCGTGGTTTGAACTCAGTGGTATCTTCCCAAGGAGGGTGAGGAGAGGTATCGGATAGGGGAAAGAAGATTTCAGAAAAGTTAGCTCCTTGCTCCATCTTGACCTTGCCAGAAATGATTTTGTCCTTTGGGAGTCTCTCATTTGGAGATTCCAGCTGTAATACTCACCCCTGAAATGGGGCTGGGGGGCTGACTGCTGGGATTGAGTGTGGTGGTGAGCAGGGAGAGTACTCAGAAATGACAGCTTTAGGGACTGCTCTCTCTTCACTCAGGGTTTTCTGGAGTCTGAGATCGGATACTTCACAGTTCTCACCTGAAATCCATGGAAAGGGGCTTAAGGAAAGTTTTGTCACTGGTATTCCATTACCCATAGACCTAGGTGCTCACCCTCTCTTTCTGGCCACGGTTCCCAGCCTCCTTATAGCCTATTCAGACACTTAATACCAGTTCTGATTCCACTTCCATAACTATAATAAGGTGAAATCTAACCCAGCTCTGTTCTCTCCCTGCCCCCTCCTTGGCCTATTATCATTGGTGAGATGAGGTGGCTTCACCCCAACTCCCTCCCTCTTCTGTTAGCTAGGCAAGTGCGAATCATTCTGACCCAGACCGGGGCACAAGGGCCGGGGCAGGACTTCTGACAAGCTGACCAGTCCAGGCCAAGTGCTCATCTCTCAGGTTCTCTATCTCCAAAGCCGCTGCCTCTCTGGCCTGCCTCTCGCTTGACTGCCTGACTAGTAGTCGGAAGAGTGGCCTCTCGGAGGGCTCCTGTTTGACACAGTTCTCCTCTTTCCTAGCAGTCACCAAGGGTGGCAAGAGAAGGAAGCAAGCCCTGAGTTGGGGGGGGCCAGGATGCCTGACCGGGACAGCTATGCCAACGGCACTGGGAGCAGCGGCGGAGGCCCTGGAGGCGGCGGCAGCGAGGAGGCCGGTGGGGCAGGGGCAGGCAGTGGCGGCGCCAGCTCGGATGCCATCTGCAGAGACTTCCTGCGGAACGTGTGCAAGAGGGGCAAGCGTTGCCGCTACCGTCACCCAGACATGAGTGAGGTGTCCAACTTGGGGGTGAGCAAAAACGAGTTCATCTTCTGCCATGACTTCCAGAACAAGGAGTGCAGTCGCCCAAACTGCCGCTTTATCCACGGCTCCAAGGAAGACGAGGATGGGTATAAGAAGACGGGCGAGCTTCCGCCTCGGCTGAGGCAGAAAGTGGCAGCTGGCCTGGGCCTCTCCCCAGCTGACCTGCCAAACGGCAAGGAGGAGGTCCCTATCTGCCGCGACTTTCTCAAGGGTGACTGCCAGAGGGGAGCCAAGTGCAAGTTCCGGCACCTGCAGCGGGATTTTGAGTTTGATGCTCGTGGCGGAGGAGGTGCTGGTGGCGGGGGCTCGGCAGGCCCCGTTCCCCCAGGGCGGCGTCACGATCTCTACGATATCTACGACCTCCCTGACCGGGGCTTTGAGGACCACGAGCCCGGCCCCAAGCGCCGGCGAGGTGGGTGCTGCGCCCCTGACGGCCCCCATTATGAATCCTACGAGTACAGCCTGGCCCCACCCCGAGGCGTGGAATGCAGACTGCTCGAGGAGGAGAACGCCATGCTCAGGAAGCGGGTGGAGGAGCTGAAGAAGCAGGTCAGCAACCTGCTGGCCACTAACGAGGTACTGCTGGAGCAGAACGCCCAGTTCCGCAACCAGGCCAAGGTCATGACCCTGAGCTCTACTGCCCCGGCGACTGAGCAGACTCTGGCCCCCACCGTGGGCACTGTTGCCACTTTTAACCATGGCATCGCCCAGACTCACACTACACTCAGCAGCCAGGCCCTGCAGCCTCGCCCCGTATCCCAGCAAGAACTGGTGGCTCCCGCTGGGGCTCCAGCCGCTCCCCCGGCTAATGCTGCACCTCCTGCTGCCCCGCCCCCCCCCCCCCCCCACTTGAACCCAGAGATCACGCCACTGTCAGCTGCTCTGGCTCAAACAATCGCCCAGGGAATGGCACCCCCGCCCGTCTCCATGGCTCCCGTGGCCGTGTCCGTGGCCCCCGTGGCCCCCGTGGCCGTGTCGATGGCCCAGCCCTTGGCAGGAATCACAATGAGCCACACCACCACTCCCATGGTGACATACCCCATCGCGTCCCAGAGCATGCGTATCACAGCCATGCCGCACTGACGGGGCTCACGGACACGCCCGGCGTAGCTGCCTGGGGCTGGGGCCGAGGCCCCTCCCCACTTGCTGAGCCCTCCAGGCCCTGTCTGCAGGCCCACGCAAGGACTGGGGCGAGAGACCACGGGGAGTTCGCTGCTGAGACGGGTGGGCGGTGTGCTTTCTCTCGGCTCCCTTTTGTGAGGGTGCTCTTGCCTACCTCCCTTCGAGCCTCCCAGAGGGGGCTTGACAGGAGTGCAGACTGAAGCCAGCACAGAGGAAGGACTGCCTGAGGGCAAGTCGGGGACATCCCTGTCCGTGGCCCTCATGCACAGCACAGGTTTCAGCCCTGGCTTTGGAAGAAAAAACGCTACCCCGCCCGAAGGGACAGCCAGGTGACGTGGGGAGGGGTGGCAAGGAGGCCTAGCAGGAGCTTCAGACACCTTGGGGCCTAGCTGAGCTGGACAAAACAGGAATTGCTCCCGGGCCTTGGGAAGGCGGGACCATGATACTCCAGCCCGAAGGCTAGGGAAGGAGTTGCTACCTTGGCTTGGCCTGGAGCTCCATAGGGCAGGGCCCGCAACTTTCCAAAGAAATAAAAATACTTATTTTTAACAAATGAAGGCAGTGAGACTTGCTCAGATACTCTGTGGAAGAGGGGAGCTGTAACTAGAACTCATGCAACATGGGGCACCATCATTAGCTCGGGCCAGGTTGGACAGATGCCAGTGAAAGGGGTCGGGGCCCACTGGGCTAAAGAGCCGGAGCCACCTAGTCTAGCGTAAAAATAGGCCCATCTGTTGCTGGTTTCTGTCTGCATGGACTCTCCCCAGGTTGCCTGGGTAACCAGGGCTCCTGGGGTCATGGGGGGCGCCACGCAGGGTGCGTGTGCTTCACGGGGCCCGGATGTGTGTGCCGGATCCGCCCTCGTTGGAACAGCAGAGCAGGTGGCACTTGCCCTCTGAGTGTTGATGGCACTTAGTGCCCCTCCTGCCCGGCCCTTCCTCCGTTCCCAAGGCCTTAATCCTCCTGGCTCGGGAGGGGCTGGGCCGGGCGGGGTTCTTCTAGGGACACACAAGTCTCGCTTCATCCCTTTCTTCTCAGCTCCCGGAGGCTGCAGCATTTTCAACCCAATTAGGAGTCAGCCGAGACTGGCGTCCGTTCCTGCAGCCCCTGGCCGACGCAGGGGAAACAGCTCGGGTGTCTGGTCTACAGGGACAGCGGACTGGGGGTAGAGAGAGTGATCCTGGCCAGTGTTCCCCGTCGTACCTCCTGCTACCTCTTGCTTTCTCGTCTGGGTGGTCACCCAGCTTACACCTGGGGGTGAAGACGGGTGGGCTGCATCGAGATGGTCATTTGAAAGTGGGCAAATAACTGAAATGCTGTTGTGGGTTTTAGAAAGCACACATTGGGAAGCTTCATGTTGATTTGACGTATTCTGGATTATTAAAAAGAGCTGGTTTATGGACACTCGCACATGAACCTGTGATCACGGATCCCAAGATGAATTCATTCCAGCCAAGTCCTGACAAACTCTCCTTTGTGCCAGGTATTTCTAGAGACTTCTAGAGCGTGGATTTGGGAAACTGGACACGGTAGGCCTTTATTAACACACTCCAGCTAGCGGCCCAGGGACACTAGTTGAACCAGCTGTTGCATGTTCACTGCGAGGGAGAGCACGCCACGGGGCCAGGGTCTCTCAGCAAGAGGGGTCAGAGCACTGGAGGGCTTAGCTTAGAGGTGATTTGGGAGAAGCAACTTTCACGGGCGCGGGGCTTCACACTGGAGTGGGTGCTACCAGTGAGGCAGGATGAGTCTTCAGTTGACCTCATTCAAGGGCAGGTCAGTGAAGCGGAAGCTGCTGGCTGTCTGTGACGAGCGATGAAGCAGCAGCCGCTGGCTGGGGCAAGGGGTGTTTGCTCCTCTCTGGGTCACACACAGCCCTCATCCCCTGCTCTAACAGTGATCTTGTTTTGTGCCTCAGTTCACCGTAGCCCCCGAGTGACTGTACTGCCGGTGCTCTGTGCGGTCGTGTCCGTCAGGAGAACGTAATTTCCTAGCTGCGAGCCTCACGTTGACCCTGGCAGGTCAGTGGAGCTGTTCCGGGACAGTCGCCTGCTAGTCACCGCAGACCAGGGCGAACTACGGTCAGTTAACGGTGCTGGGTGTGATTCAGAGTTGAGTTTGTGTCTGAGAAGTACTGATGAGCCGGGGACACTCAGAAGCCGCTGTCTCCAGTGAGGTGCCAGAGGCCATGTTTTCCTTGTTTAAAAGGCGTAAAAATAGGAAAAACCATGTTCTCCACAGTAATAATACTGGAATGTAACTTGCACTGGCTGCATTTATCCTACAAGTAAATCTGGCCCAACTTGAATGGGCCCACTCCGCCTCTCCGAGGAAATGCAGAGATCTTCATAGCAGTAGTTACATGAGAACCTCCGAAACTTTCAGTTGCCTCCAAAATAATTAAGATCTTGGGCCTCAGCAGATGTGATTCTGACTGTTCACTGCTCTGTGCAGCCCCGGAGCCCCGCGGAGGACCAGCGCCGCCGCCGCCGGCGGAGAGTGGGGTGCGCCGAGCGCTGTGTCAGTGCTGAGCAAGCGAAGGCTACGGGGAGACCTAATCGCCATCCTCAAATACCTGAAGGGCTGCTCAGTGGGGGAAGGTGCGGTCTTGCGCAAGCTCTGGGGTAACAGCTGACACCTCCGGGTGGTCCGCGCACACCACACGCTTGCTAGGTTCTTTCCGCAGTGTCTCGCCCACGGCCGGTGCTGTTACCGGGCCAGCGGCCTCCTGGCCCCAGACTTGGCGTAAGAAAGCTCCACCAGCAGAGCCACTCGGAATGGGCCGCAGCAAGAAGCGGCCCAGGCGCGGCGCTTGGCTGCAGGGCCGGGTCTGGCTTCCCCTCGCCCAGACTCCCTTTCCGGCCCTGTCCGTTATCGCCAGCAGGGGGGCGGGCGCAGCTCTGCCGCGGGCGCCGCCCTGTTTACGTTCCTGCGCTGGCACTGCTGCTGCAGGCCCTGTGGCTACTGGCCCCAGCGGGGAGAGGCCTTCCAGGGATGAGTTACCACCCTCCACGCACTGTCCTCAGGCAATGTGACGCTGCGTGTGGGCAGGGAAGTGTGCAAGGCACCCTAGCCCCCTGGCCACCCCCAGCTGAGGGGCTCCCTCCCGGCCAGCTCAGTTTCTCCACTGGGAGTGGCGCATTGGCGCCACCGCTCTGCTTCAGCAGCTGGCCAGCTCATCCTTATGCGGCTGCGCGAGCTCGCGGCTGCGAAGTCTCAGGAGGAAGACAGGCAGCTGTTGCTTTACTGCTCTGCAGTCTAGGAAAACAGCCCCGAGAAGAGAAAGGGAAGTGAGAGCATTTCAGATGGAGGGAGGCGGGCCGCAGGGTAGGCAGCCAGATGAAACCCAGCACGAAATCTGCGCCTGCAGAGCCAGATAAAGTCTGCAGACTGATCGCCAGCCACCGTCACTCCTTCCCCTTTGCACTAAGGCGCGACGGGGCTCAGCCTGGCTGCACCGAGGGGTGACCATCTCATGGCCAGCGGTGGCCTCCTGGGTCCAGTTACTCTAGTTTGCTCCGTGGCCAGCGGGCTACTGCGCCTCTTCCTTGAGCCCAGGACCGCGCCGGCCGTTCCACCTGCCCGCAGGCCGGGGGAGGTGATGATCACCTCGTTAGTCGGGTTCTCACTCCGTCCTAGCAGCTCCGCAGGGTCAGCAAACTCTTGGAAAGTCCAATTCCGCGACAGCTGACCGCGCCCTTTGGGGCCGACGTCGCTTTACTTGCCCTGTCGGACAGAGCCGAGCCTCGGCCTCGGGTCGGTGCCCGTCACCTTCCCTCACCTGCAGGCCGGATTAGCTCGGCGG
>NW_004567135.1:3157724-3171760 GCF_000260355.1 Condylura cristata | reverse complement strand
CCCTTCTCGCTGGGCCGGCCGGGCCGCTCTCTGGCCGGCCCGGACTGGAGCCGGACTGGGGGAGAAAAGTTCCAGGGAGGCTCAGCCGCTGCTCCTGCTCCTCACGCGCCGCGCCGAGCGCCTCTTCCAGCAGCGCCCCGCACCTCTCCTCGCCCGGGACCAGCACCGGCGCCGCTTGTCCACCGAGCCGCACCGAGGAGAAAACACGCAGAGGCCTGGAGGCCCAGCCGGCCCCTCCCTGGCCCCAGCCCTCTTCCCTCTTCACCTCCTTGGCACACCAGCCCAGCCCAGGCCGGCGGGAGGGTGGAAGAAGGAGCCAGGACGTCTGTCCCAGGAGTTCCTCCTCCGGGGATGACAGACCCCCTCCAGGCTGGGGCACCCCCTCGCGCCCCCTGCGGTCTCATTTCCCGGCACCCGGCACCCGGTGGTGCCGCCTAGAGCCCTGCGGGCTTCCCCGTCAGGCCTCAGTGCCCCACCCGGGAAAGGCCACACCCCATGGTCCTGCCGCCCACTGCCCCTGGTGACAGTCTCCAGTCTGCTCTGCGCAGCCCTCTGCGCTGCCTGCATTGCTGCGGGTGGCTGTGCTCACGCTCTCGGCCTCACCCGCCCACAGGTCAGCTTCCCAGATGTGGAGAAGGCCGAGTGGCTGAACAAGGTGAGGCCTGATTGTCTTTTTATTTTTCACTGGGAAACAACTGGGCTCGTTTTTTAAAGAAGAGATTTATGTATGCACACAAGAATTGGGGCACAGGCCAGAGGGGTGGGGGGTGAGAGGATTCCCCAGAGACAGAGTGGGGAGCAGAACGGGGGATCCACTGAAATCCACTGCTGAGGGGGGCAGCAGGGAAACAGGAGAGGGCTGCTGCACCGGCCGTCACTCCCTGGCCGGGGATCGAACTTGTGCTGCAGTGGCTGCGCCAGCCTTGTCTAGTGCTGAGACTGAGCCGCTTGTACCACCAGGGAGGTCCAGGGTCCATCCTTGTTTCGTGTCCAAGCCTGCGAGACTCCACCGCTCGCTGGCCTAGTCCCCAGGGGGCCGTGAGGAGAGGACTCAGAAGGAACCTGCCTTTAGAAGGGAGGCTGGGCCCTCCTGACACCGACTCCCTTTCCTCCTAGATAGTGGCCCAGGTTTGGCCCTTCCTTGGCCAGTATATGGAGAAGCTTTTGGCGGAAACTGTGGCCCCGGCTGTTAGAGGATCCAACCCCCATCTGCAAACATTTACATTTACACGCGTGGACCTGGGTGAAAAGGTTTGTGCAGAGGGAAAGTAATGGAAGGCAAGGGATGAACAGGTGGGCGGCCAGAGGGGCTGAGCTCGCCTCCCTCCCCCGCCAGCCCCTCAAGCATTCATCTCTCTCCAGCCATTGCGGATCCTCGGAGTCAAGGTTCACAGTGGTCAGAGGAAAGAACAGATCCTGCTGGACTTGAACATCAGGTAACGCTCGTCCTGCGTCTCCTTCCGTGGGGTCTGGTCCGAGGCCTGCTTCCCTCCCCCGCCCCACCTCGGCCTCATACTGCCCTCTGCTGTCTTCCTCACCAACCGCTAGCTATGTAGGTGACGTCCAGATTGACGTGGAAGTGAAGAAATATTTCTGCAAAGCTGGACTCAAGGGCATGCAGGTGGGCGGCTGTCAGGGCCCCACACGGGACCGCGGCCCGAGGGGGAGTACGAGGGGGAAGCAGCAGAGAGGGACGTTGGGAGGGAAGGACACCCTTCTGACACAGACTCTGATCTTGTTCCAGCTACACGGCACCTTGCGGGTGATTCTTGAGCCACTCATTGGGGATCTCCCTATCGTGGGGGCTGTGTCCATGTTCTTTATCAGGCGCCCGGTAAGGGACAGCACTGAGGGGTGGGGAAACAGAATTGGGAATAGAGGCGGGTGGGGGCTGGCAAAGGCCGAGGGGCCTGTGCTGATCCCTTTGCTCTTCCTGCAGACCCTAGATATCAACTGGACAGGCATGACCAACTTGCTGGATATCCCAGGCCTCAGGTACCAAGGCTTTACTGAGCGCGTGCTGCGGGTCCAGCGGTGGGAGAAGAGCTGGCACCCCTGGGAGCCAAGTCGGGGGTGATTTTTCTCGTTGGAGGGGCGTGGACTCAGGCAGAGGGTAGAGAAGGCTGCACAGAGCTCAACACCGCAGAAAGAGGAAGAACTGGAAGATGGTCAGTTCGTGGTCAGGGTGAAAGTAACAAAAAGGACTTTTAAGATTTATGCACACGAGCTGAGGTGCAGGCCAGAGGGGTGGGGGTGAGAGGCTTCCCCAGAGACAGAGCGGGGCGCATGGCTGAGGGGAGCAGCGGGGAGACAAGAGGAGGTCAGGGGCCACTCCCTAGCCAGGGATCGAACTTGTGCTGCAGCGGCTTCAGGTAGCCTCACAGTGCTGCGCTCTAACTGGTTGTGCCACCAGGGCGGGCCCAGAAGGATTCTCAAGAAAGGACACTCCCTCTAGCTTTACTGCTCTGGTTACGGAAAACAGCTGGGGAGGGAGGGTGGGGTCACGGCCCCCCTCACTTCCCTTTCTGCCCACCCAGCTCTCTCTCCGACACCATGATCATGGACTCCATCGCTGCCTTTCTTGTGTTGCCCAATCGCTTACTGGTGCCGCTCGTGCCTGACCTTCATGATGTGGCCCAGTTGCGGTCTCCTCTTCCCAGGGTAGGGCGGCTCCCACAACCCCCCCTTAGACAATCTCCTCAGGCACCTGGCTGCATCCTTAAGTCCCATTGCTCCCCCAGGGCATTATTCGGATTCACCTGCTGGCTGCTCGAGGCCTGTGCTCCAAGGACAAATACGTGAAGGGCCTGATCGAGGGCAAGTCAGACCCCTATGCGCTTGTGCGCGTGGGCACCCAGACTTTCTGCAGTCGTGTCATTGACGAGGACCTCAACCCCCAGTGGGGAGAGACTTACGAGGTGGGAGAGCTGAGGCGGGGGCTGTGTGGGCTGGGGAGGTCCCAGGAGCTGTGGGCAAAGATCCTTACAGCTGCAGCCACGAGCCTCATTCCTCGTGGCCTTCAGGTGATGGTGCACGAGGTCCCAGGGCAGGAGATTGAGGTGGAGGTGTTCGACAAGGACCCAGACCAAGATGACTTCCTGGGCAGGTGAGACCCACGCTACCAAAGTCCCCGAGAACTTTCTGGGCCAGGGAATCGCGTCATTTCCCTTCCCAGTCTCTCACCCCCAACAGGCACGACATGCACGCACGCACGCACACCGGGGAGCGTGAAACCTGCCCGTTTCTCCAGGCAGACGAGTAGAGGCCCGTGGGGCGCCCCTCACTACAACACTCCGTTTCTCCCTTTCCTGTCCTTCGCAGGATGAAGCTGGACGTGGGGAAGGTGCTACAGGCTGGAGTACTAGACGATGTGAGCTGACGGACGAGGGGTGATCTCGCTCGAGCAGTTGCTGCTTTGCTGTCCTGCGGGAAGGAGCCGAGTGGGTAGCTGCACTCTGCTACGCCTCACTGTTTCTGCTTCTAATTCCAGTGGTTCCCGCTACAAGGAGGGCAAGGCCAGGTCCACTTAAGGTTAGAGTGGCTGTCACTTTCGCCAGATGCCGGAAAACTGGAGCAGGTAACCCGTGGGAGACAGGGGCGGGGAGAAATCTGTGGCTGGCGCCTGAGAGGCTGAGGGCCAAAGTCTGACCACCGCCCTCTCGCCACCAGGTTCTCCAGTGGAATCGAGGCGTCTCCTCCCGACCAGAGCCCCCGTCGGCTGCCATCTTGGTTGTCTACCTGGACCGGGCCCAGGACCTCCCTGTGAGTAGCTTCTGAGGGCCAGTGAGCAGGCTGCCCGGGGCAGGCGTCCCGAAGCTCCGCTCTGGAAGCAGTAGCCTGTGACAGGCTTCCGAGGAGGGGATGAGAGCCACCTCAGAAGAGATTCTGGCGAGCGCCCGCTTCTGAACCAAACCTTGAACACCTGGTATGGTGACTCCTGAATTCTACCCCCCAGCTGAAGAAGGGAAACAAGGAACCGAGCCCCATGGTGCAGCTGTCGACCCAGGATGTGACCCGGGAGAGCAAGGTACCACTGGTCCTTGGCCTCAGGAGACAGGGCGGTATCGGGGGCTGGTGGGAGGTGGGGTGGCAGAGGCTGCTCTTGCCCTGAGGCCCCCTTTCCGATGCCTGTGAGGCACGCAGTAGCCTGTACCGAGGCAAGTGCCACTAACTGGCCCGTGCCCCCAGGCGGTCTACAACACCAACTGCCCGGTGTGGGAGGAGGCCTTCCGGTTCTTCCTGCAAGACCCTCGAAGCCAGGAGCTTGACGTGCAGGTGAGGTAACCACTGCTTCAGCCCCCGCAATGCCCAAATGTGCTGTTTCCCAGGCTGGTACCATTTTTTTTCTCCCTGGATTTCCACTTTCAACCCAACTACCAGACTCTCCACGTCCTCCACTCTTTCATCATCCCATGTACAGAGTCTAGAATTTTGTTTTAAAATGTTTATTTATGCACACAAGAACTGGGGTACAGGCCAGAGGTGCAGGGGTGAGCGGATTCACCAGACACGGTGGGGAGTAGAACAGGCGGATCTACTGAGATACACGCTGAGGGGAGCAGCAGTGGGAGACGGGCCTGCTGTGCCCTGGGGGTCACCTCCTGGCTGCGACAGCGTCATAGTGCTGAGATTTAACCCCCTGCGCCCCCTTGACACCATTTTTAAAACATGAAATACTGTATTTTCCACAAAGTCTATTAGCTACTTTGGCAAACGGGACACGCGCACATGTGAAGACAGTCATGAGCGAGCACTGACTAGCGTGGCTGATTAGTGGGGGGGCACGCAGCCTGCTCTGGCTGGCCAGCAAGAGGGTGGGTGACAGGAGTGTCAGTGAGGAAAGTGGGCTTTGAAGAGTAAACAGAGGGGGTAGGGTGGGTAAGCAGAAGGGAGAGGGGAACTTCCAGGGAGTGGAAACTGCAACAAACAGGTTTGTGACTGACGCAGTGAAGCTAGAGCCGTGATGACCTTCCCATGGTGCCGCCACTTCACCTAACCTCTCACTGCACCCCTCCCCCTCCTCCTGTGCCTCTAGGTGAAGGATGACTCCAGGGCCCTGACTTTAGGGGCTCTGACCCTGCCTCTGGCTCGCCTGCTGACCGCCCCTGAACTCACCCTGGACCAGTGGTTCCAGCTCAGCAGCTCTGGCCTGAACTCCAGGCTCTATATGAAGCTGGTCATGAGGGTACGGTGGGAGCGCAGGCGGGGGGCAAGCGCCGTGGGCCCCCCACTGCTAAGAGCAAGGAGGGCACGCGCTAAGATGAGGTGGGCTGGTGTGTGTGGGAGCAGCCGGCAGGCACACAGCAAACGTGCTGACCTGGGGGTCGGGGAGCGCTGTGTGGACAGGCCGAGTGGAGGGAGCCCTGTGGAGCGGGGCCCAGCCAAGCCCCATCAGAGTGCCTGCTCTGCCCCCCGCCCCCCAACCTGGCTGTGCTCTGTCTCAACCGTTGTCTACGCTTCCAGGTCTTGTACTTGGATTCCTCAGCAGTGAGCTTCCCCACTGACCGCAGCACTCTCGGTGCTGGGGATGTGGACAGTGAGAGCTCGCAGAAGGGCAGCAGTGTGGACACCCCACCTCGACCCAGCCACACTACTCCTGACGGCTACTTTGGAACAGAGGTGAGGCTCTCCGGGAAGGACCGGCCTCGCCTGGGGCCCCCACACGTGCAAACTTGTTTCCGGCTGTTCGGATCGGCCACTCTCCGACTGCGCTTGCCCCCTCTGACCCTTCTGCAGAACGTGCTTCGGATCCACGTGTTAGAGGCGCAGGACCTGATTGCCAAAGACCGTTTCTTGGGGGGACTGGTGAAGGGCAAGTCAGACCCCTATGTCAAACTGAAGCTGGCAGGTCGAAGCTTCCGGAGCCGTGTTGTTCGGGAAGATCTCAATCCCCGCTGGAATGAGGTTTTTGAGGTTAGAACTGTGCGCTGAGGAGACCGTGCCCTTTACTGGGAGCACGGCTGGGAAAACGCCTGCGGAGGGTTGTCACTGTGAGAACGGCCACCGACTGCTTTTGCAGAGGTGAGAACCCCTTTCTCTGCGCTTCCCAACAGGTGATCGTCACATCAATTCCAGGCCAAGAGCTGGATGTTGAGGTTTTTGACAAGGACCTGGACAAGGACGACTTTCTGGGCAGGTGCGAGGTGGCGCTCCAGGAGGGCAGGCTGGCCTTGGGACAGCCTTGGCTCAGGCCATCTTCCTCTCGCCCAAACCCGTGTCCCGCACAGGTGTAAAGTGGGCCTGACCGCAGTGCTCAACAGTGGCTTCCTTGATGAGGTGGGTCAAGCCCCGGGTCTCGCCCTCAGACTCTTCCCCACGCCCCCAAGCCTTAACCCAGCCTGCTCCCACAGTGGCTGACCCTGGAGGACGTCCCATCTGGCCGCCTGCACCTGCGCCTGGAACGCCTAACCCCTCGCCCCACTGCTGCTGAGTTAGAGGAGGTGAGAACGGGCGCTGGAGGGAAGAAGGGACCCCGAGGGCCAGGGCAGGCGCTCCGGCCGGCCGCCAAGCATACGCCAGCCCAGGTCCCAGCTACCACTTCCCAGCTTCCCCTGTCCCCTGCCAGGTGCTGCAGGTGAACAGTTTGCTCCAGACTCAGAAGAGCGCGGAGCTGGCTGCGGCGCTGCTGTCCGTCTACCTGGAGCGGGCTGAGGACCTGCCGGTGAGCGGCGCCCTCCTGGCGTCTGCGGGATCATAAACTCCCAGCGCCTCTCTTCCCTGGGTGGGGAGAGGTATGGGCTCAAGGCCAGGAGGCTGCCAAGCGATGGGGCACCCGGGTGTGGTGCTGGCTACAGTTGCTGCGGGGGGGGGGGAGCCCTGCCTAGGTCCAAACGAAAGATACCAGTTCAGACCTAACACAGTATCTCTTTAGCTCCGAAAAGGCACCAAGCCTCCGAGCGCCTACGCCACCCTCGGTGTGGGAGATGCCTCTCATAAAACGAAGGTAAGAGGGGGCGCTGCGGGGCTAAGAACAGAAGCAAGAGCGAAAGGCAGCGTCAGCTGCTGACTAACCCTGTCCCCACCAGACTGTCGCCCAGACCACGGCCCCTGTCTGGGACGAAAGCGCCTCCTTTCTCATCAGGAAACCCAGCACCGAGAGCCTAGAGCTGCAGGTACTGCACCTCCGTCCCACAGACCCCGTGACACACGGTGCTGAGGGAAAAGGTCCCGCGCTCGCCTTGCGCAACCCATGCACACAGGGATGGGTAAGGCCAGAGGTGCAGGGGTGAGAGGGCTGCCCAGAGCCAGCGGGGCGCGGACTGGCAGATCCACTGAAACACGCGGCCGGGCGGGCCCCCTGTGGCACGATAGGGTAAAGCACAGCACTGTGAAGCTGTCCGCGGCCGCTGCCGCACAAGTTCCGAACACCAGTCGGAGTGACCCACGGGCACAGGAGACCCCTCCTATCTCCCTGCGCGCCCCTCAGAAGTGTATTTCAGTAGATCCACCTGTTCTGCTCCCCACTGTCTCAAAACCTCTCAGCCCACCCCCTGCACCGTGGCCTGGACCCCAGTTATTATGTGCATAAATATATCTTTAAAAAAATACCTTTAAGTTGATAGAACAGGAAACAGAACTCCGTGAGTAGAAACCAGCGGAATTTAATGTCATTAGAGCAACACTGGCAAGAGACGTAAATGAACGTAATTCCTCACCTCGCATGGCAGGAACTTTAGATACTGAAGTTGGCAAGCGAGGAAACAGAATAGGCCTGAAGCAAAGGCCACAGGAGGGGCTGCAAGGCCCAAAGCCCCCCTGAAACTTGGAAAGGGGGGTGCTAGGCAGGAACTACTTACATTCACTTCCCCACTCGAGCTACTGAAGCTGGACAGACCTGTGAGCGCAGGGAGTGAAGCATGCCGGGGCCGCGTCCTCACTTACGCCACCAGATCCTGACCTGGAGCGCCAGGGCCTGGCGACAGCTGTGTGCCCCATTACAGCCCTGCTGCTCCACAGGTTCGGGGCGAGGGCTCCGGCGCGCTGGGCTCCTTGTCCCTGCCCCTCTCCGAGCTCCTCGTGGCCGACCGGCTCTGCCTGGACCGCTGGTTTCCGCTCCACCACGGCCAAGGGCAGGTGCTCCTGAGGCTGCAGCTGGGGGTGAGTGGGGGCGGGGGCAGAGGCCCGTGCGCGCACAGTGGGGCGAGTGGGGCGGCGGTGTAGCAGGACCCGCTCGGCTCACAGGTCTCCGCCCGCCCGCCCAGATCCTGGTGTCCCAGCACTCGGGGGTGGAAGCTCACAGCCACACGTCCAGCCACAGCGCCTCGACGCCGAGCGAAGACGCTGAGCTCTGGCCCGGGCTCCCTCACGTCGCGTCCTCAGCCCCAGAGCTCCGGCAGCGCCTCACACATGGCGACAGGTACAGGGCTGGGGCAAACCAGTGGGGTGCAGTCAGGAGCACGAAGGAGAGGTGCGGGCTCCCCAGGTACTGGCTGACCAGACCTGCCTCCATCTCTCCGCAGCCCACTGGAGGCTCCGGCCGGGCCTCTGGGCCAGGTGAAGCTCACTGTTTGGTATTACAGTGAGGAACGGAAGCTGGTCAGCATCGTTCACAGCTGCCGGTGAGACCCTGCCCGCCCCACCTGCCTGGGCGCCCCCCCCCCGGCCCTTGGGTGGCTTCATTACACCCCTCATCTGCTGCAGGGTCCTTCGGCAAAGTGGCCGGGATCCCCCCGACCCCTACGTGTCACTGTTGCTCCTGCCAGACAAGAGCCGGGGCACCAAGAGGAAGACCTCCCAGAAGAAAAGGACCTTAAATCCTGAATTTAACGAACGGTCAGCCAGCGGGCACCGTTGGAGGGGGCGGGTGGGCGGGACCCTGCCCCTAATACCCAGCCCTTACCAGGTTTGAGTGGGAACTGGCCCTGGACGAGGCCCTCAGGCGAAAGCTGGACGTCTCTGTGAAGTCTAACTCCTCCTTCATGTCGAGAGAACGTGAGCTGCTGGGGAAGGTAAAAGGGCAGAGGTGGGCAGACACACGCGGGCGTCAGAAGCTGCCCAGACCAGGGGAGGAAGCAGCCCAGTGACCGCACGCCAGGTCAGCGGGGTGTGGCCTTGGAGACAAAGTAACCTCCCGCCCCGCCTCCTCCTCACACACAGGTGCAGCTGGACCTCGCTGAGATGGACCTTTCCCAGGGCGCCGCCCAGTGGTGAGTGTCAGAGGGGCGGGCGGCCTGGGGGTGCAGGCCGAGCAGGGACGGAAGGGTCCACCCGGGGAAGGGTGCTCCAAGAGCCCGCGACCCACTTCCACTGAGGGCGCGAGAGTCCTCTCGGCCTGAGCCGCCTCTGCTTGTTGTCACAGGTATGACCTCACTGATGACAAGGAGAAGGGCAGCTCCTAGGAGCCAGGTTACCGGCCTGACTGCTGTCACCTCGCCTCACCCCTCGCTGCGCCACCACCTCAATGTGATGAGCCTAAAGCTGGGGCCCTGGGGCAGCCTGCGCCCCTCAGCTCTCTCACCTCCCAGGCCCATACTAGGGTCTTTGACTGACCAAAGAGGAAAAACATGTTACTCTTCACTGCACGGCCTTTATCCTCCCGAGCAGGGGCCTGAGCTGGCCACTCCGCGCTCCGCCTGCACATGTCCCTCCCTCCCGACTCCTCAGGGCCTCCTAGGCTGTGCCTGGCCACTGGCAGCACTAGCAGTGGCCTCAGCTTATACCAAATACAGCTTCTGGGAACATTTTTTTCTTTAATTTGACGGTCGTTGTCTTCCCTATGTGAACAGCCGGGCAGGGACGTGCCGGGGGGTGGTGTGGGCCAGCACAAGCGTAGGCCTCTGGGACTAGGGCATTGGCGCGCGTACAGCAGCCGGGCCCCATGTCCAGGCCTGCCCGTGCCCCCCAAGTCGGTCCTACACCCTGTGGGGAGAGGGGTGGGGGGCAGCCTGTGAATCACCTGGGACAGGGGACACCTGGAGTCTCCAGGTCCCAAGTAGCGGAGACCAACTTCTGGCTGCTGCCACACAGCTGAGCGCGCTCAGGACAGCCAGGTCCGTTCTCTGTCCACGTCCCTCGGCTGTTCACCCACCAGCTAGAACGGCGTCTCCCCAGAGCTGCGCACCAACTCCGCGAGCCCCCAGTACCCGATACTAAGCTTTCTGCTCCCTCAGCTGGGCCTCTTTTCCTCAAAGACAGGGAATCCAGTGGCCACGTCACGGGCATCCTGAATATCAAAAGCCTTTATTCAATTCACGAATCATGTCAGCGTAAGAAAAACACATTTAGAAAAATCACACCGGTCCAGCTGGTCCACTGCTATACAATCTACCGCCGTGGGCGGGACGACAGTGCACTGCACTTGCAGCCACTAGGAACACTGGTGGGCCTCTGGCGGCACAGGGCTCTCAGTTCTGCTCCCCTCTGTCTCGGGTGAGTCCTCTCTCTCACACACCCCCGGCACCTGTGGCCTGCACCGCAGCTCTTGTGCATGAATAAAGTCTTAAAAAAGTCTCTGCCACTCCCTTCATCCATGGACACAGCATTTACTGAGGGGTCTGCACCCCGGCGCCACTATTGTTCTCTGGCGTCAGTGTGCATGGTGGGTCATTCAGTGACCGGCATCACAGGTCCTCACGTGGACACAGATGTCTCCTTCCCCAATGTCCTTTCCCCTCCTCCCTGCTCCAGGCCTCCGCCAATCAAGGCACAGCATTTCCCCGGCCACAGTGCCTAGTTTGAGGGTGGGTGGACTGGGCATTCTGCTAAGCTGGTCTAGTCAAGTGAAGTTCGAGAACTGATTGCCATGATGGAGGGAAGCTCACTCTGCCTCTTGTGGCATGTGGTAGCTGAACTTGCCTGGCCCCAGCAGGGGACCCAGGAAGCTAACTCACAGCAAAGACAGCAAAGAATCGGAAACTATCTGGAACAAACCGAACCGTCCTACCTCATGTCTCCTCAGTACAGTGAAACCTCTACTGGTTAGATTTCCTCTGCCGTCGAAAGAACCGAATGAACCGAATGAACGCGTCCCTCCAATCCACTGAACTCCCCGGCCTACCCGCTCAACCGCTCACTCCCACGCCTCCTTCCTCTCTATATCCTTGACATTTTCACCTCAAAAGTTACTTTCTCCAAATACAGCTGTGAGATCTCCAGCGAGCTCACCTCACCGAGACACTAGCCTCAGAGGTTGTCCACTTGCCGTCAACACAAAGGGCGACCTGGACAGTACCCCTCCTCTACCGGCCAGAAGCAGAAATCCTCTTTCCTCAGCACCCCCCCCCCACCCCGCGTCCCTTCGCCCACTACGGCTCCAGCCGCCGCCGCCTCCAGCTCGAGGAGCTGAGTGAGGAGCTGAGTGCGGCTGGGGGCGGCAAGCACGGCCGTGGCTTGTGCCGCTACAAACCCAGGATCGTCCAGGCCGCGCAGCAAGCTCGCGTGCAGGGGACAGCGCCGGCACAGTGGCGGCCTAAGGGCTCCGCCTGTCAGAGCACCGATTTCACACCTCCACTGCTTTCCGTTACCTCCTCTGCTTCCTCTCCAATAGCAAATGAAGCGGCCTCGCCTACATCAGAGCGAATCAGAACTCAGCTCTCCTGCCTGACCTGGCAGGTGTTTTTTCTTAAGATTTACTTATGCATCCAAGGGATGGGGTGCAGGTCAGAGGTGCGTGTGGGGGGCGGCTAGAGGACTGGCCAGAGACAGAGTGGGGAGCAGAACGGGTGATTGAAACCCACTGCTGAGGGAGCAGCGGGGAGACAAGGCGCCCGGCAGGTCACTCCCTGGCCGGGGGGTTGGGACTGGGCTGCAGCGGCTGGCGACAGCTTGACGGTGCTGGTTGAACCTGCGCCGCCAGGTGTTTCTTTTTACAAACCTCTTCCCTTTGCAAAACAGGAGCGGCGGCTCTCTGCCCACCTGTGACCGCCCCTGTGCCTGCGCAGCTGCCCCTCCCTTCTCCTCCTCCTAACAAACCCGTCCTTTCAGAATGTGAAACTAAGTAAAAATCAGAGTTCAACACGTGGGAATTGTTTCCTCGGCACTGCCCAAGGTGGCTGTCTCCTGCCCGGCATCAGGGCCGCCCTCAGACTTGTCAGCCATCCCGAGACGGTGAACAACAGGACCGAGAAATTCACCCAGCATCAGTCAGACCAGTATGTCAACGTTAAGCGCAGCTGGCCGAAACCCAGGGCGTGGACAACAGGGGTGCAGAAGGTTCAAGGGCCAGAACCTTGTTACGGGAGGGACGAGAACATAAAGCCCGTGCTGCCCAGTGGCGGCTGTGAGCTCCTGGCCACATCGAGCAAGAGGAAGCGCAGCGAATCCTACCGTGCCCGTCCTGCTCAGGCCGCCTCCTCCACGAAGCTGACGGCAAAGCCAGCAGGGAAAGAGCACAACTGGCCCCCTGGCCTGGCCTGGCCCGGCCCGGCCCGGCCCGGCCCGGCCCGGCCCCAGGCTGCACAGCCAAGAGCGCGAGCACCACGGCAGTAACAGCACGAAACTGCGGCGACAGGAGACGGCCACGGAGCTCATCCGTCTGCTGACTCGCTGGCAAGTCTCCCCGTCAGCGTCCCAGTATTCCGGGCTGTCTGACTCTTCCCTTTCACGCTGTCCACACTCATCTTGCAAATGGAGTTCTGCCCATCTGCTCGGCCCCGGAATACCGGGTGGGGAGGGGCAGAGGCACAAAGGATGGAGGTGACAACCTGAGCCACGAGGACCTTGGACCCCTGTGAAGAGCTGGCACTGTGCTAGCGTCTGTGAACCAGGAAGGTTTGGTCTTTATCAAAACGCACGGAAGGACGTTCAGCAGGGCGATGACAGGAGCAAACAGGGTCAGGAGAGCCGCGTCGCCTAGCCCAGCTTATCTCCTGCGCTTCCAGTCGGCTGAAAGTATTTCAGAGTCCCAGGCCCCAAAGCAGACAGAGGCCGAGTCTCTGGGGCAAAGTCTGGAAATGTGTGAGCTCGCAAAGCTCCGAGGAGATTCTGAAGACCCGCAGAGACAGAACCACACCTGGAAGAGTTAGAACGTGTACAAAACGCGGCCGACTTTTCTTAACCTGTTTTGCTTCTGTCTTCCCTCTAGCGTGGGTCTACACACACGGCCCTGGGGAGGCCTTTACAAACTGGCCACGAGTCACCCAACCTCCGCCTCCTCTCTACCACGGGTTACCACAGCCGCACGTTCTGGACCAGGCGCAGGCATGTGCCCTAACAAACGGCTTCCTCTTCCTCAGCAAACAGGATTCTCTGCTCTGGGCCATCACCTCCTTACTGCATGAGCCGGCTACAGAGTCGGCGCTGCGGGCAGCGTGAGCCACAGGAACGCAGCCACCGAAGACCCAGCGCCACCTATTCCAAAACTTGTTCTACTGGGCTTCATTCGTTTTTGGTTTTCTTTCTGTATGTTTTTCATTTTCTTTTAATAAAGTGCTCTTCCTAAAATTAGAATTAAGTATGCGCAAATAAATCACGTAGGTGGGGAAGGGAGAGAGGACACTTGCCACAGAAAACCCACAGGCACGCACCCCTTCTCCAGGTGCCGACCAAGGGTGCTGGAGGCCGCGGGGCGCAGAGCCGACCGCTTCCATTTACCCTGCAGTCTCATAACCAAACACCTTTGCTCTCTTCATGCCTCGTGGTGCTTTACGGGCAACGGAAGATGCCACCCACCTCCTGCTGGCAAGAGCAAAGGCACCCCACTGTGTCAGCGGCTGCCAGGCCCTCAGCTCACAAACGCTGGCGCCGCCCCCGCGACAGCCTCGGCGGTGGGCTGTGTCTTATTTTACTGAGGCGCAGAGAACCGGCGAGGGCTCTGGCACCTACCGGGCCGAAGCTGGACTCCAGTCCGAGGGGGCTGCCCGAGCCAGGCGTGCGTCCCCACGCCGCCCCCGTGACGCTTCCCAGCGCCGGTGCGGAGCCCCAGGAAAGCCTGCACCGCGCCCCCCCCACACACCCCGTCTTCTCAGACCCCCGCGTCCAGTCTTCCAGGAGGCGCCTGCGCCGCTCACTGCCCACGACGTCGGCGGCCGCCCCGTGCGAGCGCGAGGGGCCCCGTGCCCAGGCCCAGCAGGCCAGGTACCCCGCTCCCAGAGGGGCAG
>NW_004567135.1:3153757-3157407 GCF_000260355.1 Condylura cristata | reverse complement strand
CCGGGCGCCGGCGGCAGGCTCGGCCTCGCCAGGACTCTCAGCCGCGGCGTCGGGTCTGGGTGACGGTCACGAAGGCGCGCCGCGCTCTAGGTCGGGGAAAACGCCGAAGCTCGCGGAGTTGCGTCACTAGCCGCCGCCCGCCCCCAGCCGCTTCCCGTGAGACCCCGCGCGCGCGCGAGGACTACGACTCCCGGCAAGCTCTGCGGCTGCCGAGTTAACCCGTGAGGGCCCGCGGCCGCCGGGCACCGCCCCCCACCCCCCTCCGCCCTCACCAGGATCTGCAGGGTGAGTTTTAAGGGTGGTCTGGGTTGTGTGGTGTGTGTGTCGGGGGTGTGTGTGTGATGTGAGAGGAACAAACACTCCGGGCCGGGCAGGAGGGATGAGTCTGATTTTCCTAAAACGGGGCAATGCGCAATAATGACATTCAGACGCTTCTTTTGCCTGTGGGGACCCAATGTCAGCGCTGTCAGGGTTTAATATGCACCGGGCTGGGGGTGCGTGCCCTGGAGCCGCAGGGCCCCGCATCCTTTTGGATTAGAGATTTCAGATTTTAGACCCTTTGCCTGTCGGTGTGACCTCCCCCGTGACATCGTGAGACCCTCCAGCAGACAGGCACCCTTTGCTTCCTTGACCACCGTCTGTGGGCAGGTTTTCTTCCCTGGAAGTGTGGGTGGTGGGGTGTGAGCGCGCCCTTGCCCCACCCCCAAAGCTACATCAGGCACTGTGGCGGTGGGCAGCGGGTCCTTTCTTTCTGTATGGTGCACAGCTCTGGCGCTGGGCTGGAGGGCGTGGGAGGCACGTGTTGGGGGTTACCAGGCTGGAGTACCCCTGCCCCTCAGGCATGGCCAGCGAGCTGATGGGTGCTTACTTTCACCTTTCACAGCCCCCGGACCCCACTTGACCACAGCTCACAAGGCCCCTCCCTGCCTGAGCTGTCATGAATCTAAAACTTCTGCTCTGCCAGAACCAAGGACTGCTCTGAATCAGGGCTGAGGCCGACCCCTTCTCTGCCTGCCTCTATCTCACTGTCACTCGCAAGCATCCTCATCCTCACGGGGAGTTTACTCCTCCACTCTGAGCAGTCTCTGGCTTCCTCCCCCTGCCCCCAAAGGGCCATTGTGCTGCTAGTTCTAGTTCAGACTGGGTGGACAGGAAAGACCTTGGGTCAGGAATACTAAGCCATAGGCGGCCAGGGAGTGAGCGTAGGCTGTAGTCTCCGCGGTCACAGCCGCCCCACCGCCAGCTGGCTCTCTGCCCCTGCCCCCGCCCCTTGACATCCCAGGCTCCCTGACTATTTAAACAGAGATGGGTGCCCCATCGGCACACTGTCCTTTGCGCACTGGACATCATGCCTCCCAAGAAGGATGTACCTGTGAAGAAACCAGTGGGGCCCTCCGTCTCCAAACCTGCTGCCAAGCCAGCAGCAGGGACCCCTCTGGCCAGGGGCAAGGTTGAGCCAGTGCCAGCCATCCCTCTGACTTCTGGGAAAACCCAAGAGCCCCCCATCGAGCTCTCCAAAGTGGCGGTGAGTCCCCAGAAAGTGAGGGTAGGCTTTGGGGAGGGTGCAGTCTAGGGTGAGGGTATCTGGGAAGTGGGGAGCCTGGGGCAGTATCAGAGGCTCCCTTAGCACCTCTGTTTGGGAGCACAGGGGCTCAGTGACTTGTCACTCCGTTGCTTTCTCTAGCCTGTAACACACAGGTGCGTGCGCACACGCGCACATTCTCACTGACCCCCGCTAGAGACAGCGAGGGTGAGGCAGGGACATCTGGGTTCTGGGGACAGTTTCAGGGTGAAGGGAAGGAGCTGTTGCCTGAGCATTCTGCTCTAAAGGCCATGGTCTGAAGTCCAGGGGGAAGGCTGAAGAGGACAGACTTGTTAGACAATCACAGCTGGGGGCCAGGGGTAAATTTAGCCTTTGTTCAGCCCCCAGTTATGTGAGAGATGCAGGGCCCAGGGCAGCGGAGGGAGGGGAACAGGTGGCACAGGATTAACCCTGTTCCCAGGAAACCTCCCCCTATAATTCCTCCTCTGGGATCTTCCCAAGGTCCCAAGCTAGCGAGCTGGGAATAGGATTAAGGGGCTGGAGTCCCACTCTGGCCCCTTCGGGCCCCGCCCCAGATGTGGCTGCCAACTGTGAGATTTGAATGAGCCCTGACACCCGTCCTCACCTGCTCTTGTCTTCCACAGATCGAGTTTAACAAGGACCAGCTGGAAGGTGAGGGGAAGCTGGTCCCCTAAGCCCACGATCAAGGCCCAAAGTCCTGGTCAGACCTTCTTTCTGTTGGCCTAACTTTGGTCCTGACCTTGAAACCTCCCACGCTGGTCCTGTTATGCTCACCTCGGGCACAGTTTCCAAGTCTTTCCACCTGGGGGTGGTGGGAACCCCTGGTCAATGGTGACCCTCCTTCATACTTCAGAGTTCAAGGAGGCTTTTGAGCTGTTTGACCGAGTAGGAGACGGCAAGATCCTGTATAGCCAGTGCGGGGACTTGATGAGGGCCCTGGGCCAGAACCCCACCAACGCCGAGGTGCACAAGGTCCTGGGGAACCCCAAGAGTGATGGTAAGGAGAGGCCTAGAAAAACGTGGGTTTTCATTTTGGAGGTGGAACTGAAGAATGCTAAGGTGACAGGGGACACTGGGGTGGGCGTGACCGATATCCTGCATGTAGAGCCGCGTGAAGCCTGCGTGGCGGGTGGGGCTGCGCTCCAGATGACGCCAGCTGACCCACTGACCGCGCCCTTGCGTCTCAAACCTCCAGAGCTGCAGTCCCGGCGCGTGGACTTTGAGACTTTCCTGCCCATGCTCCAGGCGGTGGCTAAGAACCGGGACCAAGGCACCTACGAAGACTACTTGGAGGGACTGCGGGTGTTTGACAAAGAAGGGAACGGCAAAATCATGGGGGCGGAGCTCAGACATGTCCTCACCACTCTGGGTGAGGACGGGACCAGGACTCGTGGGAAGCGCAGGGACAAGATGTTGGCCACATAAGCAGAGCGAGGGAGGGCCTGTGTCCGCTAGGGCCCTGTGGGGTCCGGTAGGCTTGGCAAGGGAGAGCCACAGCCTGGGGGCAGACTCGGGCTTCCCCCCCACGGCCTACAACGGGTCTATGGTGAAGAGGCCTGCGGATGCCTCCCAAAGGGCAGAGGACAGGGGTGAGGTGGGGGTCTGCTTCTGTGTCACCGGGCACAAGGGAACCGGGAACCCCAGGACTCAGGGTCAGCAGGTGTGATGCGCAGCGCTGCCTCGGCGGATTCGCGTCCCCAGGCTGGGCCGTCTGCAGGAGTCAGGGCTTGCTGCACCTTCAGTGTCCATCAGGTTGGGGGGGGTGGCACTGGCAGCTGGACATGGTCAGCTATGACGTGGCGACACACAGAGGTGAATGGACAGTCGCACACCACGGGGTGAGCAACGGTCAGTCCTGTGGGCCCCCAGGGCCATCCTGCCTCCTGGGGCCAGATTCACACGAGGGGCGACGCCGCATCCCAGGAACTGAGCTAAGTGGCGACTGAGCCGGGGCTGCTGGCTCAGGTCGGGCGCTCGGTGCGCTGCAGTGACTCATCCCGCGGGCCTGCGGGGCCGCGCCCGGCAGACTTCCCGGCTGTGAGGGTGGAGCTGCAGCACGCTGCAGGAGGCCCGCTAGGCGCCGCGG
>NW_004567135.1:3147109-3152861 GCF_000260355.1 Condylura cristata | reverse complement strand
AGCCGCAGCCTGCCCCGCGGGGAAGCGAGCGCGGCGCGGGACAGGAATTGGGGCCGGGATCGGAGCTGGGGCGCTGGAGCTGCCTGCTGACCGCCCCCCTCTCCCCTGGGCAGTGCGACTTCACCGAGGACCAGACCGCGGGTAGGTCACCACGTCCCCCCGGGCCCGCTCAGGGAGACGCCCCTGCCCGCCCATTCCCGACCCCAGCCTGTCATCTCTTCGGCTCCCCGGGAGCAGCTCCTGGGCCCCCTGCTCCCGTCTCTGGCGCTTCCATTTTCTTTTCTCACCTTCTCCCCCCCCCCACTCTAGATCTGAGCCCCAGCACTGGGTGAGTTTTAGGTGGTGTGTGCGCGTGTGAAACTGCTACCCCAGAAGCCTGCTGTGCACTAAGCTGCCGCGCCGGCCCCTAACCCGCCTGTCTCCTCTCCCTGCGACTTCTGTCCCCCACCCCGCCCGCTTGGAGTTGGGCAGCTTGTTAAAAGCAGCGCGCCTACTTTGTGATAATGGGGACAGGGCAGTTTGCCGGGGACGAGCCTTCGTGGCTGTAGCCTCCAAAAGGTCTTTCTCTGGGCAGAAGGGGTGGGGAGGGGCAGGCCGCAGTGACCCCAGTCCCGGCTGCGGCTCCCACTTCCTTATAAGGACAGGACCAGACTGGGCGGTGGCAGATTCCTGCCCCAGCAGGGCCGGGAAGGCTGGGCAGGCCCGGGGCGAGGGGGGTGTGGAGGCGGAGGGAGGCTTTGTCTTTCCTTGGACACCTGAGTATGGCGACACTGGATCCCGGTAGTGAACTGGGGTGTACAGCGGCTCAGATATCTTGGTTTCCTCAGCGCGGTCGGTCGGATGGCAGCGGGGCTCCGGGTGGGCGCTGATGTTGCTCTGACCCCTCAGAGTTCAAGGAGGCCTTCCAGCTGTTTGACCGGACAGGGGATGGCAAGATCCTGTACAGCCAGTGCGGGGACGTGATGAGGGCCCTGGGCCAGAACCCCACCAACGCCGAGGTGCTCAAGGTTCTGGGGAACCCCAAGAGTGATGGTGAGGGCCCACAGCTCTTCAGTTGGTAGTGGGCCCACGGCCTTCAAGCTAAAAGCTTCCTTTACGCTCTTAGGCCCCAAACTCAAGCAGGTCTGTCCTGACTGGAACCCACCCCCGCCCCCGTGTCCCCTGCCTGGCGTGGAATCTGGTTCAGTGGTGACCCCTGACCCCTTGTGCCTGTCCCTTACGCTGCCTCCTTTATGGCAGAGATGAACGTGAAGGTGCTGGACTTTGAGCACTTCCTGCCCATGCTGCAGACAGTGGCCAAGAACAAGGACCAGGGCACCTACGAGGACTACGTGGAAGGCCTGCGGGTGTTCGACAAGGAGGGGAACGGCACGGTCATGGGCGCCGAGATCCGCCACGTCCTTGTCACGCTGGGTAAGGCTCTGGCCTGGCTCCCAGGCACAGCTGGCGCGAGACACCCACTTCCAAAAAGGCTTAATGTTTCCTGTCCCTCTGCAGGAGAGAAGATGACAGAGGAGGAAGTCGAGATGCTGGTGGCCGGGCATGAGGACAGCAACGGCTGCATCAACTACGAAGGTGAGGGCGGGCGGGGGCTGGCGGGCCTCTGCGGGAGAGCAGCCCTGAGCACAGGATCTGCGGCCTCCCTGCCCCTCAGCCGGGGCTCCAAGAAGTGCTGGGGGCAAGGAGCAGGGCGACCTGGTCCAGGGAGGGGGCTGGTGTCGACATGGGAGAGGAAGGAGGAAGGGCGCTGCTGGCAAAGGGTGGGGAAGGAGGGGAGTCGAGGAGCGAGTGTCTGCCTTCCCCTCACCGGACCCCTTCACCCCGTGTGTCTCGTCTTCACCATTAATGTCTCTTCCTTCCTGCAGCGTTTGTGAGGCATATCCTGTCGGGGTGACTGGCCATGGGGCGGGTACGGCTCCTCCCGGCCTCCCTTCTCTAGTCGGCCTCCCGTGTTCCTCCAGCCTTTGCTCTCTAGCCCTGCCCTCTCCCCTCCCGCCTTCGACTTCCTCCTGGCATGTTTCTGCATGGGGCTGGCGGGGCGGGGTCCTCAAAGAGGAAGATGGCCTGGGGGTGTGGTACCTGGGCTGCTAAAGGGCTCTCCTAGCACCCTGGGTCCCCTCTTGCTTTAGGGCGAGCCCTCGCCCCAGCATGGTTGCCATAGTGAAGGTGGGTCTGCCCTACTCCCCTGCTGTACTTCCTTCCGCTGGGCAGCTTGGAGGTACCGTAACCCAAAACTGTCCTCTCCCGCCAGTGGCTGACAGTAGCTGTAGGCGTAGTTGAAACTTTCCTGCCTCTGCTGTGTTCCTGCTGCTCAGGGTGGGGCGGGACTAACAGCGCCGGAGGGAAGCTGGGGCTGGGCTCAGCAGGCCTGTTCCCTACGCTGCCGTGGGGTCTTGTGGGCCCCCGGCCCCCGGCAGACCTCCCCGTGGCCCTGCTCCCGGGCTCACCCCGCTTCCTCTCCACAGAGCTCGTCCGCATGGTGCTGAATGGCTGAGGACCCCCAGCACGCCCGGAGCCGGCGCGGCCCGAGGCTTCCTAGGTCGCAGGCAGCTTGTCTCCCAGCTGGACGATGTCTGCGTGAGCAGTCACCAAATAAACTCGCTTTCTGTGCCCTGGGTTCAGTGCTGCTTTCCTCTGAGCAGGGTGAAGGGCTGAAGGTGAGACAGACCAGGGTCCAGTGAAGGGGCGGGCGGGTGGGGAGGCTGGGGGAGGGCCTGCAGTGCGGAATACTGGCCCATCCTGGCCCATTCACTGACGCCGATGAAGGGCTAGACCTGGTGGCCGAGGGGGCGGGACTCCTGGAGCACCGAGGCAGGGCGCCACTTTCCTGCTCCCACCCATTTCCTCCTGTTCCCGACATCAGGCTAAGTCCTCTCCTGCCTCTCGGCCCCAGCCCCTGGAGGCCGTCTGGGGGAGCTGAACAGCGCTGGAAGCCAGGCCGCTCCCCGGCCGGGTTAGGGAGCAGAACCGGAGAAGGGGTGCTCGCGGGCCCTGCCTAATAAGGGAAGGAATGAGGCCGCCCAAGCCCCGGCTGTCCTTCCTGCCCAGCCTCCCTCCTTCCAGGTCGTTCCCAGCTGTTTGCAGGGAAGTGACAGCCTCTGCCCGGCAACTGGGGGGGGGGGCAGCGTCTGGCCCTGGCGGCCCATGGGGAGGGCCCAGGGAGGCTGTCCCCAGCCCAGCCCCCGCCTGCAGCCACACCTAGCAACACAGAAGGCATCCACAGGTGTAACTGAAAGCAAATTAATTTATAAAAAAAAAAGGAAAGAAAAAAGAGAACATTTACAGAAACTTCAACAGAAGAGTGCCAAGACGCAAAGGGAGGAAGGGCCGTGAGGGACACGGGCCTGCAGGGCCCAGGAGCTCTGGCGCCGGCCTGGCTTGGGGGGGCGCTGGGATCCTGGGGCGGAGCCCTGCCGCCCCGGAGGCCACCACGCAGCTGGGCGCCCCCCCTCCCTGGTCCGAGTCCTCACCCAGGGGACCCCTGACTACCAGTCAAGGTCCCGATGGCGCTGGTGGAGGGGAGAGGCCCGAGGGGTGGCCCACCCTGCCGCAAGGAGGTGCTTAAGTGCTTCTTAAAATTCCAGACTTTTACAACTCCCCACCCCTCCCTGCTCCCTTGCCAAGCCTCCTCGGAGCCACTGACCAGCCGGGAGGGGAGGAGCAGCCCGCGTACCCTCTTCCTCGCTCACCTACCACAGGGTCCCCAAATAAGTCCCCCACCGAATACACTACGTCCACATGACTATGCAGGTGGCTTTCAGAAACACACAAATGACGCTCAGCGGGGCCAGGGCCACGGGCCGAGCGGGGGTGGCCGGAAGCGACACGGGGCAGCAGCAGGAGACATTAGTAGGGATAAATGGGGTGGGCTGGTGGCTGGGGTTCGGGAATGGACTCGTCACTAACAAGGGCCTGCACAAGGCAGATTCTGAGCCCTATTCTACCCCCGAACCCTAATTCCCCTTTCCTAAAACACCTCCCTCCTCAATCGTAAAAGCAGGATTTTTTAGTGGGCGGAGAGCTCCAATGTGGCTTTTTTGTGTCTACTCCCTTTTGAAGGGCTTACGTTAGCCGTACAAAATGCAGTAGTTTTGAGGGGTGCACCCCAGAAGTGGTCAGTGGGAGCCTTGTACGCACACTCCCCCAGCGCTTCCTGAGGGCTGCGCCTGGCCTCTCCCTGCAGACTCATCAGAAACATCTTTTACACAAGTCCTGGGGCGATCCGCGGTGGGCTGGGGCAGGAGCTTTCCTTACGTAGTGAGGCTCCCCTGCGGGGGAGGGCTGTTCCTGGAGCCTTGCTTTCCACGGGGGGTGAGGGAGAGTTGTCTGGCTGGCTCCTCACTGTGGGGGCGGCACGGGGGTGACCGCGCCTGGGCTTGGGGCCGTGGGGTCTGGAGGCAAGGGCGTGCCTGGGTCTGTGGAGACACGGCGGGCGAGTTAGCCGGGGTCAGCGGGCGCGGGCGCCGGACTGGCCACCTCAGACAAACAGCTGGCGTGCAATGGTGGGTAATGAGCGAGGTGCCGTGAGGACAGCTCCCTGTTCCCAAGCCCTCATCCCCTCACCCTGGGGAAACTGACGGGCCCCAACTCCCTGCCCTGAGGGAACTCTAAGTGGGGCACCCGGGCGTGATGGCGACGAGCAAAGGGGACGCGCATCATGCAGACAGGCAGCTGCCTTTCAAGTTTACAACAGACGCTCTGTGCCACAGGACTCCTGGGCCCAGCGGGCAGGCGGAGGCAGCCAGAGGCCCTTCCTGGGGCGCTAATCTCCACAGTGCTCAGACGGGTGGGCGCTCTAGTACGTGACCTGACCCCACCTGCCGCCATCCCTCCGCGAGGACCCCCCCTCCCCTCCAGGGCCCTTCTCACCTGGCAGTGGGCTGGCACTGGGCAGGAGGCTGCCCTGAACGGCTGCCACAATGGCAGGGCTCTGGGCTGCGGCGGATCCGAGCCCCGGCCCGAGAGGCAAGGAAGATGGCGTGGTGGTGGTCGCCGGCAGGTTAGGGTGCAGGGGGTTCGCCATGGACACAGGCAGGTTAGGTGGGGGGAGGGTGCCCGGGCCAAACGGGAGGTGGTGGTGATGCCCATGCAGGTTAGGGGGCGGGGGGAGGTTAATGCCGATGGAGTCGGCTAGACTACCGAATGGGATGACGGATGGAGGAGGAGGAGGCGGCATGCCGAAAGGCAAACCCAAAGGAGCATTACCCGCCATGCCTGGGTGCCCGCTGCCTGGCACTGCCCCTGGCATCATTGAGGGAGGAGTTTGTTGGTTGGGGAACGGTGAGGGGCCTGGGAACAAAGAGGAGAACCCCGAAGGTTAGGGGCACAGTCTCATTTACCAGCCCACTTTCAAAGCAAGGGGGGCCGGTCTCTCCGGCGCTCCTTTCCGCCTCCTGGCGCCACAGCCGGGGCTCTCTGGGACACATTCCAGAGATCTGGCTGTGGGGGGCCCTACTCGGCTTAGGGCTCAGGCTCAGGCCTGGCACAGGTGGGTCTGGCAGAAACGGCAGTCCCACCACACCCTCCTTTGCAGGGGCCTGAGACGTTCACCTGAGCCCTGTCATGAACAGGGGCTCCAAACCCCCACTTACCATGGGGTCCAGGGGGGGGTACCCCTGGTGGGACCGCCCCAGGCTGGGGGGCTCCAGCGGGTGGCTGTTGCTGTGGCACCGCAGTGGATCCTGCCTGCCCCATCTGCTCGGTCGGGCCCAGGCTGCCAGGAGGGGCCCCGCCGCCAGCGGGCGCGGGGGCG
>NW_004567135.1:3144453-3147009 GCF_000260355.1 Condylura cristata | reverse complement strand
GCGGCGCCGGGGGGCGGGATGGGCTGGGAGCCTGGCGGCAGGGCCTGCGGCGGCGGCTGCTGCTGGTGCATCTGCTGGAAGTGCTGCTGCCGGGCCCGCATCTCCGCGTACTTGAGCTGCTCCATGTGGAAGGCCTGTCTGTCCGCCAGGAGCTGCTGCCGCTGGTACTCCAGCTGCGGGGCCAGGGGCGCGCGGTCACCCCGCTTCGAAGACCCCAAGGGAAAAGGCCTCGCCCCTCCCTGCTCTGTCTTCGGCACGGCCAGACTCTCGTTCCGACAGCTCCCCATATCAAATCTAAACCTGGGGCCTCCCTGGTGCGCCGCGGGCGAAGCCCACTTCGGTCCGGACCAGGGAGGGGCCCGAGGGCGCAGCAGCCCCCTCCCGTCTCCCCACTGCCCCCTCTGCAGTGTGTTTCAGTGGATCCGCCTGTTTTGCTCCCCGCTGTGTCTCTGGGGAGCCCTCGCACCTCTGGCCTGCACCCCAGCTCTTGGTGTATAAACAAGTAAATTACATCTTTAAAAAAGAATCTAACCCCTGTGCTCCGGCTGCCCCGGCCCCTCCCGGGAACCCCACGACCTCCTCCTGGCCCCAGGGCTCGCGCTGCGGGGTTCGCTGGGGCAGGCCTTGCTCACCCCCGCGCCACAGCCCCGCGCATGACTGGGAAACCTTCCTTGTCAATTTGTGTTGTTTTCCTCTGGCGCAGTGCGCTAAAGCTCATCATTCTCAGAAGCCACTGCAGATTAGCTCACTGGCCGGAGATCGGTTTTTCTGTCTCTCAAGGCTCACCCAGGGGACTGGGAAGCCCTGCTTTACACCGCGTCTCTGTGGCCTCCAGCTAAGCTACGTTTGCTGAGGGCAAACACCTGGTCCTCAGGTGTTCTCAGACAAAATCGGGCGCTGAAGGCCCGGTCCTGTCCTCACCCCGTAACCTATCCAGTCCTCCACAACCTGCTCTGACTTAGCTTTGACTAAATTAATGACAGCGACTCGCAGGTCCGCACTAGGCAGGACCTGGAGCTGCAGCATGACCGAGCCAATGTCTGCGGCCCGTGTGCACGGTCCCCGCCGGGGCTGCGCCACTCTGCTCTGAAGTCCTGTCAGTCTCCAGGCGGCTGCACCCGCCCCCCCCAAACCGAGACCCTCCCGGGTGTCGGAGGGTCCCTGGCTCCGCGGCCCCCAAGCAGCGGCCACTCACGGCTTCCCGCTCCCGGTCCATGATCGTCTCCAGCTCTTCGAAGTGCCGGAGCTTGATCTCCAGCTTCTTCATCTGGGTCTCTACCAGCAGGGCCACCAGCGACTTGATCTTCCTCTCCTCCACCGCAGCCAAGTGCTAGAAAGGGGCGGGGCGGCAGGTGGGTGGGGGCCGGGGGCAGGCTGTGAGGGGAGCGCCACAGCCGGGGGGCAGGCAGCGCACAGGCGTGTGTCTTTTAAAGTCCACAGGGGGGGGGGGGGGGCGGGGGAGGCTGAGACAGGTGATTCGAGGGAAGGGAGGCCCCATGGTAAAGGCTGCGGGCAGCTTACAGAGGCCCCACGCCGGCTCCCAGTA
Organism: Condylura cristata; assembly: GCF_000260355.1. Classification (NCBI taxonomy): domain Eukaryota; kingdom Metazoa; phylum Chordata; class Mammalia; order Eulipotyphla; family Talpidae; genus Condylura; species Condylura cristata. Next base: position 3,145,463 of record NW_004567135.1, on the reverse strand, counting down.
CCCGGGAAAGAGGCCGGGTCGCCGCAGGGGAGGGGGCGTCCCCGGCGGGCGGGTGGGAGGTGGGGGCCCCACAGGGCTGCCCCTCACCTTGGCCTTCACGGCGGCGGCGGCCAGGGCGGCGGCGGCGGCGGTGGAGAGGTTGCCCTCGCCGATGTCGCGCTCCACCTTCGTCTTCCTCTCGCCCTCTGCCTCGGCCACTTCCTTCAGCACCTCCTCCTGCCCGTCCTGTGGCTCCTTCTCTTTCTCAGGGTCAACTGGGCCAAGAAAAGGGTGACTTTACCCTCCCTCCCGCCTCCCGGGCTCCCGCGCGGGCTGCGGCTCACCTGCCGGGTCCCCCTCGCTCTTCTCTGACTCCTTCTCGCTGTCGCCTTCCTTCCCCTTCTCTTCCTCCTTCTTGGGAGCCTCGCTGCTCTTCTCCTTTGCTTCCTCCTCTCCAGCCCCCGCTCCTTCTCGGGGCTCCTGAAGCCCCCGTGGAAGAAGAGCAGGAAAGTCAGGGTGGCCGGTTTCCGCACAGAGCGCTCGGGCCCCTCCTCTGGGGGTGGCCGGGCTCCACAGAAGCCGCCCGGCCCCGGCCAGCCCCCCACGCCGACGCTCGCGCCCAGCCCCAGGCCAGTCCCCGTACCTTGGGCTCCTTCTTCTCCTCTGCGGCCTGGCCCTCCGTCCGCGCCTCTTCAGTCCCGCTCTCCTCTGGGCGCGTGGGAAGAGGGAAGGGGGTGTCTGATACAGAGCCCGTCTCTCAGCACCCTCCCCTGCCTCGTCCAGTCAGGGGACCACGGCCCCTGGGGGCAGCGAGAAGCCTCCAGTGTCCCCGCCCACGCTGGTCCTGGTCGGCGTGAGCCCAGGGCGGGGAGGGCCCGGCGGGGCCGGGCCGTGAGAGGAGAGGAACGGGCACGCGCCGGCCTTACCGACGCGCTCGGGCTCGTCGGACGTGGTCCCCGCGATGCCGCTGCTCTCCAGGCCGAAGGCGGGGTCCGCCCTGCCGGTCACTTTGGCTGCTTCTTCCACTTTCC
>NW_004567135.1:3132714-3144168 GCF_000260355.1 Condylura cristata | reverse complement strand
CAGCGGGCGGGCGGCCGCGTTACCTAGGGCTGACTTGGCCGCGGCAGAGGCGACTCGGGGGTCAACGACAGACGCCAGGAAGGCCACCGTGCTCATGACAGGGTTGCCTGATTGGCTGAAGGGGATGGGCTGGTAGGCCAGGGGGCCCAGCGAGGCCTCCGAGTCCTCCAGGTACGGGTCTTCAATGGGAAGACGAAGAAAATGCAGGATGCACTCGTCCTGGGTGCGGCTGCCCACGTGCTCCGACACCTTGTTCCAGTCGTCCTTGTACATCTCCAGCGCCTACAGGGTGGTGGAGACACGGCTGCCCGCCCTGCTACTCCGTGCGTGGGCGCCCGCTTCCCGCGCCGTGTGGCCTCCGCAGCCACACACGCCCAAGCAGCACGCGGAGGACGAGGCGAGAGTGCAGCGGCCGCCCCCGGCCTGTGCCCCGGCCCTCTGGCGCGCTCACCTCCAGGAGCAGCAGCGTCTCCTGTTCTGTCCACTCCCGTGTGGCACTGGCTGCTGCCTTGCTCTGCGGGAGAAGCGCGGGAGCGTCAGGGCGCTGCGGCCTCTGCGCAGCGGGCCCCAGAGCCGAGCGGCCACACGCCCGTACCTTGGAAGGGACGTTCTTCTTGGTGTACATGTCGGTGCGGAGCCCGAAGTTCTGCATGTCGGCTGGCTTCTCTTTGCCTTTGTCAGGGAAGTTGAGCATTTGCTGGGAAGCAGATGTCTGCTACGCATGGAGGGAAAGCGAGCGGTGAGGCCGAGTGACCGCAGGCGTCGGCGGCAGACAGAGGAAAGACAGAGGGACAGAGGGCTGCTGCCCGCGCCGGACGCGCCGGCGGGGTGTCCTCCCTTATTGCTGCTGCTCCTCTGTGCTCATGTCTCTTCTTCCCGGGCAGGGGCCCCCCAATAAAGGGGCAAAAAAAAAGCCCAGCGGGGTCTACATCCCACCTACCAGCTCTGGCTTGCCCTTAGCCGTCTCTGGCACCAGGTCATCCAGCTCTTTGCCCTTTCGCCCAGCCTTGGCATCAGCATCGACCTGGCGGCCCTGGGGGACAGAGCTTGGCGTCATGGAGGCTGGGCGGAAAATGACCAGGCCGAGGCTCCGAGGCCTCAAGGCCAACGCCAGCGAGCCACAGCTCTGGGGCGCTCGCGCCGCCGCTCCACGGCCCCCTGGAGAGCGGAGCCTGGCCGCAGCCACCAGCTTTACGTGTGATGGTGCAGTTCTTTTCGGAGCTGGACATGTAGGATCTAAGCTAATTCTGGTACTCTGGATTTGGGCAAGCCACAGTCTTTCTCCCCTTAACTGAATGCATGAGATGGAAGTGGAATCAAAAAATGGAAGCGGTAATAATTATGAGGCAAAAATGAAAAAATGTGGGATACATGGTAAAAGTTCAAAAATTTCATGCAACTTAACTTTAAGCATTTTTCCCTATCTGCTCCGCCCCCTACATCAGCCTGGCTGCTCTGAGGACAAGAAGCATCTCTCCTCCCTCAGCTTGGCCTCAGTCTCAGTCCCAGAGGCTGACAGAAGGTGCTAGACACACGGCTGACTCCTAGGACCCTTTCATCTCACAGAAAGCACTCCTGAGCCATTACCCGGAAACAGAAAAGTCCAAGGAAGCCCCACTTTGCCCGCCCCCGGCCCACAGCCCCACACCCTACCTGGGGGGTCTTGGGCTGCAGCGGCACCAGCCCTGATGGTGTGTCCGCCAAGACATGAAAGTGGGAGGTGGGGGGGGGCCCCATTGGGGTTGGTCGACTCTCAGCATCCACCTGGTAGTTAATAAGACCCCACTGCTCCAGGAAGGCGTGGACCCTGCGAGGAGAGGGACCCCGGGTCACGGGGGGCAGCCGGCAGGACGCGAGGGGGCAGGCTGGGCACACATCTGCTCACATCTCCCCACCAGCGGCACCCGAGGCCACCGCAGCGGGGCGCTCTCCCTGCACCCGCTGCTGTGCCCGTCTTCCTGGAGGGCTACGCGGTGGCGCCCTCCTCCAGCTGCGGACACTCTCGCCCGCTCCCCAGAAGGCCGCTCCTGGCCGCGCAGGGCTCTCGCCCCCAGGCCTGCTCTGCCCTCGCTAGGGGCGCCTTGCTCTGAGACCTACCTCATGATGGCGCAGACATCGCCTGCCAGGTTCCGGCGGCAGGCGGTGGAGGTGAGATACTCTTGGGGGTTCAGCCGGTAAGTGTCAATCATGAAGTTTCGATAGGCCAGGTAGCTTAGGGGAGAGCGAGAGAAATGGGGGAGAAATGTAAATGTCGGCTGAAGGCTGAAGAGGAGGAAAAATAATGAGGTGCTACTGACTTCTGTGCAGAGGACGTCAGCAAAGAACAGCTCGTTTACCTCAAACACTGTCTCCCAGGTGCTGGCGGCCAGGGCTCGGCCTGGCGGCCAGGGTGGTTTGCTGACACCATTTCCTTGGTGGATTTCTAGTTACACGAGTTACCTCTCTGACTGTACTGCAGATGTTTCATCCAATTTTTTAATGCACAATCAAAAGGTAAGCAGCAGTGCCCCCGTTTCCAAATCAGGTGTAAATCAGAGGGGAGTTCTGGCTAGGAGCCAGCGTGACGCAGGACGGTGCCTGCTCTGAAGGCAGACGCAGCCAGTGCACACTGGCACGTCACCTAAATTTCTGGTGGTTTTTTTGAACTCACTTAACTTTTTGAACCCCGGTTTTCTCATCTGTAACAGAGTGTCGGTCTGCAAAGGCCGAGCACAGTGTCAGGCACGTGGCAGGCGCTCACAAATGTAGCTATGGTGCGAATGGTGTCAAGTGTGTCGGCGAGAGCTAGAAGGTAGTTTCAGCTCCAGGCTGTATCACTGAGCAGCTGTGAGGCGCGGCCGTGACTCAGCCTCCTGGCCGGCCTGACCTGCAGCCTTGGGTTAAGGCACCTCCCCGGGAAGCATCGCAGGCGGCCCTCAGCACAGTGCCCGAGGCGGGCTGCGGAGCACGCGGGCCCAGCCGGCTGGACCCTGCCGCCTGCTCACAGCCTCCGCAGACAGCAGCTTCGCCTCCCACACTGCTGTCCCAAGCGAGAGGAGAAAGATACAAGATTTGAGGAAAGAAACAGGGAGGGGAAGGAACTGACTCCAAAGGAGGAGGCTGGCGCCTCCTAGTGTCAGGCCGGGCGGGAAACCTCACCTACAGCCAGTAGGGCGGCGGAGGGGACACCCGGAGGGGACTGCTGCGCCTTAGAGGGCTCGTCCACACCCTGCCTCCCTCCTGCACTGCCTCGGGGCTCCGACGTTCCTCCACTCACATTTTCTGTCGCCCCCTACCCTAAGGAACCAGCCCGGCAAAGCTAACTTACACTCCGGGCAAAGCCTCACGTAAGGTGGGACAGCGCATGTGGGCCCGGCTAGTCGCGGGCTAAGGGGCTCTGCGCCCTGCTAAGAGAGTGGGGCGCTGCTGCGGAGCTTTCCGGACAGAAGAACGTGCCCAGCTGGCTACTGTGGGCGGGGCCAGTCCTGGCCCGCAGACGCGCCTGCCAGCCGCCCATCAGAAGGGCGAGCAGCAGAGGGAGGGCACAGCCGAGAGCCTTACATTTCTGGCGTCTTGGATTTGTTCTTGCCGTTGAAGAACTCGGGGAGAGCCCTGCGCTCGATGGCGTGAACACTGCAGGGAGAACAGAGAGGGTCAGGGGTGCTGGCCAGGGGGCAGCCCGGAGGGCCCAGGTGGGCTGGTAGCGAGCTGGAGACGGCAGGAAGACGCAGGCGGCTCCTCCAGGCGGCAGACTCAGAGACCGGGAGCGCTCCTAAAACCGACGTGTGCCGGGCACTGGCTGAGGGGGGCAAACTCATCTGGAGGCGGGGAGGCCGACACAGTGGCCCATCCCAAGCCAAACACATGGACGCCTGAGAGGCGAAAGCAACACCACTGGGCCTCCCTGGGGGCGCAGGGGTTAAGTCTCAGCACCAGGAAGCTGTCTGCAGCCATCACAGCACAAGTTCCATCCTGGATCCTGGCCAGGGAGTGACCCTCAGGGCGCGGCAGACCTCACCTGTCTTCCCACTTCCCCCCCGGCAGTGGATTTCAGTAGATCTGCCCACTCTGCTCCCCACTCTGACTCTGGGGAATCCTTTCACCGCCGCCCCCTTGGCCTGTACCCCAGTTCTTGTGTGCATAATAAGTAAATCTTTATAAATTTCAGATGGAGCGATGCTACCTGTTATAGTCGAACCAGGCGGCGTAGCTGGGGATGATGATGTGGTGCGTCTGCTCGGTCACGTTGTCCTCATGCAGGTCTGGGTTCTTGGCCTGCTCCCCCTTGGTCCCCGTGCTGTTCTCATCCTCATCCTAAGAGCGCAGAGGCAGCTGCACACCCTCATTTCCGCCTTGCCCTCAGCCACCCGTTTCTCCTGTGCCCCAGTAACGTGGCCTCCAGAGATGGCGCGGGAGTGAACGGACCCAGGAATCTGAGGGGTCCGAGCTCCGAAGCTCGGACTAGCCTGGGTGGGAAAGGCCTGGGCCCCCCCGGGGGCAGGGGCTTCACAGCCTCAAGTCAGACCCGCAGGGGCTGATGACAGGGGCCTCCCCGCGGCCCCACCTTGCCGGTGGTGTCCATGCTCTCGTCCTCCTGCTCGTCTGGAAGAGAGAGAGAACAATGTGCAGCTCCCGAGGGGGCCGCCGGCCCCGGGGCTCTGCCCGGCCCAAGGCGCCCTCTTACCCAGGTCGGTCATGGTGCCGCCTTTGACCGGGGCTGACTCGGAGTCCTTCTTGGTGTTGACTGGCAGAGAAAAGAGTCGCTGTGTCAGCCAGGCTCTGCCCAGATCAAGTCCTCACCTCCCCGCTGAGAGCAGTTCTGAGCACACTTTCTGCAAAGCTTTCTCCATCTGATTACAAAGCAGGTAACTTCCTCTGGTTACAATCCTCCTGGGGCTTAAAACTGACCTGCCACTTTCCGCTCTTACAACCAAGAGGTCACTTACTTTTAGTCCTATAAAGCAGCATCTTCCCTTGTACATACTAGCATAAATCACTCTGATCTTTGACAGGCCCTGTCTCCGTTCCACATATCTGTAAGTTCTCTCTCTCTTTTATAAAAGGTTGATTTATTTAAGCATACAAGAGCTGGGGTGGAGACCAGAGGTGCGGGGGAGGGGGAGGAAGAGAGGGTGAGCATTCCCCAGAGACAGAGTGGGAGACAGAAGGGCAGATCCATGAGGCACACTGCTGAGGGGGCAGGAGGGAGACAGGAGAGGGCTGCTGCGCCCTGAGGGTCACTCCCTGGCCAGGACGAATGGGTGCTGTGGTGGCTGCAGACAGCTCCCTAGTGCTGAGACTTAACCCCTGCACCACCAGGGAGGCCTGCATCCGGGAGTTCTCAATGGACACAGGGAGAATGATTCATTCACTCTGTAGAGTGAGGCAGGTGTGTGGTTCAATCTTATTTTCAGTTGTTTACACTCTGAGTAATTCAGAAATAGCCCTAATTTTCCTGGATCTTAAGCTGGTTGGATCGTAAACATTTTGAAAGCAGGTGAATTTCTCCCACTGAAGCTTAGCAGAATTCACACACAGACGCTTAGGAGAAAATTCAGTTGGAAACAAGAGCAGCTCTGAAGAGCAGGAAGCCAGACGCCTCCGGTGGCTCCTGACAACCCCACCCGGGAGACAAGGTCCCGGGCACGGGAGATGGTAATCGCAGGCGCAGGGCCTGACACCGTGGGAGAGACGGCCCCGGAGCGGGCAGAGGGCGTCAGGGCTTCTCCTCCTCGGCAGTTTTACCCCTCCACATTTCAGACAGAGTGTCCACGACGGCCCTAAAGCAGTGGCTTGGCAGCACATCTGTGCTGAAACACCCGACAGGGCTGCATCGTCAGGAAGATGCTGAGGCATAAGGCTGTGAGCCGGGAACCTGAGAGCCGGTTAGTGACGAGAGGCTTCCACTGCACAGCAGCGGCCACGACTGAGGGCTGGACGCCTGGGTGGAAGGTCGCGGTGGGTGGAAATAGCGTCGCTAAGCAGGGCGGGCGGGCGCTGGGTCCCGGAGGCCGGCCTGCGCCTACCTGCTTTGGGCAACGTCACCTCCTCCACGTTTGGGACTGGTGAGGGCTCGTCCATGTCCTTTGTCAGGTCTTCTTGCTCCTCTTCCCTGTGCCCACGCTTTGATTTGGTGTAAGGTGTCGAGGGACTGAGTGGGAAAGAGAACGAACGGGAGCCCAGTCATCCTTGGCCAAGTCCCTGGACGCTGGAGGTCCGGGAACGGGAGGGGGAGGAGACCAGAGGCGGCTCCAGCGCGCAACCGGGGAAGGCCTGTCGCGGGGACAGTGAAGTCTCTCCTCTGGTGGCTGCCAGAGTGACAGGGTCCCCGAGGGAGACGGCCTCGGCCCTCAGGACACCGCGGTCAGGGCCCAGCGGACGGGGACAGGGCGAGCAGGGACTGCCCCGGCAGGGCAGGAAGGGCCGGCTTACCCTTTCTTAGCGTTTTTCTTCTTAGCTTCTGGAGTTGGCGAAGGAGAGGGGGAGCGCTTCCTCTTCTTGTAGTTCCCCCCCTTCTTGTCCCGTCGATCTGAATCTGGGCTGTTCACCTGGAGAATTGGGTGCTCGTTAGCCAGCACCCCGCAAGGAAACCTAATCTGAGACCTATGCTATAGGGCCAAAGAAAACAAGATTTTCACCTCATCTGTCAACGTCTTGGCTGAAATCTTCTTTCGGCGGGAGACGGGATTTTTGTCGTCGTTCACTTCATAGTCCTCCTCCGTCATCCATTCGTTGAAGGTGTCAGTGTCCAGGATCCACTTGGCGTGAACCTGCGCGGCACCGTCCGGGCCTCAGTAGGCCAGCCGCGGGCCCCCAGGCAGTGGTCTGGTCCCGGGGTTCTCGGGACGGGGGATGAGGAGCACCCACCTTCCTAGGCTTCTCGGGAGTGGGCGCATCTTCCACGGATGCTTCGATCTCACTGGCTGGGATCCAGGTATCGTAACTGGCGCGGGAGGTGGGGCGAGACGGCATTCAGGGGTGGAGTTGCGGAACAGTGACGCACATGTCTTGCACATTTGCGCCAGCACGAAGTACTGGGGGCCCTCCCAGGCAGCCCAGGGCTTGGAGCGCGGCCCTATGCAGCCATCCGCAGCCGCTGCAGCACGAGTTCGATCCCCGGCCAGGGAGGGACCCCCAGGGCGCAGCAGACCCCTCCTCTCTCCCCGCTGCTCCCCTCCGCAGTGAGTTTCAGTGGGTCTACCTGTCCTGCGCCCCACTCTGTCTCTGGTGAATCCTCTCACCCCGCACCTCTGGCCTGTGCCCCAGCTCTTGCATGCATAAATAAAGAAATCTTTTCCAAAACCACTACTGGGATAACTATTTCACAGATAAAAGTCCCGATTCTCACTCAGGAAGTCCAAGCTTCCCAAACAGAGAATTCACACACTGGGTGGGGGGAAAGCAAATGAACACACCTAAAAACCATCCCCAGCGGCGCCTTCTCACTCTGCTAGATGTTCTAGGGCTTTTCGGTTGCTACCCCGGGAACCCACCCTCACCTGTCAGGGTAATAGCCCCAGTGCAGAAGAACCTGTTTGTCCCTCTTCATGACCGGTCGGACCCACTCCTCTGGAGATGGAGAGAGAAAAGGGAGAGAGATGAGGCGAAGGGGGGACGCACAAAGTCACTGTACCGACTCCCGGTGCAGCAGAGACCTGAACAGAGAGGGAGGCGGGCAGGAGGCCTCGCGCCGCAGCTGCGAGGGGATGAGCAGCCCTTGGCCTCCAGGGGTCTGGTCTGAGCCAGCCACGGCGGCGGGGAGCCAGGCCTCACCTTCCTCCAGGTTCCCGGGGACAGGATACACGACGTGGGAGGCATTGTTTTTATCCTCGGTGACTGTTCCCTGGACGACACAAGAGAAGCAGGAAAATTAGGGTTATTTCTGAATTACTCATGGGTGTAAGTAAATGAAAATAAGATTCAACCACACATCTGCCTCCCTATTCACGTTCTGCTCACAACATTAAGGTGAGGCCGTTTGTTTAAGCACCTACTACAGAATGGCAGGTAAAACCGCTGAGATTTTGCTACTGGTGACATAAAGTCAGAGAATTAAAAATTGCTACAAGTAATCTTTTTAGTAAATAATCTAGACACGGAAATGTAGGTCTCCATGTCCCCAGCTTATTATTCCATCTGCTTATTATTCCAGAATTCAAGACAAGCCTGGATTTCATGTATCTGAAGTCAGACAATCTCTAGCACAGTGGAAGTAGATGTTCCCTTCTCTCCGCATGACCACTCCATCTGCAGGCCAAGACAGTCCCTCTAGGAAGTGATCCAAAAGAGTGGGTCAGGCAAATGGCGATAGCAAGGAGCTGGGAGTGACCTAAGGTCCACTGCTGGAGGACTGAAGATGTGCTACAAGGCCTCCCTGGTGGCGCAGGGGTTGACCCCCAGCGCTACGAAGCTGGCCGCAGCCGCTTCACCACCAGTTCGATCCCCGGCCTGGGAGTGACCCCAGGGTGCAGCAGACCCCTCCTGTCTCCCCGCTGCTCCCCTCAGCAGTGTGTGTCAGTTGATCTGCCTGTTCTGCTCTCCGCTGTCTCTGATGAGTCTCACCCCCTGCACCTCTGGCCTGTACCCCAGCTCTATATGCATAAATAAATCTTAAAAAAAAAAAAAAGAAAGAAAGAAAGAAAAAGAAAAACGGCAGATTGAAGAAATTTTTTTAAATTATAAAAAAAAAAAAAGACAAGGACTTTCTGAAACCTCCTGGCCCTGCTCACCTGGTGGCGCTTGATAATGTCCTTTAATTTCCCTAGCAGTTTAGGTTCAATTTCTGGGCACAGAAAAATGTTAGGTCGCGATAGGCAATTATTCTGTGGGGAGAAGAAACAGAAGGGATGAGATTATGGGAAATGGAAAGTTCTTATTCTCACTGAAGGAAGAGAAACGGACGGGGGCGGTTCTTGACTCACCTGTACCAACGACTTCTCAATGGTCATGAACATCTCCACGTTCCGGTCCATGCGTGATGGGTTCTGGAAGTCGTAGCGCCGCCTGTAAAGAAGCAGGGACTTAGTGAGTGGCACAGCTCAGGTCAGGGCGAGGCTAGGGGCGTGACGCTCTAACATGGGAAATCACGAGGTCATTTTCTCTCAGCCACCGAGATCTGGGGTTCTGTGACCTCAACTCCACGAACCGCTTCGTATGAGTCCGGAAGGACAAAGAAAAGCTTGCTATGGCAGCTAAGACTGCCTCCTCCTCTACGACACTCACTGACGCACACGACACAGCCGCCACGTCGGGGCGGCGCTCCGGCCCTGAGCGCGGCCATTTCCCCGAGCAGTAAGTCAGGTCTGTCTATGCTCTGCCCCCAAGACCCCAGGGAATCGAAAGGGCAGATTCCCTTTAAACTAAATGTGCAAAGCTGGACGAGAAGGCATCTCACCATCCCTGGTCGCTCTTGAATTTGTAGGCAGCTGCAAGAATGTGGCACAGGGAGCCTCCTGCTTTGAAATCTAGGAAACATTTGATCTACAAAGTCGAGACAGGAAAGAAGTATGTGAGCGTCAGATCCTCAATTCTCTTACTACCTCGCAATCCTTTCATAAAATCCCATGCTGAAGTGCCGTCCCTCTCAAAACTGGAAATCTTCAACCCTGAGCCACTGTGTCACGTGGACGGAAGAGGGGAAGGAAAGAAGCCGACACCTGCGACGTCCCGTCTGCACCCACCACTCTACCGCTCTCGCCAGTCGCTGCAGAACCTACAAGCAGGGCCGTTCACCCAGCTAGAGACGCGGGACCCAGGCTTAGAGGCTTCCGTGGCTCGCCCAAGGTCACAGAGACACCAAGTGGCAGAGCTCCCCGGCCTGGGCCAGGCCAGCTCACACCTCTGAACCTGGCACAAGCTGCGGCTCCTCAACTCAGACACTCTGGGATTCCCGCCGCACGAAGCATGGCTAAGAGAACGGGGTGGTGAATCGGGGCCCAGGCCCAGCCACCAGGGGCCTGGCCAGCGATGGGACCAGCAGGAAATGACGACACTGACAGAAAGACAAAACAATTCTCTTTCCGTTGGGAGGCTTCACCCCGACCCCTCACTCACCGGCAGTTTGGTGAGCGGTGCGTTGCTGACATGTTTGCCAAAAACTTCTTCCTGAAACTGCAGCAACTGCACAACCAGGCTGGACAGGGACTTGTTGGTGGGTGGTTCGGCCTGTATGTACTAGGGAAGGCGAGGGAAAGAAAAACAGACCTCCAGTGAATGTCCACTGTCTCTTATTTCTTCCTCAGCAGCCAGACGCTTCTGGGCAGCAGCAAACAGTGCCTTCTCCCTGTATTCTAGTCTCTGTAAGCAAAGTAGCAGAAGCAGGCCCTAGATACCCCTCACCAGGAAGCTGAAATTCTGCTGCCATCACTGCAGGCCGCACTCCGGCTGCTGGGTGCTGGGGGCTTCCCAGTGGCCTTCGGCTGCACCCTGAAACTGGAGTTGCAGGAACCTGAGCTCTAGCCAAGGGCACTGCGTGCTGTGACACTCTGAAGGCTCACTGAGTTCAAGCCTCCGGAACAATCTCTCAAGGCTCTAGGTGAGAGAACAGTGTATTTCTTGGGTAACTATGTAAAAGCCCCAGCTTCCCCTACAATGTAGCCCAATAAAGGCCAAGGAAGTGAGGCAGGGAAGCAGTCCCCTGGGGCTGTGCACCCTGTTTCTGCCAGGAACCCACCCTGGGATCTCGGGAGGGCCTGGTGGGAAGCCTGCCCCGCCGACCCCCCCAAGAAACCATCTGAGACATGAACCCCAGGTCTCCTCCTACCACGCGTAACAGGTGCTACTTGCCACTGGCAATGGATCTAATTTAAGTCAGCCGGTAGACTAACTTTCCCTTTACCTTTTGACCCCTGACCCTCACCCCTCATCACAGACAGGAGTGCCCCTCTCAGTGGGAGGTGTAACCAGATCCCAGATGGAAAAGGGAAATGACAAAGGCTAAGAGCCCCAAGGCTAAAGCAGCTCCCCGCTGACAATCCCCCAGGGCCAGAAACTAAGCCCCTGGCCGCCTCTTCCGGAGGTCAAAGGTAGAAGCCTGGGAACCAGAGTCTCGCCTGGCAAATCACAGACCCAGCAACCATGTGTCAGGATTCTGCCCCGGCGGACGGGGCAGCCCTCAGCCGCCGGAGGGGCAGCCCTCTGGCCCCTGCGCACTCCCACGGGCCGCGGCGGGAAGCCCTGGAGAGCGCTGGGAAGCCGGAGCAAAAGCCCCGCGGAAGGGCGCTGTCAAGCCGGCCTAGAAAGCCGAAGCAGCCGGAGGGCCGGTGGGGAGCCAGCGGCGGCCCTGGCCGCTCTGTCCACTACCTTACTGCTCCCGGGGGCGCGGTGGGGGCTAGCGACGGGCAGTGCCGCAGCTCCGACCCCAGCCAAGGCGGGTGCAACGAGACGCGGGGCCTCGTTGGCACAGGGGCCGCGGCGCGCACTGCCTCTGCCGCGCGGCTCCCTCCCGACGCGCAGGCGGTCGCCCCCGGAGGCAGG
>NW_004567135.1:3115577-3131901 GCF_000260355.1 Condylura cristata | reverse complement strand
CCGGCGCGCGGGGCCCCGACGTCCGCCCCCGAGGGGGCCCGTCGCCTCAGGCGCCCCGGCCCGTAGCAGAGCCCAGCCCCGCGGAGCCCCTGGTCCCCAGGAACCTTGGATGGCTCCCCAAAAGTTCTTTCCGTCATTCCAGGAAACCCCCGTTTACACTAAGCCCCTGACACCCCTCACGAAGGGACCCGGCCCCGGCCCCCTTACCTCGCCACGAAGCGCCCCCGCCGCCACCCCGGGTCCCTCCCTCCCGCTGCCTCCTCGGCCGCCCGCGCCATCGCCCGTGCGCTTTTGTGCTCCCGACTCCCCGCTCTCCGCTGTGCGGGGACCCTCCCGCCCCGGTCACCCCGGCCGCTGGACTCTTTCCCTTTGGTGAGAGGCGCGGTAAGGAGAGGGGCAGGGGCCGGGAGGGGTGACTGGCGGGGCACCCCGCGCGGTGGCACCCCGCGGGTCGCGGCGCGGACCCTTCCTGTAAGCGCGCGGCGGAGGGCGGTTTTGGAAGTCACGGTGGCCGAGTGGTTAAGGCGTTGGACTCGAAATCCAATGGGGTTTCCCCGCACAGGTTCGAATCCTGTTCGTGACGACTGCTGCTTTTTTTTCTCTCTCTCTCTCTCTTTTTTTCCTTCTAGAGTTGTAAAGAAGCCCCGTCCTCCGGCGAGTCCTTCCTGCGCTTCCCTCTCGACACAGACGACCTGGATTCTGTTGGGGCCCGGGAAGCTCGATGGTGCAGGTGGCAGTGGCTGCACTCGGGATTTCTAGCATTTCAGGTTTGCTAGCAGAGCAGACACCACTCTGGCAGTGTTTGGGCACACGCGGTCCCCTTCCTTGCGGAGGGAAGAGCAAATGATTTAGTGGCTGAATGGGCAAGTGTTGTTTGGGAATGCGTGTGGCTGTTGTGCAATAGTCCACGCCAGACTGCCCAGGGAAGAAGGGCACCTCTGGATTGCATGACCGGAAGTCACGTCTTGTCGGACTGCAAGGAAGACTCAGGAACTCAGGAAAGGGGGCGTTCTTGTTGGGTTCCCTTCAGGTGTATCAAGGCTATGAGGGGGTCACCCACTGAGACCCCCGCGCTGCAGATAACTAGCCTCTGTCCAGCTTGTGCCAGGTACGGTTCTAAATTTTCTACGGATTAACCAAGCTAGGAAGGTCATCTAAGACTTCCAACTCTCCTGCATTCCACCTCAGCCAGGTTTTTTTAATTCCCCAGTTTCGGGTTGTGGGGAAATATCCCACAGAGTTGTAGGGAGGCTCTTTTTTTTTGTATTTCATTTCTTGTAAAGCAGCATCTTCTCCAAGAAGGTCCCCGGGGTCAGGTTTAAGGGCAACCATTTGTAACACTCTGCCACTACAGACTACTGTTCCTGCTGTTCCTTCCAAGAGCATCTTACCCCTGCCTTCTTCCCAAGTGACGCCCCCACTGGCATCACTTTCCACCTTTCGCTTCCTTCGTCTCCTCCTCTTTCAGGCTCTTGACCCACGCCAGCTGAACGCATCCGTCCACCACCACCCACTGGCTTGCGGCATGGGAGGCATCCTTTGATACGCCTCTGTAAAAATGAAAATAGAGATGTTCTATGTATTCTTCCTCCTAAACATGTCTCAAATATGTTCACACTCCTCAGGGGTGATTGCAGGCTGGACCCCAGTGGCGGACCCCATGGCTGCAGCCTTCCTTTCGAAAGCAGGGGTGTGAGACCGGAAACCCCTCGGTGGCTGCTTCCTGTGTTTCATCACCTGGCTGCTTCTCTTCCAGCACCCCCCTCCCCACTCCCCATCCACTGTCATTCACTTCCTGGGATAGTGTTTGTCCATGTTCATGGTGTTCTCTGCCCAAAACTAGCCTTTCTCATCTGCACTTTCTACTCAGACTCCTCTTAAAATGTGGGTTTTCCTGAGAAGTCTCCAGCTACCCATTGCCACTACACCGCACCCCCTTATTATGTGGTGTCTTCCTTCGCCCATAGAATATGAGCTACTAGCACACATAAGACTGTCAATTTAAAAAAAAAAAAAGTGTTATGTAATGAGATGGTTTTTATGGTCGTTATATATGCATACTCAGTCTTCACTCAGACCGGACTATTGGCTGCTTGAGTCAGGACGGTGCATTCTTCTGCATCTCTACTAGGCTCTACATAGATGTGATCAAGTAAATACCTACCGAAAGAAGGAAAGAACCTTCCAGGCCTGGAACTGCTCCTGTCTCCTAGGCTCAGGCTTACATATCCCGAGCGCCTAGACCCAAATGGCCAGCAGAGGGCAACCGGCTGCTGTGGGAGGGAGGCCCGGCCACGGCTTACAAAATGGAGGCGCAGGCTGGAGAAGGGGAACGCCGAGCTCGCTGGCCTTGAAGATGGACCTTTTGCTTTCAGATGCTGCCCTTAACTTCCCAGGGTGGAGACCAAGACTCTCCAACTCTGCGTGTAGTAGGTTCCCATTTTGACTGCCCGCGCCCCCCCTTCCCGAGTCCTCGGTCCTTAGCCCCTGTCCCTTCCCTTCCAACATCCCATCTTTCTGTCCTTTCTTTGCATCGCACGGTCCGGCCCCCCTCTCACTTCACGTGTTGACCCCGCTGTCAGTCGTTAGCTTCTGGCTCAGACCTCGGCCACCGGGGCTGGCATCTCAACCTCCCGGGGCTGCCTGTAAATATCACAACCTCACTTTTCTTCCTCTGTTGGATCAATCCTTCAATGACTCAGAACACAACACTTACACTTGATGCTCCAAATCACCTGTTGTTTTAAACATTTTCCCAATAAAATACACTCGCTATCCCAAACCCATACTAAAGACAACACTGTCATCAAAGCCTTGGCTATATTTAAAACCATGGGTTTCTCACTGGGCTTCAGAGACAACATTCTCTTAGACTATGCCTTCTCCAGGGCCCTCCTTGGTAGGCCAACTTAAAAGGCAGTCCTGTGGAGCTCTCCAGCCACTGCAGTGTGAGTTCCATCCCCGGCCAGGGAGGGACCCTCATGGCGCAGCAGATCTCTCCTGTCTCCTGCTGCGGCCCTCAGCAGTGGACTTTGTCCATCACCAGTTCTGCTCCCCACTCTGTCTCTGGTGACTCCGTTCACCCCCCCCCTCTGCCGTGTACCCCAGCTCTTGTGTGCATAAATAAATCTTTTTTAAAAAAAAAAGTAGTAAGTCATTTTTCTGGAAGCCGACTTAGGGGCACATTCCCACCATCGTAGCACCTTAACCCATGCCTGTGTCACAATGGTGTTCTGGCTGCCCCAGTTTCACGCCCTCCTGTAGAACACCGCTTCCATCATACCGTTCCCCGAGACAGGAACGTTCAGTTCCACATGTGGACAGACACATGTGCACCTGTTATCAACACACCCTTCCTGACACCCATTTTTTTTTTAGCCTTGACTCTTCCAGTTTAATTAGACTGGGTGTCTCCGTGTGCAGTCTAAGTCCTGCCTTAGTTCCATCCATGTCTTCACCTTATAACAACTAGCTAATGCCACCTATACTGACCCATCTTTTCAAGATACACCTTCTAGATCTTAGTCAAAATTGCTCTTGTGACTATAAAAGCTAATATAGGAGGGGTCTGGCACAATCTACTTCCAAGCTGGTGACTTTTTACACATTTTAAGAGGCTTGGATCTCTGCAGTTTGTCCCCGAAAGCAAAGCATTAGTGATTTGTGTCTCAACTGTCCAGCATCACATCTGACTGCAAGGATGCCAGTAACATTGGCTGAGTTTTCTCTCCCACTGTCCCATCTTTCCCACTCAATTTCAAGTCCTGATTCTCTCTTGTATGAATTACTGTTAAGCCCATTTTCCATTGTCTTCCCATGACCACCAACTATGAGTCAAGTCATTCTTATTCTTAAAAACTTACCTGTAAAATTAATGGCAAAATGCCCCATCTTGTATTCAAGACCTTCCAGTTGGCCCCAAAGGACTTCTGGTCTTTTCTTCCATTGCTCCTTCAATGAACCCTGCTCCAGATCTCAGGAGATTCTCCCTTCTTCAACACAGCCCTCACCTCCATTTGTTTTCATGCAGGTATACGCTCAACCTCAAGCAGGCTGTAAAGTGATCAACGGTCTAGATTTTTCACTTTACCACCACAAACATTTGGGCCAGTTAAAAGTTGAGCCAATATTTAAAGGTTTTGAGGTTCAGCAAATACTTTAGGATGCCCCAAATTTCTTGAAAAATAGTTAAGGTTTGGCAGTATGAGGCCTGTTCTTGTGTAACAGCAGCCAATTAGAAAGACACTCTGGCAGGCAGCCCTCTCAGGGCATGCCGTCGTCACTGGGCGGTTTGGAACAGTCTCTCAACACAGACCCAGACAACGAGGAACTGGGCTCGCGATGGGCCTGGGACTCTCCTGACGTGATACAACGTAAGGAACACCTTGCCTGTGATTATCTACTCCAGAACTGCTGGGCTTGAATCTCTCCAGACTAGCTCTGTTTAGTAAAAACTGAACTACAGAGACAAGTTCATGGACACCAGGAAGAAGCAGTCAAATCCAAAAGGTCACTGTGACAACCGGCCCAAACGCTTCACATGTTACAAAAAAAAAAAAAGCTTGTCCCAGAGACTCAGCGAGAACGCTGGCGCAGGCAAGGTGGTTTCGGCACTGGAACTGGGGTGGGGCCAAAATTAGCTCCAGAACTTTTCTTGGGACATTTGGGGAATTGTGAATGTAAGTTTCCTTAGTAAAGGATGCATTATTAAATGTTTTATTTTGGCAATTATAAAAATGTTTTATCAAATGCATATAAAAAGCAGAAACTGACAACTAACCCTCACTACACTCCTCGGCCTGCTCCTGGTGGGGGCTTGCTGGGCCAGTTCTGCAGTAACCACTCAACTTCACTGTCTCATCTAAAAGCAGCTGTAGATAAAACAAATGTCCTACTGTGTGCCAGCGAAGCTTGTACATCAGCAGGCAGAGCCTCAGATCTCATTTGCCAACCTCTGACCTAGAACAAATAAATACTTTAGGAAAATCTTTCCTGATAACTATCAGAATCAGGACTTCACAGCTCCCTTTGCTCATAGCCGACTGACCACTTCCATTCTTTTTTTTTTTTAAGATTTATTTTTTACTTATGCATGCAAGAACTGGGGTACAGGCCGGAGGTGCGGGGGTGAGAGACACAGTGGGGAGCAGAACAGGCAGATGGACTGAAATCCACTGCTGAGGGGAGGTAGGAGGGGTCTGCTGCGCCAAGGAGGTCCCTCCCTGGCCGGAATCGGACAGCTTCATAGCCCTGTGCTTGAACCCCTGTGCCACCAGGAGGCCCTCAGCAAGTCTTATGATGTATTCATTTCCATCAGGGTAGGGTGTTCAACTCTTCGAAGGCAGGTACCATTGTGCGACATTAACCCCCGCCCCCATCTCATTCTCTTTCCAGCAAGAACCTTGTAAAATATTCAATAGTTTCCAAAAACCAAATATGCCCTAAAAAGATCAGGAACTGCTTATGACCATGAAAGAATGAGCAGCAAGTTCTGAAAGGCATTTTGAGGGCGCTTCAGAATACAAAGCATTACTCCTGACCACTGAAGCGTTCACGCCTGTCGCCACCGACATGTGCCTGGCAAAGACTGAGCGGCACAGGATGTGCCCTGCTCACTCCTGGAGTATCTAGCGCACCATCAGATTTACACTAAATGCACAAGCTTAAACCATATGGGCCCTCCCCAGTGGCGCAGAGGTTAGAATACAGCACTATGAAGCTGGCTACAGCACCAGTTCGATCCCAGGCCAGGGAGGGACCCCCAGGGCGCAGCAGACCTCCTGTCTCCCCGCTGCTCCCCTCAGCAGTGTCTCAGTAGATCCACCTGTGCTGCTCCCCACTGTGTCTGGTGAATCTTCTCAGCCTCCACACCTCGGGCCTGTACCGCAGTTCGTGGGTGCATAAATGAATCTTTTTTAAGAGAGTAAAAAAATATATCGTATAGGCTAGAAAACTTTTTGTGAGCCAGAGGAGGTGGTGGCATATGCTTCCAAAAGGGCTTACGAGGTTTGGAGGCAGGTAGTCACTCAGCTCACCTTCCCCACGCTTACTGTTTACTTTCTCACTGGGAGACGGGGGGGTCGGAGGCTTCCCTGCCTGTGCTAGAACCTGAGACGCCACAGCAGGGGCTGCCAGGGCAGAGTGCCTGTCGCTTCTGAAGTGGCCCGCAGCCCCAGCAGCCCTCAGGCAAGGCAGAGGCGTCAGGGTACAGGCCCACCACAGAAAAAGTGTGGCAGCAGCCTTGGGAGGGGAGGAGGAGAGCAGCGAGGGCAGCCCCTCGCTTCCAACAAGATGTCGGAGAGGGGAGTAGCGGGAGTTAGAACGAGGAAGGGCAGGCGGAGGGCCTTCAAGGGCGGCAGTGATGCTGAATGAGGAATTTAGAGTTGAGCAAAAGGTTTATTAGAGCAGTGAGTAGCAGGGAGCAGCGCATCGCAGCCAGCGGCCCGCAGGCGCAGGGCAGGCAACGGCATCGCACGTCCACCCCCCGAAGGGCCAGCAGGAGGGCATGGGCTGGCGAGGCCGCCGGGCTGGAGGGGAGCCGATGACAAGTAGTCATCACACTAAATACAGCAGCCTGGTCAAATTCCTGAGCAGTGTCCTGGCGCTGGCACAAGGCTGACCCCACTCCCCTCAAGCTGCAGTCTCCCCAAGCCCCGTGAGGCGAGGCCCCAACTCCCCAAGCCTCCAAACGCTGGCGTGGAGAAGTCCAGAAAGAAAAGCTGCCACAGGACGATCGCCCCCCCACCCACTTCCACCTGCCCACTGATACAATCACCCCGTCCCCCTCACTCTGCCACCCCCAGGGCCCAGGAACGTCTCAGGTAGGCTGAAAGGGAGCTGGAGTCCTCAGGGGCTCGGTGAGGCCCCGCCGAAGCGGCGGCGTGCTTCTGTGCCAGCACCTGTCTCTCAGAAATGGGGGGATGGCGGTGTTGCCTTCGAAACTAGTCTAAACCCAGGGTTTCCGACGGGACCCTGGAGAGCTGGGAGCAGAGGCCCCCGGGGGGCGTGGTGCTGACGCTCTCTCTTCTGTCAGCGAGCGCTCAGAGCACCGCACCTCAGGCGGGTCACGGAGGGCTGGAGCAGACAATGCATTCGGCTGAGACGCCCTTGGCCTGTCTCACGTTAGAGCCAAAGGCTGTATCGAAAAGGAAAAACATGGCAGCGACGCCACCCGGGGCCCCCCCCCCAATCCACACAATAGAACAGTAGAACAGTAGACGGTAAGATTCAAGTTTTGTTAATATTTTTTTCTTTTTCCTTTCTTAAAAAAAAAGTAAATAAATTAAATTGCCAACAACGTGGCCGGGCTGGAAAAGTAGCCATAACCAGGCCACTCTACAAAAAAAGAGGGGAGGGAGGGGAGTGAAGTCTAAACAACAATGGCCGAGGGAATGATGGCACCTACCTACAGGCCCGGGCTGGGAGGGCCTGGGGGTTGCACTTCTCGCCCAAACAGCAGCGCCAGCCCAGCCCGATTTCAGCAGAAAAGCTGAGCCGCTCCATGCTGAGCACATCAACCCCAGGGGCCTGAACCCCAGCCCCGCCCCCATCCCCACGTGGGAGAAAATCCTAAGGAGAGCTCGTCCGGGAACTGCCACGTCCCAACCTGCACCCTGCAGACCCGGCCAGGGCCGTTCCTTTCAGGGCTGCCGACAGGACAATGCTTGGCACAGAGGTCCAGTCTTCCCCCAAGGGCCATCCGTGACGGCCAGCTGCTGGCCTCACTATTTCTGGGGAACCCCTATCATGCCTCAGTTTCTGCTGCCCAGGACTAGCCTCTAACGCCACTGACAGAGGCGCCAGGCCTGTCTGCTCTGACCCCCTGGCGTCGGAGGAGGGGCAGTTAGAGACTCCCCATTCCGTCCAGATCCTGGAGAAAACTAGCGTCGTTGTGCTTTCGGAACCAGGAACTCCAGGCGGGACAACAGACAGAGGTGGGGACTTGCCCATCCAGACTGAAAATGACAGACATCTTAGGGGAAGAAATCAGGCAGAGGGGGAGCCAGGCTTCCGCCCGCCGCTGCGCGGGGTGTCCTGGGCCCCTCGGTGCCAGGGGAGCAGGGAGGGTGTGGCTCAGGTGGAAACCACAGTACTGGGGTGACGGGACTCGGCATCCAGCAGCCGCGGGGGGCCCTTCCGTCCTCCGTCCTCCCGACAGCACTCGCGGCCTAGATCTCTTCCACGCCGTGCGCGAATATCATCACAAGCCCCGGCTCCTGCACCATGTCGTCGCCCATGTGCTGGTTCTCGCAGGCCATCACCACCACGGCCTGCTTGCCGGGGATGCGCTTGGCCACGTAGTTCTCGTAGTAGCGCCGGTTCATCTGTCTCGTCTCCAGCGTGGCCAGCCCCTGGGGCCAGCTGCGCTCGTGCGCGTTCTCGATGAGCTCGCTGACGATGGAGGCTGGACAGCCGCTCTCCACCAGCGAGCGCCTGATGACGGCCTGGAGCACGGCATCCGGGGTGGAGATCATCCCTCCCCAGCGGGTCACTCTGGCAGGCTGCAGGGAGTTCACCCACCTGTGTGGAGGGAGGTGGTCACCCCAGCTCACCGCCTCTCTAGCCGCTGTTTCTCCCGCTAGGACGCGCCCGCCCAAATCTTTCTCCAGCTCCCACTGCCACATTAAATTCCAAGAGGGCAGGGCCTTCTTATTTTTCTTGAGAATCCAAATACTGGGCCCAAGTAATACCTGGCACACAGTACGTGCTCCGGCTTTAATAAGAGAACTTTTATTGAACCAATTCTTCTACCCCGTGGCCCTCGGGGCTCCGTGTCCTTTATGGACCATTCGTACTCACAGGTTGGCCCGTGAGCGACACAGGACTCCAGGGCTGAAAGGGCCTCAGACTCGCAGTGACTGTGCTTATTTTGGCTGCCTGTTAGCTCACACCCCTGAGTTTGCACTTCCTGTCTCTCCTCTGCACTCTGGGCGGCCTGAAGCGGACAGTCTCTTCTCTTTCTCTCGGCCCCTATCGCCCACTGAGTGGGACCTCGGACGGCCTGCAGCTGTCCTCTTCTCTTCCCTCTCCTCCTCCCCACAGCCCAAGCCTGCCAGCCCGCCCTCAAGGCCCCGTGGCCTGCCCCGCCCGAGGGACACTCACTCTAGGATCTCGTTGTACTCAATAGTCTCCTCCAGGTTCTGAAGGTTGGGGTTGACGCTGCGGATCGCTCGCATGTAGGCCTTCAGCAGCTGGATGTCTCGCTTCTGTGGGGGAAGCAGACCGAGTGAGGACGGCCGGGCAGACGGCAGGGGGCAGGAGTTATCGGGGATGAGGACAGTGGAGAGCTCGGAAGCACACGCAGACTGGACGCTTCACGAGGACACAGGCGCTGGCTTGCCTCCGCCACCGCAGCGCGACGCTCCGCGCGAGTGGACGCCAGGTAACGACACATGAGGTGGGGAGGCCACAGGCAGGGACCCACTGACCCCGCTCACAGGGCACGTGCTGGGGCCTCGGCCGCCCGCCCCACGCTGGCCCTGGCCCTCACCTGCTCGGCCAGCTGGTGTTTGTGCTCGGCCGAGGTCTTCTCCAGCTCGGCGATGCGCGTCTGCTGCTGCTGCACCACGGAGCGCAGGTGCTTAATGCAGTTGTGGTTCGGCAGCTCGTCTTTGGGCATCTCCAGGCTGAGGCCGGGCGGGAAGAGAACAGGGCAGAGCACTGAGCGGGGCGCCGGGCGGGGGCAGGGCGGCGAGAGGCGGTCTCCTACCTCAGATTCCGAGCAGTTACCCGTTCTCGTTTTTTAAAGATTTATTTATGAATGCTCACACAAACCGGGGACTAGGCCAGAGGTGGGGGTGAGAAGAGTCACCAGAACAGAGCGGGGAGCAGAACAGACAGATTCACTGAAACCCACTGCTGAGGGGAGCAGCGGGGAGACGGAGGGTCTGCTGCGCCCCGAGGGTCTCTCCCTGGCCGGGGACCGAGCCCATAATAAACAGCAGGAGGAACTACGAGAAGGCTGGAAAGAGGCGCAGTCAGTGCGCCCAGAGAGCAGGCCTGGGCCGGAAGGGAAGGCGAAGTCAGCCCTGGTGCAGGCTCAGGCTCGCTGACCCCGCTCCTAGGCGCGAGCGGGGGGTGGGGGGCCAGACAGTCTGCGCCGGGCAGGAGGCAGGAGGAAGGAGGAGGGCACAGCGCTCACCCGCAGCCTTGCTCACAGGTCACAGGCCGCTTGGGGTTGTGCTCACAGTCGCTGAGGTGAGACATGAGGTTGTCGAGCCGGACGACAGCACTGCAGCCAAACACCGCGTTGTCGCAGGCGATCTGCAGTTTCGACAACATGTTCCGCATGATCCGAGGTACTGGGCGCAGATGGGCGACCGTCACGACGCTACGGTCCACTGGGCATGTCTGCTGCTGAGAGAACCACTGGGTGATGCAGGCGTTGCAGAAAGCATGCTCGCAGTGAGGGGCCTGGGGGGAGCAGACAAAAGGGGCGTGAGTTAGGCAGCGCCGAGCCTGGACCGGTCACTCTGAAAGCCACCACGCCTGGGGCGGCTTCCGGGACCAGCGGTCACAGCAAGGACAGAACGACAGCAGGTGGACGGGCATCAGGACTGCCCGTGCTCCGGATGACAAGCGAAGCGAGAATAAAGTGGACAGGACAGGCAAGTACGAGGCTGCGTGACAGTGAGGGGAGCACTCTGGACCACAGGGGACGACACCGGGCAATCGATTCATCGCCAACTGTGTTGCAAACCAGAAATTGCCAAAGAAGCCCGAGGAGGTGCGACCTTCCCAGGCGAAGGCCGTGACAGGCACTCGCAGAGAGCACAGGATTTGACATGGATCTTAGATGAAAACAGAGGCACGGGACAGAGGTTTGCTAGCAAACCCAAGGTAAGAAAGCAAAGGGGGAAAAATCAAAGCCTGGAATGCTCCTGTGGAGAGGCTGAGCTGAGGCCTGCCCTCCAAACGGGGCTGAGTTTTCATGGAATCACATTCTTTTCAGGTTCTTAAAGATTCTACTTCAGGCTACTTGCCTGACCGCTCAGGTAGCCACAGAAGTCCCTCAAAGTGACAGGACTCCCTGGCCTTGTGTCCCTCCAAGCAGCGGGGATGTGAAGGTAACGTATGAGTGACGGGAGCACCTGCGTCCCAGACTCTTTGCTGGATGCTTTAGATTTCTGAAAAATCTAGGCGTTTCTGCTCTTAGGTGCTCACAAACGCCACACACTATTAGAAATGCTTCATAAGGGAGGAAGTCATCCTTAATATTACTAACCCAGCTGTCGACAGATTTTTATTTTGACTCAGAGATATAGCTGATCCTTTAAAAATCTAGCAGACCGCCCCTTTCCGCAAAAATTCTAAATCTGACATTTCCGCATGTCTATTGCCATTAACCAAAAGCGAGCCGTCACTGCCACCTGTCTCATCACACCTGCAAGCAGCCTTTCTCCTTGGTCTTGCCCACTTAGAGCATCCTGGATTAAGCAGCCAGTGACCCCTTAAAAATGCAAACTAGCGCCCTTCCTGGTGGCACAAACGGTTAAAGCGCAGCACCATGAAGCCATCCACGGCCACTGCAGCACAAGTTCAATCCCCGGCCAGGGAGTGACCCACACGGCAAGGCAGACCTCCTGTCTCCCCGCTGCTCCCCTCAGCTGTGGATTTCAGTCAGTTGGCCTGCTCTGCTCCCCACTCTGCCTCTGGAAAAAATTCTCACCCCCGCACCTCTGGCCTGTACCCCAGTTCTTGTGTGCATAAATAAATCTTTAAAAAGAAAAAAGCAAACTAGATCTTACCCATTGCCTCCTCAAACCTTTACATGGTTTTCCACTGCACTTAAACTAAATTCAAGCTCCTATCCAGGACCTATAAAACTCTGCTGGCTGATGAAGTCCTGTGTCTCTGACTTCTCTCCACACCACGCGCTGCCCACAGTCAGCCGAGCTGACTGGCCTCCAGTGCTTTTCCACACCCGACTCATTCTTGCTTCTGCAGCACCCTGTGCCTGAAGTCTCTTCCTCTAAGTCTTGGCAGGAAGCACCCCTTATCATTCAGATCTCAGAAACAGCGTCATAGTTTTTTCACAACTGCCCTACCTAGACTTGCCTGGGGCACGTACGAGGAGATGCTCTTGATTAGCAGGGCACGTAAACAGGTATTTTTAAATAATGTGTGGCATATTGTGGTCACTAATACACCCTTCAGTGGAAGACGCCCGAGACTTAGGGCAGGAGCTACCTTTCGTGGGTTCATGTACACGGACACTCATACTTGTATCTGTGGGCCCTCCCCACGGGAGGGTGCTAACGTACTAACAAACCATTACAAACAGCTCTCCACGGGAGGATTCGGGGACGACGAGAAGAGCTCCCCGTACGCCTTTTACACTGTCTCGCTTACTGCCAGTGGCCGTGCTATCTAAACAGACACAGGCCTCGCGTGCCCGCAGGGAGGGGCCTGCTCCCTTTGGAAACTGGTGTCTGGCATCACCAAGTGCGTCTGGCTGCTCCCCAGAGGCAAACCCTGGAGGCGGGGGATTGCTTCATTCACACACAGTCACCGACTGCAGCTGACCTGCCTGCACGTGACTCACCTCCAATGACAGTGACAGAAGACGGGCAAGACCTTGCCAGGACCCCACGGAGGGGCCGACACCGAGGCAGCTCGGCCCGGGCCCAGCCAGTCTGCCCAGATAGAACATTCAAGTCGGCAGTTGCTACAAGCCCTGTTTGAGCAAGTGAACGAAATCGGACTGGGGAGCCCTGCCCGGACACCCAGCGCCCTAACTCCCACTACGGGGTGCCCTGCCAGGGCGCTAGATACCGCCTGCCGACGCTCTGCAACTCCCAGAGGGCGAGGACCAGGGCAGGCGTGCCCGCACGCACGCGCGGCTGGGGTGCGGCGTCTGCGCCGCCAGGGCTGGGCGCCGCCAGGGCGTCCCCTGCCCTGGTCTCGTGGGCCACCCCCTGAAGAGCTCCTCCCAGGGCTCTTCAGAGACCCATCTCCGGCACGGGTCGCCTTGGCCGGGTGCTAATGAGGCCCGCCCGGTGAGTGACGGCCACCGCTCTCTGGGGAGGTCTCTCCTCAGCAGAGGCCCCCTCCTTGGGTCGGGGCCTCCCACAGCAACAAGCTGCGAGGCCCAGACAGGGGGCCAGGTCCAGGCCTGGCTGTCATCGGAACCCAGCCTGATGCTCACCTGGTTCAGTCTGTGCTCCTTTGGGTGGCTGAAGACCGGAGGGTGGGAAATAAGCTCAGAGGATCGTGGGGTGGGGAGCAGAGTGTAAACTAAGTAGGAGCAGGGAAGGGGCGGAGCTTCACTGACCAGGTCCTGGTTTGGAACCGCGATTCTCTCTAGCCAGCCAGGGCGCAGGGATTCACGGGTACTTACAGCGCTGGGGCAGTAAGCACGCCGCAGGGTGATGGCCCAAGGCAACAGCTGTTAAGACTCCCTTCACCCAGACTCCTGGTAATCCGAAGCTTCCTCTGACTCGCCCCCACAGATCAAGTCTCTGGTAGAGACATGACTAAGGGGAGCAGCCTTTGTGTCAAAGCGCAGAGTTCCTGGCTGCATCAAAAACTGGTTTTTCCATAAATCCCAAGCAGAAAGTAGGTCAGCACAGGGCCTCACTTCACTGCCTACAATCGCTGGACAACAGTGGACAGGAAGGAGAGGCCGACAGGAGACGCTCTGGTTACCCAAAACACTAACTCATCAAGAGGCAGGGGCACTTTATCAGGAGAGTCCACAGGACAACTGCAGGTGGAGACAGAACGTAGTTGGTGTCCCTTGGAGAAGAGACGCGACCAGGCCACCTCCAAGGGACAGAGCCAGCTGGCCAGTCGAAGGCGGAGTCTGAGAGGCTGCAGGAGAAAACTGAATCCTGGACGTCTGCGGCCTCGACTTCTCCGTGGACCCTGGAGGCCCAATTCCTGCTGCAGCCACCACTGCCCTTCTGCACTGGCGCCGGGGAGGGAGCCAGAGGGAGTCCCCCTGGGAGCGGGGCTGCACCGCCGTCCACTGCCTTACCACACCTGCATCAACCCGACTCACCTGGACCGGCTCCTCCAAGACTCCACTGCAAATAGGACAGATAAGGTCTTCGTCAACATCCCCCTGGAAGCGGGTTACATCATACCCCATGTCTCATCACTGAAACCCAGGTCCTGGAACAGACAGAGCAAAATGAGGCCAGCTCAGAAGCCTACACCTTGAACGCACAGCCAAGATCGATTCATTTTATGTGCCCAACAAATCTGGAAACCTATTCTGTGCCAGCTGTTGGGAGAGGAAAAAGGCTGACTCAAGACTAAATTCTAAAGCAAGACGATGTGATATAAAGTGTCTTAAGCTATGAAGTGACGAATGGTCCATTACAATAAGCACAGAGCATTATAAGGACAAGGGAGGCCACCAGGGCCCTGTGATGGCGCAGGGGTCACAGCGCAGCGCTGTGAAGCTGTCACAGCCACTGCAGCACCAGTTTGATCCCCACCAGGGAGGGACCCCCAGGGCGCAGCAGACCTCTCCTGAGCCGCCCGCTGCTCCCCTCAGCAGTGGGTTTCAGTAGATCTGCCTATTCTGCTCCCCACTGTATCTCTGGGGAATTTTCTCACCCCGCCCCCCCACCTCTAGCCTGCACCCCAGCTCTTGTATGCATAAATAAATCTTAAAAAAAAAAAAAGTTCAGTAAGAGCAGAAATCATGATCTGTATCTAATCTAGTACCAAGCACAGTTCCTTACAATGTAAATGCCCTTACCTTGCATCCTACAGATTGAAATCCTGCTTTAACTGGAGTGTTCCAGCAACCAAGATATTGTAGATATTGTATTTTAAAGATTTATTTACACATACAGAACTGGGGCACAGGTCAGAGGTGCAGGGGTGTGAGAGGATTCACCAGAGACACAGTGGGGAGCAAAACAGACAGACTGACAAAGCACACTGCTGAGGGGAGCAGCGGGGAGACTGGAGGGGTCTGCTGCGCCCTGTGGGTCACTCCCTGGCCGGGGAGCGAACTCTCACTGCAGCAGCTGTGGCTAGCTTCGCAGTGCTGCACTCTAACCTGTTGTGCCACCAGGGAGGGCCAACAGCTATTATTTTGCCTACCTCAGATACCATTTTCTGTCAACAGCACCAAATGACTCCCTTCGAGAACTATACCCTGGCTCTGACTGGACACGTGGCCCAGCCCATCAGTGACTGGTGCCTCAGCTGTTACTGCAACTCCCAGGGAGCTCTTCCTCCTGGGCTGCAGGGCTGGAGCCACAAGGTCTGCGTAGGAAATGAAGCCAACAGTGAAGAAAACAGCTGAGAGATAGAACCCAGAGGGACTGGTTTGAGGTCCTCAACTTAGCCAAGCTGAAGCCGTACTCATCTTTGAACATGAGTTTTATGACCCAATAATTCCCCATTATGGCGAGGCTGGCTTGAGCTGGCTTCTGTCTCTATCAACTGATTTTAAAAAATCCCCATCTACACACAGGCTAATGGACACAAGAAAATCACAAGGGCTCACTGCCACCACTTACCTCTGCATCCCCATTTTGTATAGGAACAACAACACTGGCCTCCATCATGACCATCTCTCTCTAAATTGTTCTATTTTTTCCTACTATGTTGGCCTAGAAACAGAGGTCAAAGACCTAAGGGGACACGGAGACACACTCCGTGCCCCATTTTATAGGAGACAGCCAAGTTTACAGTGACAATCTCAGAGAGACCAGAGCTCTCACTTTTTAGGGCCTAGAAGTGGAGAAATGACTTATTTTTATTTTTTTAAAAGATGTATTTATTTATGCATAAAGATGTATTTATTTATGCCCTGGTGGTGCAAGGGTTCAAGAGCAGCACTGTGAGGCATCTGCAGCCACTGCCACATGTTCGATCCCCGATGAGGGAGGCGCCAGGGCGCAGCAGACCGCTCCTGAGCCCCCGCTGCCCCCTCAGCAGTGGGTTTCAGCCAACCCACCTATTTTGCTCCTCATTCTGTCTCTGGTGAATCCTCAGACCCCTGCACCTCTGGCCTGTACCCCAGTTTTTGTATGCAGAAATAAGTACATCTTTAAAAAAACAAATAAATCATTCCTCCACTCTAGGCCCTAAAAAGTCAGAGGTCTGGTCTCTCTGAGATTGTCACTGTAAACTTGGCTGTCTCCGTGTCCCCTTAGGTCTTTGACCTTCTGTTTCTAGGCCAACATAGTAGGAAAAAATAGAAGCAACGGATGTAATTTTCTTGGATAATCTATAGACCGTGATGTATTAAGGCAGTAGGTACATGGACAGTATTAACAGCATCAGAACATGAAACAAACGTCCTTGTGATTTTCCTTGAGCTAAACAATGAGAACAGCAGTAAGAGGGCAACAGCAGC
>NW_004567135.1:3094076-3112866 GCF_000260355.1 Condylura cristata | reverse complement strand
GCTCACCCGCTGCCACAAGCTAGGAATAATGGTCCCTCCCTTGCATATCCACAGGGGCCAGCAGGACTTGCCTTGCAGGGACTGTGTGGCCTTCGCAGGCTAGTGTGGCCATGGGTGAGCTTGCCCCCCACTGGGACAGCTGGGTCCTATCCCTGAGTTGAGCTGGACACCACAACAGTGACTGGGTCTTTCTCCAGCTGTTATGTGAACTAAGAACACAGAGGTCAGGCAACTCCCTACAGAGGAAAAGAAAAGACAGAGGCAGCCTGGGCGAGAGCTGGAACATTCTAAGTGCCACGTCTGTTTGCAAGACCCAACTGCCTTGCCATCTGGCTTCTGGGAGACACCCCATACCCTCTTCTGCTCATGGTACTTTGAGTTGGGTTTCTGCACTTTACAACTGGAAGAATCCTGATTCATGCAATAGCAAAGAAGCAGCATACGAGCATCAGGGCCAGGAGAAGGGCTGGCCAAGTAAGGGTGGTATCTTTTCCCTTTAATCCTAAAACCCCGATTTTAAGACCTCACTGTGAAACAACATGCATGTTTAATACCCATTTAATAAGTGCTGACTAAGTACCATCTGTACGCTTCCCTCAGCCTAATAAGACCTCGTCTCTAGGAGACAAGTAATGGGGTTTAGATAAGCACGAGGCCCTGGAAAACCAGAGAGGGGGCTCTAAGTCCAACTGGGCATGGTGCGGAAGACTTCCTAGAAATGGCTCTCAGGACAAGTTTGGATCAGGGCTCTTGACCTCAGCAGGGCATACTTCGGGCCAGAACACGCTCTGCTGCTGCAGGGCCTGTCCTGTGCACCGGGGACTGCTGGGTGCCACACCAGCCTCGCCCACTAGCTGTCTGGACACTGGAAAAATACCTTTAAAAAAAAAAGAGATCTATTTATTTACAGACACAGAGCTGGGGTACAGGCCAGAGGTGCGGGGATGACAGGATTCACCAGACAGAGTGGGGAGCAGGACAGGCAGACTGATGAAGCACACTGCTGAGGGGAGCAGCAGGGAGACAGGAGAGGTCTGCTGTGCTCTGTGGGTCACGCCCTGGCTGGGGATCGAACTCGTGCTGCAGTGGCTGCAGCTTTGCAGTGCTAAGCTTTTTTTTTTTTTTTTTAAGATTTATTTATTTGTGCATACAGAACTACAGGCCAGAGTACAGGCCAGAGGCTCAGGGGCGGCGAGAGGCCACACCAGAGACAGAGTGGGGAGCAGAACAGGCAGATCGACGAAGTACACTGCTGAGGGGAGCAGCGGGCGGGTCAGGAGAGGTCTGCCGCGCCCTGTGGTCACCTCCGGGGCAGGCAGGAATCGAACTCATGCGGAAGCGGCCTTAGATTCTCAGTGTTGTGCTTTAACCTGCTGCGCCACCAGGGAGGGCCTGCAGTGCTAAGCTTTAATTCGTTGCGCCACCAGAGAAGGCCCACTGGCAAATACCTTCTGAGAGACAAAATAGTCCCTGGCAGAGGTCACTGGTTTAAAAGATTAGAAGCAGGGCCTCCCTGGTGGCGCAAGGGGTTAAATCTCAGCACTATCAAAGTCTCCCAGCCACTGCAGCACTGAGTTCAATTCCCAGCCAGGGAGTGACCCACACGGCGCCTCCTGCCTCCCTGATGCTCCCCTCAACGGTGGATTTCAGTCAGCCTGTCTGTTCTAGTCCCCACTCTGTCTCTCACCACCACACCTCTGGCCTGCACCCCAGTTCTTGTATGCACAAATAAAGTAAAAAACATATTTAAAAAGTGCATGTACCCTTTTACCTAGTAACCCTACTTCCAGAAATTTAGTGTAAGGAAACAATTTCAAAAAGAGTGTGAAAACAATACAAGAGGTTGTTTACCTAAGCATTATTTATAACAAAAAAGAAACAAATACCAAAACCCCCAGAAAGACACAGAATTTCTTACACCATTAAGATGGAATACCAGGTAGCATTAATATGACTTGAATATATATCTGTTTCTCGCTAGTAATATGTCATTTAAATTACTTCTTTGTATGTATTTACATAATAAACAAAAATCACATCCATTTAGGTGTACACATTTATACTGAAAAGCATCTAGAAGATATATAAAGAACATACAGCTTAGAAAAGCTCTCACAAGTGCAGACACAAAACTTTCAATTTCGCTCACAGTTTTGCTTTAAGTTTTTCCTTTTCTACTATCATATTTTATTTGTGCGACTGATAAGGACACTAGGAGTTACTGTGCATTACTTGATGCTAGGCACTATTCTAACCAATCCCCGCATATTAACTCTTCTAGTTCTTCAACAACTCTGAGGTCAGCGATCTACACTTTACAAATGAGCAACAATCACAATGGCTAAAAATTGCCCAAGATCATACAGCAAACAAGTGGTTCAAAGCCAGGCAGACTGGCTCCAGAGCCAAAGCTTTTACCCACTGTGGGAAACTGTCCCGAACTGAAAATTCCAAGTATGCAGAGCAGTCCCGCTTTTATAAAAACCTTTTAGAAAGTGTTATATGTGGGCCCTCCCTGGTTGGAGAGCAGCACTCTGACGCTGTCCACAGCCACTGTGGCATGAGTTTGATACCTGGCCAGGGAGGGACCCCCAGGGCACAGCAGACCTCTCCTGTCTCCCCGCTGCTCCCCTCAGCAGTGTGTTTCAGTGGAGCTTCCTGTTCTGCTTCCCACTCTGTCTCTGGGGAATCCTCTCACCCCCACACCTCTGGCCTTTACCCTATGCATAATAGATCTTTTATGCATAAATAGATCTATGCATAAATAGATCTTTTTAAAAAAAGTAATATATATAGCGTAATTTTTTAAAAGATGTATTCATGCATACAAGAACTGGGGTACAGGCCATAGGTCCAGGGAGTGAAAAGCTTCACCAGAGACAGAGTGGGGAGACAGGAGAGGTCTGCCATGCCAAGTGGGCCACTCTCTGCCAGGGACTGAACTCGTGCTACAGCGGCTGTGGACAGCTTCATAGTGCTGCGCTTTCACCTGCTGCGCCACCAGGGAGGGCCTGTAGCATAAATTTTAAATCCAGGTTTTATAATTTAATCCAGGTTAAATATTTGTGCAAGATTTAACTTTTTTCAAAGTCATTTATACTTAGAGAATGGGGCAAAAATTAAAGTGGCACTTCTTTCTCCCTTGTTCTTCGGGGTGATGCAGAAAACAGTGGCAACTTTCACTCTGCTTCATCCACTTTCACTGTAAATCAGTGCGGCATCATCTTACCGATGCCTCAGAAGGCCCCACACCCCCAAAGCAGACAGCAGGAGCTTGACTCACTGGGCGCAGAGGCGGCCAGAGGGTGGGGGGCGCCAGGTTTCAGCCACAGGGCAGCTTTTACAGGACTCCTCAGGACAAGGGGCGCTCCTTCAAGCCCACCCCCGCCCCTCATCTGCTCGGAGTTTCCTATTTACCCACCAGTCTAGAACCCACTCCTTTCAGGGGCGTGGTCTCAAGAATTAAGGGGAAATTTAGCTTTCTAATCTGATTAGGGGATTGCCCACTCTCTTCTGGGGAAACAAGAGGTGGTCATAGGCAACGCGGAAGCCAGCTCTCCCCTCGGGCCAGCGGCCAGTAGGCCCAGTGGCACCGAATGCCTGGGGACTCCCTGATGCCCTCTGTTCTCTGGGACTCCAGCTCTAGTGCCGGCTGACACAGAGGCAACCTGTCATTCCAGTGTGATCCCCCCCACCCCCACCACCACAGCAGACCTGAGGGACCTCAGAGCCGGTTCCTGGAGTCTCCGAGAGCTGCAAGAAGGTGTCCCTCAGGCTGAGGGGCAGAGCTGAAGCAGCACTGAGTTCTGCCAGCCGCCTGAACCCCAAGTGCGACCTGCAGGCCCAGCCCCATCCTACCGGTGATCATGCCGCGTCACCTCCTCAGCGCTGCCAAGTGTCCACACTGCTGGTCCGCAGGCTTGTAAACACAAGCGCTGCCGGCGCTTGCTAACGCCCCTAGCTGACCACGTAGGAGTCGTCGTCTCTGGTCTGCCCCAGAGCTGGGTTTCACAAAAGTGTGCAGACTACTCCTAATGAAACCTGAACACTCAGTCTCTCTTCAGGGGTTTCCAGAACCCAAGTACAGCCGTGCCAACCACATCCGCGCACACGTGTTCACTCTCGCTCCAGGACACATGAGAGGAGCCACCCACGCAAGAATCTCCATCTTAGGGTAAGAGCACAGACGGCCACCAATTCTGTATAAAACACAGGGAAAAAGCCAGCCAGCTACCTGTGCCATCGTCTGCCCTGTGCCAAGTGGCTCGTTCTAAACCCTGAATTTAACAGACACAGAGAGCTGAGGTTCTCCAACCACTACAGACCCCCAGACATACGGGCAAAGGGCTCCAAAACCAGTGTCCCCGAAACAGGTGACTTCTCGGACATTCAACCTCCGCGAGAAAGGAGCTGGTGAAGGGTCACGCAGGGGTCCCTAAAACCTTTAGCTCCGTCTCCCAGTGAGGCGTGGATCTGGAATTGACTCACCAATCTAGAAACCTGAGTTCTGGTCCCACCTCTATCACTGATGAAATGCATTTGAGCAAATTATTTAACCCAACTGGACATCGGCTCCTGACCCCACATGAAATGAAGCATCTTGGCTCCATTCACAAAGGTATTCTAAAACTTCCATGATTCTAAGATTCAGCACACAGAAATAAGAAGGAATAATGACATTCTAGAAGGTACCTGAACTGTACCATTAACTGACTTTACTCTCTTCAGGTGATTCATCTTGACCGATCAAAGTACACTGCTAAGGGGAGCAGTGACGAGACAGGAGATGTCCACCCTAGCACATGGGTCACCTCCCCGTTCGGGGATCAAACCCACGCTGCAGCGCTACAGACAGCCCCAGTGCTGAGCCCCAACCCCTTGTGCCACCAGCGAGGGCCCAGCTTTAGGTGATTCTCTTGACTTTTTAAGCAAAAGGAAGTAATCACTGTTATTTAACCAGTGGGATCCCTTAGAACGAGGCCATCCCCCCTCTGAGGGCACCAAGCTGTTGTGAACTCAGCCTCCTCACTGTGAGGTGAGCGTGTAACAGGGTGGACCCAGGAAAAGGGGAAGGTTCCAGGTTCCCTGCCCCATCCAGGAGGATGGAGCTGAGCAGAGAAGAGAGGAATCTGGAGAGGAGTCTCAAGAGGAAGGAAGCAGGATGGCACCAGGAGACCTGAGGGAGCCGCAGGGAGCAGAGAGACACATGAAGAAACTGTTGTTTGCTTCTTAGTTCTGGACTGGTTGAAACAGATGTGGGTGAGAGACTGTGGGGAAGTGACTATGGCAGCGTTTATCTTGATTTTCATTTTGCTCTTTTCCTCCCAGACTTGTCTGGCCATTTCTGACCCTTTTCTATGGGTCCCAGACAGAAGGTGCTTGAGGCTTGTGGCGGCTCTCAGGCCTTGCTCTGGGCAGTCCCTCTTGGGTAGACTTTTACCCACGAGGTGACGGTTAACTTTGGGGGTTTGATTTAGAAATGACACTCTGTCTTCTCTGTATTGCACACTCATTGTATTAAAGTTCCTTTCCATTAAAGCTCTTATGTCTTGTCTTGATGAGGCAGATGGCAGAACCTATTTAGAACAGGCAGGTTTAGGGGCTTGGGGTGCCTCTCCCCAGCACTGTAACAGATCTGGTGCCTAATGTGGTAGGATTCAAGCCGTCCGTGGCTAGTCAGCCCTGCAGGGAAAGCTGGCTTCCCTGTGGCACTGGCAACTGTAAGCACAAATGTGATTTTTGTTTCTCTAGTTTTTTTTTTTTTTTTTTTTTCAGATGTAGATTTGCTGTTGAAAAACTAGCTTGGGTCTTGTCAAAGATTCTCTGTGTGTGTGTACAATTTTGTTGTAGTCACTTGCTAAGAGGTTTGATTTGTGGAAATTGTGTAGCACTTTTACTTAAAAGATGGCAGTAGGTTGGATCATGTGGCCAGATCAAAGATGGCATCTGAGGCCCTTGGCTGGTATCTCGAAAACTTGGAAGCTTTTGTTCTTGAAGGCTCCTATTCCCGATTTTCCACTTCCTTTCTTAATGAAAGTTAAGTTGCTAGGACTTTGGACTTTTTGGTGTGTGTGACCTCTGCTATTTTACAGTTGTCTAAGATTCTGCTTCCTGCTGAGGAAGGTCTGTTGTGGAAAGTGTATGACGTCATTGCACCAGGTTTTCACACCTGTGCTGTTGTGGTTTCTCCCTAATGTGGGGAGGTGCAACCTGTACTTGTATGTTGAATTTGTTCTTCCAGCTTCTGTCCCAAAGTGGCTAAGAGAAGTAAGGAGATGACTCCTTTTAACTGAAAGTTAACTGCTGACTTTTTATTTTGCTTTTTCAGGTTCTGTTCCAGGAAACCCAAGGATTGCTACCTTAGTGGCTAACAACAAGATGACTACTTTTGCTTGAAAGTTATTACCCCAGGATTGACTTCTAACTAATGAAAATGCTTAAACACTAAAAATCACATAACTCTTGTAATTAATAAAACTTTCCTCTTCCTATTTCCAAAGTCTTAGGTTTGTAGGATGACAACTGAAACCTGTGATTTCTGCCAGCAACACTCCACATTTTTTTTTTGATGTTTTTCTCGGCCTATGGAGTAAAAACTGCAGTTACATAACTGTTCTGTGTCTATATGTTGCATGTCCAGATATGTCTTTTCCATGTGCTGAACTGTTTTGCACTCGAGGTGTTATAGATTGGTTTATATGGTATCTCTAGATATTGGAAAAGAAAAACTATAATGAAAGCTGGTACACTGGTTTTGAAACATGGATAATTCTTGGTCCGCAATAACTAATTCGTACTCTTAATATGTTGTTTAAAAACAGGTACTTCTAAGGCTGTGTTGCGTATATATTTTTTTCTTTCCCTTGGGTTGACAATCTCAGGAAAATGGAAGTTTAGGAAAATTAAGGTTTTCTGAGGACAAAGAGTCTTTAGTTATCAAGAAAAAACACTAAAAGGTTATGGTTTGACTGTCCACATTGCACTACTGACTGAGCCGGAGCTTTCATGGAGATTGAGATTGTTGTTGCTGCTGTTTTTTTTTCATATTTGTGACAAAGCTTCCCAGAATTCTAAATTTGAAGTTAAATTTGGTACTGTCACCCCCACACTGCTGGCCTACACCTCAATTCTTGTATGCATAAACAAATAAATAAATCTTTAATTAAAAATAAGGTGAGGTCTACCAGCCTTCAGGGTTGGTGAGGACGTTCCACTAAGACCCCAGTATCATGCTCTATTCGTGAGGTTACCCCTACCCTCACTGTCACCCTATACAGAAGGTCCTCTTGCCCGCGGAAACATGCAGGGAGGCAGAGAACAATCCTTGTGCTCAAACTTAGCTGTAGGCTTGAGTGCAAGGATTGTGCATATAGAATATAAAATGCAAAGACAAAATTTCCTAAGCGATTCACCAAGCTGTCAGAACTAAGAGTTTATGTAAGACACAAACGTGCCAAGATGGGTTCATCGTGAAAGCTTTTTGCAGAAAGGAGTTTTTAAGGATCAGGTTTTCGAGAGCAAAAAAGAACCCAAATTGGCAGAGAAGAGTGTTGAAGATCTAATGGGATTTGAGTGGCAGCTCTTTACCTTCCAAGCGTTGGGGGGCAGGTCCCCTGTTCACGAGGCTCCAACCCCCTGATGCCACCAGTCAGTGCCACTCAGGAGACGCGCCCAGTAAGCCATCTTGTTGGCTATTCTCCGACAGAGCCTTCCTTCCTAGTGACACGCTCCATCGCCACGGGGACGGAGTGATGTCACCACCAGAGGCACTCTGTTAATAGAGACAAGGAGGAACAAGGTAAGTCAGGGGGACTGCCTCCACCTGGCAGTGAGGCCGACACCTGGGTGTAGCGGTGGCTGGGGAGGGTGACATGTCTCCATCATGACACCTGGGCACCCAGGACTACCCCTACAGAGTGACAGATCTGGCTGAGGAGTCAAACCCGTGGTCCAGGAGATTCAAACACCCAGGGAGAGGGGAGAGGCGCAAGAAAGGTGGAGAGAGGAGATACAGAAGTGGAGAAAGGTTCTCTTGGTGCATGACAGACGTAAGGTGATTTCTGTGGCTGTCCGATGCACAGCCCCACTGTAAGGCATAGCGTTTAGCATTTGCTGTTTCCAAACTGCTTTCACACAAATGATTTCATGTAGGAAGAAATCTAGGCCCACCCTCCACATTGGAAAATAGTACTTCAAAAGGAGAACACACTCAAAAAGGTGGGGAGAGGTACAAGGAGACTTCCCAGGCCAGAAAACATGAGAGAATAGTTCAAAGGAAAAAAAAATTAAGGGGCAGTGAAGCAGGAAAGGACACCAGGGTAGGTGACCAGGAGGCCTGGAAGTGTGTGATTAGGCTAACCAGCACCTCCTGACTGACAGGATGCAGCCAGGCAGAGGGAGTCTGGCCTCCTTCAGAGTGCTGAGCGAAGAGCCACCTGTAAACTCCTTTCCTCAGCGTCACCTGTCAGTAACTAGACGCTAGGAGGGAGGAGGAGGATGACTCTGACACAGAAGACATACCAGAGTGGAGGTTCAATGCACCCCGGAGTCCCACGGCGGTGTGACATTTGGCTATACAGATACAATGCCCTCTGTACCTGGCTGCCTAGGAGTGTAGGGGCACGAGGTGGAATTGATGTATTTCCATTCATAACACAGGAGGGTACAATATTTCCTCCCTGCGGAAAACCACCACCTCCCCACAGCCTGACATATGTACTGACACCTCAGGAAGTGTCTCCAGGAACCAGTGCCCTTGGCTATACTCAGCTCTCCAGAGCTACTCAGAAAGCAAGTACTTGTTGATGCTGGAAAAGTACATCCTACTTCAGTGATCCCTTGGCCAGAACAAAACAAGTTTTCAACTGACAAGACCAGGAGTCAAAGGCCTGGGTTCTGTTAACTCTATGACTCTAAACAAGTCATCTAACCTTTCTGTAGTTCACTTTTTTTAGCTGTAAGGGAAATACTTTATCTACCTTATATGTTGTCCCAAAGATGAGATGAGATAATAAATGTGAAAGCATACTGACACTGCTCTCCTCAGGTAAGCTGTTATCTGTAGCAAGAGCCTATGAAATATGAGTAGCAAGGGCAGGAAAGGAAATGCTTCTAAGAAGCTTGTTTCTTTTTCTC
Organism: Condylura cristata; assembly: GCF_000260355.1. Lineage (NCBI taxonomy): Eukaryota > Metazoa > Chordata > Mammalia > Eulipotyphla > Talpidae > Condylura > Condylura cristata. The sequence goes on along the minus strand of NW_004567135.1, from coordinate 3,103,731 downwards.
AATTTCTGGGAACCAGGCCCGGCCACAAGGTTGGCTGGACACAGGGAAATAACCTTGTTGCATCACACCTAATTGGGGGAGAACGATCAGCCAGCAACACGCTACTGTCAGACTCGGAAATCACCGGTGTAGGAAGTGGTCAGAGCAGCAAAATTCCCAAGAACAGTGGCTCACGGTCTCATTAGAGCCACATTTACTAGCGAAATGAAGTCAGCCCCTGACTGGGAAAACCGTCCACGGGGCCCAGCAACAGAGCCTTACCCCAGTCAGCTTTCTGGGCTTCAAAAGCCGCCCCCCGCCCCGTTTCCCCTCGGTCCGGGACCGGAAGGCTTTCCGGTGCGTGAGCCCGCAGAGGAGCGGGCTGCAAACGCTGGGGAGGGATGTCAGGAATGCGAGAGTCCGTCCTGGGGGTGGGAGGGGAGCGGGGAAGGATGGAGGGAGAAGACGCTGCCAAACGCCTGGCTCGGGAGAGGAGCCAAGCCGTGGCGCTCCGAGGGCGGGGGCTCGGGTCCCACGCCCCAGCCAGACTGGCCCCCAGAAGGTTCCCCTCCCTCCGCGGCCCGTCAATCACTGTCCATTTAAATGCCTCGGGGTTGGCCCAGGTCCCCGCCCGCGCTGCTTGAAGGCGCCCCAGCCCAACGGACCTCCCCCAAATCCCACTCCGGCGCCCCGTCCTCACCTCCCGACTCCTCCCTGCGGCGGCTCCCTTCCTCCATTTTTCACCTCCACACCCGTCCCTCCCGCTGACCTCCAGGCTCCAGCCCCCGCCCCAGCCCTCCAGGGACGTCGCCCCCTCGGTGCCCTCCCCACGCTGGGTGGGAGCCGCGCAGGCGCACTACGCACCGCCCTAGACGCGGTCGGGGCTCTCCGCGCCCCGGCCCGGCTGGAGCTGGGGCCGCAGCGTTCACGAGACGGCCCCGGAGCCGGGTCCCAGCCTTTCCTGGCAAGGGAGGTGGCCGGGGAAAGAGGAGGAAGAGGGTTCCGACCACTGGTCTCCGGCGGAGACGGCCCCTCGCCCCGCCCACCGCTGCTACGCAACCGGCGGAAGCGCGTCACCAAGCCCCACCCCCTTGTGTAACTCGGCGGGCGCCGGGCAGCCGCGAGTGGCCAACGAGGAGGGCGGGAGGCCGCGGGCCTCCGCAGGGCCGGAAGTCTTGCGGCGCCAGCTATCCTTGCGGGCTGAGCCCCTGGGGGCGGCCACTCCGCGTTCCGCCCTCGTGGACGCCGGGGCCCAGCCCCCGGACTCCGCTCTGGAGGGCGCGCGAGTCCCGCGTCTCAGGGCTGCGGACGGTGCGGGGCCGTCGCCTGGAGGCCGGCACGCAGCGTCACCTCCGGCGCCGCTCCCGGCCCAGAGCCGCGGTTAGCGTCCTGGAGCTCCCGGCCCTATGACTCATCGTCATGGGAATGGACACTGGGCAACACGGCGGCCACGGGGTGGAGCGGGCGTGTCTAGCCGCAGTGCTTTGATCTCGGGCGCCCACGGGGCTGCCCGCCCCCGCCCCGCCGCGCCACTGCCGCATCCGCGCGGCGCTCCGGGACACTCTTAAGAGTTCCCCGGGACACCTGAGGGGGCAGGAGGGCGCTGCAGTGCCCTCCCGGGGTTGTGGCGTGATTTCCTTCCGTGGGAGGCCACAGCGTGGTCGAAGGTGTGGGCGGGAGAGAGCCTGGGTTCCGCGGCAGTCGGGGCGGAGTCCAGGGCAAAGGCCTTCACTAACCAAGGCGTTGACGGCGGCCTCGCTGGCCCGTCGGAGGGTCAGTGGTATCTGCTGGGGATGTCACGGTCAGGGGCAGCGCACGTTAGTGACGTGGCTGGCGGAAACACGGCCCACGAAGCTAGCTGCCTCCTTGCTGGCTCGAGTACCGAAGGGGACGGAAGCTTCGGGCTCTGCGAAGGCCCCGACCTGGCGTCGGGTGCGTGTGAACTGGGACGGAGCGGCCGCAACTGCCGCTCTTTGTCCTCTCGGCCCCCTCCCCTGCAGCTGCAGCGAACGGCCTGCTGCCGGGCCCAGGTGTGCGTGGCGCTCCCCGGAGACGCCGCCCCGTCTAGGCGGGCGAGAAGGTGGGGTGGCGGCAGTGGGAGAAGGGGGCAGCCGCCTGCCGGGAGCGAGCGGGGCTTTGCTTGGCACGGCTTCGGCTTCCTCATCTGCAAAACGCGATTGCACACCAAGACCTGTCAATAGAGGCGGCCGAGTGCGGCGCCGGGCTGCAGACTTTGTCCGCGGAGTTCCGAGACCCTGGTACTTTTTCTCACTGTGTCAGTCTCGTGAAGAGAAAATTTTTGAGCCAGAACACATGCTCCCCGACAAGTAAAGGAAAACGAGGGCGCCAGGGGCCCCCTGCTGGTCAGCCTTCCGCCGACCCACCGCCGCCCGCCCCTTTAAAGCTCAAGTCCGCCCCGCTCGCGGTGCGCGCGTCCCAGCTCGCCATTGGCTGGGCAGGGGCAGGCGACGCGGCTGCGGCGCGCCAGGTCGGCGCTGATTGGCCGGAGGCGGCCGGCCGGGGGCACTTCCGGGAATGTCCGCACTCCCGCGCTCCGTCGGGCGGCATCCGGGGGCCGCGGGGCCGGTGGCTCCCCCTGCGGGCGGCGCGGCGGGCGTGCACTGTCCGGCGGACCGGCTGGGTGGGTGGTGGGCTGCGGGTGGCCCTGGGGATGCGCCGAGTCCTGGGGGCTCCGGAGGCGCGCTCGCGGAGGCTTGGAGAGTAAGATTCCATCCCCTGGCTCTGCACCAGGCGCCTGCCCCCGACCCCCTCGGGGCTTAAGACAAATAGAGCATCCCGGGACGGGGCCTTGCGGCCTCGAAGACGCCGATGTGGAGACCCTCCCGAATGCGGACCTTGAAGTTGGAGGCCCCGGGGGATGTGCGTCCCTAACCTTTGAGAAGAGTTAGACGGTTTGCGCCGCCTGGATTCCAGCCCGGAGTGGTAGGTAGGCCGTGGGACGTGGAGCATGAGGGCAGGATTCCAAGCGTGGCGCCTTCATCCCTTTTCCCTTGCAGTGGGGTGCAGAGGCCCGGGCAGCATGACTACGGAGACCTTCGTGAAGGATATCAAGCCTGGGCTCAAAAACCTGAACCTCATCTTCATTGTGCTGGAGACAGGTTGGCGATGCTGTGGGGGTAGCCCCCCACCAGCCCGCCGTGACCCTCCCTGCATGGGGGCTTGGGGGGGAAAGCGAGAAAACGCGAGCCCCATTCCTACTGTGCTTCCAGAGTGGCAGGACGCCCCCCGTGACACCCCTTAGGCATGCCCCGTCTCTCCTAGACCTTTGCTAGAGAGTCCTGTCAAGTTTAGCGTAGACTGCACACCGGCCTCAGTCCCCAGAGCTGCTGGGGCCGCGTCCACTCAGGACCCTCCATGGTGCCCGCCCTGTACTGTCCTCCCCACTCCCATCACCATCCTGTGCCCAGGATTTAGCTTGTCCTGTGTACATGCTTTTGTCTTCACCCCACCAATATCGAGGTCTCATTCTGACCACCACCGCTCCCATTTCCTTGACCACTCCAATTTTATCTGTTCCTTCCAGGCCGAGTGACCAAGACAAAGGACGGGCACGAGGTTCGCACTTGCAAAGTGGCCGACAAAACAGGCAGCATCAATATCTCCGTCTGGGATGACGTGGGCAATCTGATCCAGCCTGGGGACATTATCCGGCTCACCAAAGGGTAAGTTCACAGGTAGCGCCCGGCACTCGGGGGCAGAACAGCCAGGGACAGGAGGGGTTAACTGTTCCCTTAACTCTTCTGGGTTCTCTGAGTCAAGCTCTTTGTGCCCCCACAGGTACGCCTCAGTGTTCAAAGGGTGTCTGACTCTGTACACGGGCCGCGGGGGTGACCTTCAGAAGATTGGAGAGTGAGTAAGGGGGCTGGCACATGGATGCGCCCGACGAGGGGTCTGAGGCGTGCAGGGAGGCGCAGCCCAGGTCCTGCATCTGTGGGCCTTTCTGAGTCTGGCCACTTTGTTCCCTCGCAGATTCTGCATGGTTTATTCTGAGGTGCCTAACTTCAGTGAGCCAAACCCAGAGTACAGCGCCCAGCAGGCCCCCAGCAAGATGGTGAGTCCATGGCCCCGGGGTGGGGCAGGGAGCAGGTGGGGCCGAGACGTCTGAGTGTGTGACTTGTGCCTGCAGGTGCAGAACGACAGCAGCCCCGCAGCCCCCACGCCTGCCACTGGGCCCTCCGCTGCTTCTCCAGGTAGCGTGATCCCTTCCCGCCACGGGCTCTAGCTCTCCCCCACTTTCCAGCCCAGGACGGTGCGTTTTCTCCATCCCCACCGTGTTCCCAGGAATCTACGTTCAGGGTATCTCCTTCTAACCAGTTCTTTTGCTGGTCCCCATAGTGAAAAGATGTGGGGACCTGTTTTCATCACTGGTAGTGCTCTGATGGTATATTTTTTTAAAGACTTATTTATATGTGCAGGCAGAAACTGGGGTACAGGCCAGAGGTGTGGGTGTGGGAGACTCACCAGAGACAGCGGGGAGCAGGACAGGCAGATCCGCTGAAACACACTGCTGAGGGGAGCAGCGGGCAGACAGAAGAGGTCTGCTGCGCCCTGGGGGTCCCTCCCTGGTTGTAACATGACTATATAATAATCTGACTAGTATATTTTCAGCTCTAAGATTCCGTTAATTCACAAAAAATATTTAAGTATGGCATATTGAAGCTTATTTGCCCTGTAGTCATTTCCTATATTCATTTATTTTGTCATCTGCTAACAGGTAAACACAAAGTTTTAACAGGTTTTAAAATATATATATATGTGTCATAAAAACTTACATTGTCTATGCTCTCCCCTGACTTTTTCTGTGAATTGAGGAAAGGCCATTAGCTTTGCTGCGACATCTCGGTCTGGTAGGCCAGCACAACTTGGTAGGGGTCTGGTTTGAGAACTGCTTACTAACGGCTTCTACCCCAGGCAGGCTTGTTAGTGGCCCGCGTGTGCGAAAGGCGGGCCTCTGCCTCTGTCTAACGCTCACGGAGCGCCCGTCCTGTGCCAGGGACTGCCACAACACCTGCCTTGAGGAGGTGTAGCCTTTGAAGGAGACAGCTGGTGGTCATAACGCGGGAAGCTGTGGCACTTGGACGGGCTTGCATCACCCAGCCCAGTCAGACATTAAAACGACACCAAAATGTCACTTCCTTTGAGGGGTCAGAACACAGGCGGTCAGCTTTTTGCTTGTTCTTATCTGGATTTTCCAAAGTGAACATGTTACAGACACTGCGGGTCTCCCCTTCCTATGCTTCTCCAGCTTTATAGTCACTTTTGCTCAAGGGGCATTCGTCGGCAGTCCTTGCGCCTAGAACTAAGGAGTTCTAGGTCTAGTCCCTAATGCTGTAGATGTTGAATAAAAGAGGGAAAACAGGGGCTCTCTGGTGGTGCGAAGGGTGAAAGCCCAGCACTATGAAGCTCTCTGCAGCCACTAGAGTTTGATCCCTGGCCAGGGAGTGACGACAGGGCGCAGCAGACCTCTCCTGTCTCCCGCTGCTCCCCTCAGCAGTGTGTTTCAATGGGTCTGCCTGTCCCGCTCCCCACTCTGTCTCTGGGGAATCCTCTTACCCCCTGCACCTCTGGCCTGCACCCCAGCTCTTGTTTTCACCAACAGATACATCTTTTTTAAAATAATAATAAAATAAATAAATCTTTTTTTAAAAAAAAAAAAAGAGGAAAAACATTTGGGCTCACATAGCAACTTCCAGAACGATCAAGTCTCATCTGGGGCACCTTTCACACCACCACTCAGCCTTTGCGCATAGTCGCCTTGGCATTAATATGTTTGTGGAGCTGCAGGTCTCTGGAGGCCTTGGGCTGGGCTTCCCCTGCCTCAGGTCTCTAACGCCTGGTCTCTTCTTCTCCTCCTAGCCTCTGAAAGCCAAAACGGGAACGGACTGAATGCCCCTCCAGGGCCTGGCGGCGGCCCACACCCCCCTCACACTCCCCCCCACCCGCCCAGCACCCGAATTACCCGAAGCCAGCCCAACCACGCCCCCGCTGGGCCTCCGGGCCCTTCCAGCACCGCTGCCAGCAACGGCAAGGAAACCCGGAGGGGCAGTAAGAGATAGCCCTGCATCTTCCCCGTGTCCCCAGCGAGCGAGACAGCCTGGGGCTGGCTGGCTGCCTGCCGCTGCCAGGGCGCAGGCCGGCCCCCCCTCCGCGGGTTACCTGTCCCCTGGGATCAGGGCCTCTGCTGCTCCAGAAATGAGTTAGAGGCGTGTCTCGCGTGTGAGGTGGAAACCTGTCGAGCCCCTCCTTCTTAATAAAAGTTACTATTCCAACTGGGCTGTTTTTTTACCACCCCCCTCGCCTGTGCTTTTTCTGTGAAAACAAAGAGGTCAGCAGTGGGGCGAGTGGACGGGCCAGGGGTCCCTAGGAGGCTGAAGGGAGGTAAGCTGCAGGTGGGGAGGCCGGGCAAAGCCGTCTGCCCCTTTAAGGCAGTGCCCCTCCCCGCCCAGGTGACCCTTGCCCGCTGCTGCCGCCTGGCCCCTCCACACTGGAGCCAGGAAGGGCTGGCTGCCCCTTCCTCTGGGTGTCTTCCTGCCTCCGCTGTCAGGTAATGCCGGCCTCAGCCCCCAGGCCAGCTGCCCAGGCAGAGCGCGCAGCCTGCTTTGCAGCCGGCATCTGCGGGGATCTCGGACACATCCCTTCCCGCCAGCGAGTCCCCTTCCTTGGCCCTCGGGTCCCAGAACGCTGACTCTGACTCTTGGGGAGAAGGAACCGCTAAAAACAGTCTCCTTCCCATGCCTCCGGGGTTGCCACTTACCTCTGCTACCTACTCTCCGGCTGGACAGCACCTGGGTCCCTAAGGGGCCTGTGGGGGTTGCGGGCTAGAGCTGGGTCAAGCCCAGTGCCAGCGCAAGGTGGGTGGGCGGGCGCACGTGGTACGGACCGGGCTTGGTGGGGAACTGAGTCTCTGGAGAAGGCCAGGCTCTCCGTGCCATGTGGCTTTTGCAGGGGCAAAGGTGGCCCCTCCCTATTCGGGCCCAGCCGAGACTGACCTTTGACCCCCACCCCAGAGACCAGTGAACCATTAACTCCTCACTGATGTGAGCCTTCCCACACTGGCTCCACCCCGGCCCCGCCCCAGGCAGGTGGGCTGGGGGGGCTTGTCCACTAGCCTTCTCTCTGACGTGGCCTCCTTTCCACCTGGTCACCAGGAGGCTGAACCCAGGCTCCCTCCCTGGCTCTGGAACCTCCGGGCGCCCACAGCGAGGCCTGCGGGGCCAGAGCTGAAGGCTCACGCTGCCTGCGGGGTGAGGCCCTGGGTGAAGGGTGTGTCGAGGTGGAGCACAGGCTAGAGGGACGGTTGCGGGGTGGGGTGAAAGGTCAGCTCCGGACCAGGCAGGACGCGTGCTCATGCCAGGAGCTGGCAGATGGGGGGCTGCCCAGGAGGCTGGAGTGGGGGTCCTCCGAGGAGTGAGGGCCCCCAGGCCTTTGCTGGCTGGCAGAGCAGGAGCCCCCACATTCCTCCTTTTCTTCCAGGCCACAGTGCTCAGGATGTTCCCGGGGCAGTAGAAGCCAGAACCAGAGCCTCCAGCCCACTTCCGCCCCCGATAATGGGGCCCCCCACGAGTCATCTGCTGGCTGGCCTGTGTGTCTGGGTGGCTTTGGGTGGGGTCAGGGGCTCAGCCCCCGACCTGGGTGCTGCAGAGCAGGAGCAGGATCACTACCTGGCCCAGCTGTTTGGCTTGTACGGGGAGAACGGCACGCTGACTGCGGGCGGCCTCGCGCGGCTGCTGCACAGCCTGGGGCTGGGCAGAGTACAGGGGCTTCGCCTGGGACACCCCGGCCCTCCACCCGGTCGGGTCGCACCCCCAGCTGGAGACAACTCCACGCACAGGTAGTAAACGTTCCCGCCTCCATCCCCAACGCCACAGCCCCAAGTCTTGGTGTTCGCACCAGCGCCGCTCCTCGCTCCTCGGGGAAGACCGCGGAGTTGCGTTCTTCTGACCCGGACCCCTGGCCTCCCCTCCAGTCCCTTTGGCTCTCTATTTGCTTCCAAGCCCCTGGCCCCTTGAGTTCTTTATTCTTAGTCCCATGCCCAGCGTCTCCAGGTTGACTCAGCTCCCAGTTTACAGCGTTCTTGGCTGTTCTCCCATTTTCTGTCACCTCCAGCCCTGCAGCCCCCATTCCTAGGCCTGCCTAGAAAGCAACAATCCTTAGCTTCTGGTTCCAGGAACTTCAGCCAGGAGCTGACCGTCCTGCCCCCCTAAGCAGCCGGGGGCGGGGGTGTCCAAGCCAGTCTGACGTGCTGCTACCGCGTCCGTTCCAGGCCGCAGGACCCCACGCTGGATGTGGATGTCTGGGCTGGGCTGCCACTGGGCCCCCCGGGGTGGAGTGACCTGAAGGAGAAGGCCCCACTCCCGCCCCGTGGGCCGGGCCCCTCGGGCCTAGGCCTCTTTCACAGGCTGCTGCTGCTGGACCACTCACTGGCTGACCATCTGAATGAGGATGTGAGTCTTATCTCTAGAGAGGGGAGGAAGCCATGGGATTTCGAGAACCAAACGCGTTTAGCCAGTAGTCAGCAGCTGCAGAAGAAAGACCCAGAGAGGCTCTCGGCGCGGGTCACTGCGATAGCGGGACAGGAGCTCTGGGCGGGGCAGAGAGCCCACAGCCAGGGCCCGTGAGACCCGGTTTAGGGGCCGCACCTGGCGAAGCAGCAGCCAGGGAGCACCTGGGACGGCTACCTGGCGAGGAGCCCTGCAGGAGGGTGGGGTGGGTGTCTCCACCCGGGAAGACTGGGAGGCCCATGAGGCACTCAGCCGAGGGCGGGCGGACACGCGACAGGGCTGCTGAAAGGAAGGCTCTGCAGGTTCTCACCTGTCTGGCTCTGCAGTGGGCGGCCCAGGAGTCCCACCAACTCCACCACCACTTCAGCACAGCACGGGGCGGGGGGGGGGGGGGGGAGTAGTGGCAGGCTCCCCAGCGCACCCACCAGGCTGCCTATTCACCGGGAAGCAATGCGCTGGTCTTGCAAAGTCCTCGTCCCTGTCGCTGTGAGGGCAGGGCCCTGACCGGGGCCCACGCGACACTCACTGGGCAGACGGCAAAGACCTGAGTCACAGCTGCTGCGCCTCCCGGTGACGCCTCTCAACCCCGCAGTGTCTGAACGGCTCCCAGCTGCTGGTCAACTTCGGTCTGAGCCCTGCTGCTCCTCTGACCCCGCGCCAGTTTGCCCTGCTGTGCCCAGCCCTGCTTTATCAGCTCGACAGCCGTGTCTGCACCCAGGCTCCGGCCCCAAGCCCCCCAGGGGACCTGCTGTCTGGTCAGTGGGGGAAAGTGGGTGCCAGGGCGCCCCGAATTCTTGGAGGGAGCGGGTGGGTCCTGAGCCAAAGTCTGGAAGGGGTCTCGCTGGGGCCCGCCTCTCCCCGCAGGGCGTCTGCCCCTCCCCACACCGGCCCCTCCCTCTGGCCCCGACCTGACTCCAGCTGATTCCCCGCAGCCCTGGCCCACAGCTCGCTGGCTGTGCTGCTGCTCAGCCTCCCGGCGCCCCTCTCCCTGCTGCTGCTGCGGCTCGCGGGGCCTCGCCTGCTGCGGCCCCTGCTGGGCTTCCTGGGGGCCCTGGCCGTGGGCACTCTCTGTGGGGACGCGCTGCTGCACCTGCTGCCTCATGTATGGAGCCCCCGGCCCCCTGCCCCAGTGGGGCCGCCAGCCCCGGCCCCCT
>NW_004567135.1:3092675-3093839 GCF_000260355.1 Condylura cristata | reverse complement strand
AGGGGCCTTCCGAGACCCCAGAGGAGGTTTCGGGGTACAGGGGGTGCAGGGCTCCGGGGCCCACCCACCTCCCCTCTGCAGGCACAAGCAGGGCAGCACGCCGGGACCGGCGGGCCCCCGGAGGAGGACCTGGGCCCCGGGCTGTCGGTGCTCGGGGGTCTCTTCCTGCTCTTCGTGCTGGAGAACTCGCTAGGGCTTCTGCGGCGCCGACGGCTCCGGCCAGTGAGTGACCCTTTCCTGTCCTTCCGCCAAGAGCTGGCCACCCGAGCGAGGGGGAGAGGACCAGTGTCCCCGGCTGATGTGTGCCCGCCTGCACGGGCCCTGGCGCGGCCTCGAGTGGGGAGGGCTCCTGGCAGGGGCCAGGGCTTCGGGCCGAGGCCTCTCCCGAGTTCATGTGTGCAGAACCGGGGGTGCCAGCCCTGGGGACAGCGCGGAGGCCAGAGGACATCCCGCGAGCCAGAGGCGCGCCCAGGTGCCGCTTTCCCACTGGCAGGCTGGCGGCCTCCCCCAGCGCCGGTGCCCTCCTGTTCCAGAGCTGCTGCAGGCCACACGGTCGGCACCCCGAGACCCCGAATCCGGACCCAGAGGACGGCAGCGGGGTGGCCCTCCGGCCCCTGCGCGCGGCTCCAGGTGAGGGGCGCGGGGAGGCGCAGGCCCCGGCCCGGCCCCGCTGGAGCCACGCCACGGTCCTTGTCCCTCTTCCCGCAGAGGCGGAGGCTCAGGGCCAGGGGGGGCCGGACGGCGGGCCCCCACCCGGCCCCGGCGAGGGGAGCCCCCAGCCGGGAAGTGGGCCCTGCCGAGGCCGCGACGGGCAGCAAGAGGCAGCTGAGAGCGAGAAAGGTGAAGGCTCAGCCCCCCGCCGCAGCGGCCGCTGGCACAGAGGGCCCCCCGGGGCCGGGCAGCGCCGGTGAGGATGTGAGCGGCACCCCCCAGCAGGCGCCTGATGTCAGGGTACCCAGAAGAGTGCTTCGGGCGCCCAAAGGGCCCACCCAGGTGGGCGCCAGAGGCCCTGAGAATTCCCAAAGCGGGAGGCAGGCCCCCCCAGGGGACTGCAGGGCGGCCGGGCGCCTGGCTGGCACGAAGCGGCTGCGCTCCGGGACCCCACCGCCGGGGGCCGGGGAGAAGCCAGACCCCAAGAAGCTCCGCACTGCACCCCGAGAGGAG
>NW_004567135.1:3087811-3092575 GCF_000260355.1 Condylura cristata | reverse complement strand
CCGGGGGGGGCGGGGGGCGCGGCTCGGACTCACCGCCTCGTCGTCGTCGTCGTCTGCGCAGGCGCCGCCTTCTCCGACAGCTTCTCCAGCGGCCTCAGCACCACCCTGGCGGTCTTCTGCCACGAGCTGCCCCACGAACTCGGTAGCAGGCAGAAGCGGGCTGGGGGGGGCTCCAGAGACCGCCAAGGGGCGCTCCTTGGAGGACGGCGGCTGGGCGGCTTGGGGGGCCCTGGCTGGCTCCCCCAAGCCGGCCCCTCTCCCCACAGGCGACTTCGCCATGCTGCTGCGGGCCGGGCTGCCCTTCCGGAGGCTGCTGCTGCTGAGCCTGGTGTCGGGGGCCCTGGGGCTGGGCGGCGCGGCCCTGGGGGTGGGGCTCAGCTTGGGCCCCGCCCCCCTCACCCCCTGGGTGTTTGGGGTCACGGCCGGGGTCTTCCTCTACGTGGCCCTCGTGGACATGGTGAGGAGTGGGGTGTGCGACCAGCCCGAGGGCGTGGGGGGGTCGGGCCGCCCGGCGCCCCGAAAACCCCGTCTGTGCTGTTCCTTCCCTTCAGCTCCCAGCCCTGCTGCGCGGGCCCGAGCCCCTTCCTCTGCCCGAAGCGCTGCTGCAGGGCCTGGGCCTGCTGTTGGGCGCCGGCCTCATGCTCTCCATAGCCCTGCTGGAGGGGGGGCTGCCGCCCCTGCTGGCCGGCTGACGCGCGCGCCCTCCGCCCCGCTGCAGGAACCGAGGCGGGACACAGGGCCAGTAGGAGCAACAGGATTTTAATAAACAGAACCCATCCCGAAGCCATAACTACGACAGTTGTACTTGCACCAAAACAGCATAGAAAACCAGGGTGTGGGGGGCTCCGGGGGCAGGCGGGGGCCTGGAGGGGTGGGTTGCGTCCATCTTCAGGGGAGCATTGTGCTTTAGCCCGGGAGAGGGGGTGGGGCAAGTGCACCGAGGTCCCCAGTCACCCTGCTGCCCCGCACCCTGGGGTGCAGGCGTCTGGGCAGAGCTGCCCTTTATTGCTGCCTCCAGCATGAGACCCCCGGCCCGACGCTAGCACCACAGGCAGGTCTGGGCAGGGAGAGGGGCAGGCGGACATTGCTTAGAGAAAGATGCCACTAGGATCCAGTGAATTGTGCTCAGTTCTCTTTACTTCCTACAACCGAGTACAGGGGTCACAGGGTGGGGGTGCGGCGGGCCGGGCTGCCTCGTGCCCCGCCCACCCTGCACAGGACAGCCGTGTCTGCAGCATCACAGGTCATGCAGGGCCGGGGGTGGGGAGTTCACGCACAGAGACGCCCACGGCGGGTACCGGACAGAGAACACCCCTGAATATACACAGCTGTACACAGGGAACCCCCGGCCCCCAACCCAACCCTCTCCCCTGTCTTGCCACCCCCCAGCAGGGGGAACTGTATTGCTTTGAGAGAGCCACCCCGGGGGCGGGGGCGCTCCGCCAGGCACCCCCCCGCCCACCCCCCTTTTGGCACATCTGCGAGGCAGTGGCAGCAGAGCAGACGCCTCCCCCAGGCCTCTGCGCGGCTGGGAGCTGAGGAAGGACCAGGAGGTGGCACCCCAGCCCTTCCCGACCCCCGGCCCCGCGCCAGCCAAACCCACCCTCCCCCAACACACACACACAAAGCTGAGCTATCCAGGAATACAGGGAAAGGAGATTGTCCGGGGCGGGGCAGAGGCAGTGGGGGGAGGGCTGGAAGCAGAGACCCCACCCTGGCGTGGGGTTAGACTGGCACAACAGCTACTTTAGTGCAATCGGAGAGGGTGCCCAGAGTGAGGGATGGAGATGGGAGGGGAAGGCTCTCCCCACTTCCCTGGGCAAAGCCCGGCTCCCTGGGGAAAGGGCCAGCAGGAGTGGGCGAGGGCAGGGCGGGTCCCCCCTCAGCCACCCCGGCCCTCCCAAATGCAGTGACAGCGTCCCCTCACACCTAGTGGGCAAGAGCAGCCTCGAGTCAGTACCTTCAAGTAATTCATAGAGCAGACCCTCCCGCATCCTCCCTGGGGTTTGGTCGCTTTTCTAGGGCGGGCGGCCAGGCGGGCAGAGACCCGTCAGACCGCTCCCTGCCTGCCTCCCTCTTCCCAGACCACTGGGCTTGGTCCTCAGATTCCTGCTCCGACCTTGCCCAGCCTGGGTCAAGGCCTCGCAGCCAGCCAGAGCCGCCTGTCAGGGGAGGGCTGCTCGCCCCTTTCTCTCACTCCTCGAAAGGGGAGGGAGCAGGCGGGGTCTGTTCTGGGTAGGGTCTGTAAGGCTATTTTCCTTTGCAGTGGGAAGGGGCAGCGGGGATGAACACGGGAGCCGGGTGGCAAGGGGAGCTTGGGCAGGAGCGAGGGACCTCCCTGCTGGGGCACAGTCACGGAGTCAGTCAGTCGGAGGGAGACACGGAGCGCCCAGCCCCGTGCTGGGCCCCGCCTGGCGCTCAGGGGTCTTCCGAGACCCCAGAGGAGGTTTCGGGGTACAGGTGTAGAACCGTTCATCTGCCCACCCCCACCCCCGCCTGGCCTCCCCCCTTCTAAGTGCAGGGAGTCAGAAGGTGCTTGGGTGGGCAGAGAGCGGCGGAAACAGTATTGAGTTTTCCTTTGGTTACATATTGAAGGCAAAGGTGAGCTGGACTTACAGTCAAAACGGACAGGGGTGGGGGGCCGGGCCGGCGGAGAGGGAGGCCGGCCCTCCGCAGCCCTCCACCCCGAGCAAGGAACACGTGTCGAAGTGGGGTGGCGGTCCCTCCTGTCTCATCCCTTCCACCCCCCCACAGCACCAAACAAAAGGGGCTGCCCCCTCCCCCAGGGGCTGCCCCCACCCCCCGCGGCCCCCTCCCCCAGGGGCTGCCCCCACCCCCGGGCTGTACATTCAGTGGTTTTCAGCAGTCCTATGGCTGGGGCCACGGTGGCGAGGTGGCCCCTCGGTCTCGGCTGGACGCCGGCAGCGACCCGGCCTGCTGGCCCACCCGGGGCCGACAGTCTGAGCTGCTTGTCTTCCTGCAGGATCGTACACAACTACCCAAGCCACCGCCCAGCCAGAAACGTCTCCCCAAGATCAGAAACTAAAAACTGGCTCTTCCCCTCCCGCCCTCCGACTACACGCCTGCCTCCCTGCCCCCAGGCCCCCTCAGTCTCCTCTGCTGAACCTGGGGCTGCCCCGAGCCCCCACTCACAACAGGCCGTTTCTCAAAAGTGCTTATTTCTTGAAGCAAGTGCTTTAGAGCTGCGGTGGGGGGGGGCGGGGAGGGCTGGAGAGGCGGCCTCCCCACCCCACCCTACCTCCTAAGGATTGGGGGGCATTCTGCCTGTTTTACTTCCCCACACCCGTTTAAGTCAAAGAGGTTAAAAAAACCTTAACATTAAAATAAATATGCAGTGGCCACGAGAATGGTCAGAATGCTTCAAAAAACACAAGGGGCTGGGGAGCCCGGGGCGGGGGGGGGGCTGCGCGTGGGGTTTCCTTTGGCATAAGGAGAGGAGGCTGCTCGTCCTCCAGGCCCCCCACAGCCACATGAGGAGGGACAGAGGCCGCCCGCCCGCCCCGCTCTGCTGACATGTGCCCAAGGGGCACGGGCCGGCAGCCGCCAGAATCTCATCGAGCAAAACATGGGGCTCCTGACGCATACGCAAGACGCTTCCTGTCACTGCCAAGTACTGGTAAAGGAGAACACGACTGATACCCCAAGAGTCTCCTCTGGAGGTTCCCCTCCCTCTCCCCCGCCCCCCACCACCTAATTCCCAGCACCAGAATGAGAGGGGTGGAATGGGGAGGTCTGAGGAGCGGGCTGAGGTGAGGGCAAGCTGTGCAGAGCCGGGAGGGCGGGGCGGGGCTGCAGCCCTTAAGAGAGGTCTCCTTGATTGTCGTAAGGGGGGCGCGGGGGGCGGGGTGTGAGGGGCGGGCAAGAGGGGCATCGCAAGGCCCTTTGGCTTTGAAACGAAAATAAAAACTAAAAACTGCACGACCCTTCTCAGCAATAATGGTCATCTGGAAGGTTTGAAATGGTTCAGGAACTGAGGCTGGGACGCGGCCCGAGGGGCGCTGAAGAGACTATGACGAAAAGAACTTGGACGGCCGGCGACGGCCGCCGGCGTGAGGTATGGTCAAGGGCGTCCGCGGGAGGAGGCCTGGGGCGCCCCTCCCCTCGGCCCACCTCAGCCAGGGCGGGAGACTTCCGAGGGAACCACTGAGAGGTGGGTGAGACTGGATGAAGCAAGCCAGAGTGGGGAGGGGGGCTGGGGCCCGGGTGACCCCGTACTGTGTAAACGAAGCCTGTCCAGTTCTGGGGGGGGCAATACTGACGGCGGCCAAACTGGGCAAGGGTGTCCTGTGGGGGAGGGGCATGGCCTCTATTCAAGTTCTGTGTCTGGCCCCTGGCTGAGGTATTGAGTGTGGGGGGGCACTGGGCTGGGCGCGGGTCCCACTGTCGGGGCGTCGCTGGGACGGGGTGGGCAGGGTGCAGAGGGAGCCGGGGCCAAGGTCAATGCTACATGTAGAGAGAAAACCGCCCCCCTCACCCCAGCCCCAGTGGGGCCTGGGGTGCAGCCTTTAGGAACCTCATCAGTGCGGCCCTGGCGCAGTCCCGCTCTCCCTGCGGGGGACGGCGGGGACCAGGCCCCTCTCCAGCCGCTCCCCAGACCAGCGCCTGGGCCTCACGCGGAGGAGGCAGCCTGAGTCCCGAGTAGCCACGGCCCTGCCCCTCCCACCATCTTTGGCTTCAGATCAGGAGCGACGGAGGCGGTGGGTACTCTGGGACCTAACGGAGGGCGGAGGCAGACGAGGGAGG
>NW_004567135.1:3085388-3087711 GCF_000260355.1 Condylura cristata | reverse complement strand
GGACTCGTGCTGCGGCTGAAGTGGGCAGGAATCAAGCTCGTTTCTTCCCTTAGAGGGTAAGATGCTTACTGAAAAATTCATGACAAGCCTCAGAGTGAAGGGCGAGGAGAGCCAGGGAGGGATGGCCACAGGCTCTGCCCCCCCAAAAGAAGTAAAAAGAAGCAGGGTTAAAGTGCGTGGTTAGGGGGCCAGGCCAGGAGTGGGGGGGCGGAGGGGCTGTGGGGGCAGAACCAGCCCTTGATTTGCATATGGGGAGCCAGGGGAGGGCGGGGCCCGGGTACAGTAGCTGCTGCTTCAAGTGTTTTGCATTTGAACTTGAGGGGCGATGGGGGAGAGAAGTAGGGGGAAGCTCCAGGCCCCAGTGCTAAGTACCCTCCCCCCTCATCTGCTAGCTGCCCCTGAAGGGGGAGGGGGACACCCCCAGAGTGCTCACACAGTACCAGAAATTAAGGCTTCTCACTGCTGCGGGGATGGAGGGGCCGGCGAGCAGGGAGGCAGTGACGGGATGGAGGGGCTGCCTGGCAGGGCGGAGGCCAGAGGGTGGGGGGCTGGGGCTGGCGGCGGAAGGGGACGGAGAGGTGGGGCGCAGGAGAGCGGGAGCCAGGCAGTAGCAATCATTTCGGGACACTTGGCGGAGGGGCCCTGGGGGACAGCGCCTGGGTGCTTCCTGGGCCCCCGCGCCCCAGGCCGGGCGGTGCGGCAGAGGGTGAGCAGCTGCCCCGCCCCCCAGTCGTGTTCTCCTTTAAAGTGCCCTATGTATAGACTTCTCAATAAATAGAGGACGCTATCGCGCGGCGCGAGGGGGCGGCTACTCGGAGTAGCAGCCGTCCAGGCCCACGGCGCCGTGCCGCTCCGGGCTGTAGGGGCAGGAGGCCCCGCGGGGCAGGGCGCCGCAGCCACCCACCGTCTTGGCTGCCGCGATGCCGCAGTTACTGAACAGGCTCAAGCTGAAAGGGCTGACGGCGTCCTTGGGCGGGAAAGGCTTCATGGTGGAGAGGATCAAGGCCAGGCAGTCTGCCACGTCTTTGTTGGGGGCGCAGGCCAGTGCTGGGGTGTGACCTGTGGGCGAGGCGAGACCTGAGGCTCAGGCCCTGCCTCCAGGGCCCCGTCCCCCCCGCCCCCCCACCCCTGGCCCTGAGCTCGCTAATCTGTGCAGGGAGGTCAAGGCAAGCAGCCCCCCCGCCGCGTGGTCAGAATTCAAGGGCAACCGGGATGCTGGGCGGACGGTGAGGGCGCGAGGGACGCCGGAGCACGGGGGCAGGAGGCTTCCAGAGGCCCTCGGCTCGCTTCCACGCGGCCGGACCCCTTGGAGACGAGCGCGTCGATCCCTGTCCCTAGCCACTCCCTTGGGAAGGAAATCCAGTGTATAGCAAGGTTAAGAAGTCACCTCCTGAAGAAGGTCCCTGACCCCAAACCCGGGAGAGGCGGGGCGCTCCGGACCCCACCCACCTTCTTCATCCACAGCCAGCACTGTCGCCCCACGACTCAGCAGGGCCTGCACCACAGAAGCGAGACCGTTGCGGGCAGCAATGTGGAGTGGCCTGGAAGACAGCGAAGGGGGCGCCAGTCAGCGAGACACCAGCAGCCCTGCCCACCTCGGCCAGAGCAGCGAGGACGGAACAAAGCCAGGGCTCCGGGAGCCCGGGGCGGGCGCGGGGCTTGCTTCACCCACCTGCCTCCCCCAGCCAGGAGCCCCCGCCCCGGGCACTCACATCTGCAGTGCGCTGTTGGTAGCATTGATAAGGCCAAGGTCTTGGGTTTCTGCCAGGATCATGAGGGCACATTTCTCGTGGCCCTGAGGAAGAGGAGCAGAGGGGACTCGTGACGGGAGAGACGGGCAGCGCAGGTGCTGGGCAGGACGGGGAGGGCCGGGCTCCGTCCTGCCGCCACCCAGGCCGCGCCCAGACCCGCCCCACGCCCGCGGCACCTTGCTGCAAGCCAAGTGGAGGGCAGTGTTCTTGTTCTCGTCCAGCGCGGCCAGGTCCGCCTTCCCCCGGTACAGCAGGAACTCTGTGGAGGGGCGGAGGGGCTGACTCCCGCCCACCCGCCCCCCAGCGGCATGCCGAGCTCGCCGGACGCGCCCCCGCATCCCGGCCCCCCGCCCGCGCCCCGGCCGGAGCCCCACACACCCAGAGCAGCGGTCTGCCCGTTCTCGGCCGCCGTCATGAGCGCGGTGCGGCCAGTGTGGTCGGCGGCGTCCACCTCGGCTTGATGCTGCAGCAGCATTCGGAGGCCAGAGACATTGTCCGCGAAGGCAGCGGCGTGAAGAGGGGTCCTGCGGGCGGGCAGCGGGAGTGAGGGCCCTTCCAGCCCACAGACGGCG
>NW_004567135.1:3081510-3085263 GCF_000260355.1 Condylura cristata | reverse complement strand
TCCCGCCAGGCTCCCGCCAGGCTCCCGCCAGGCTCCCGCCAGGCTCCCGCCAGGCTCCCGCCAGGCTCCCGCCAGGCTCCCGCCAGGCTCCCGCCACTCACCTTCCTTTGGCATCTCGGCTGTTCACAATCTTGGCACCCAGAGCTCCCAGCAGCATCTCTGTGGTGCTGTCCTGGTTATTAATTCTGGGGACAGAGGAAGGTCAGCAGGAAAGCAAAGGGCAGTGGCCCGCCCACCTCGGCCCGGTCCAGGCCCCGGGCGGGGGGTCGCAGGGGGACTCACACTGCACAGTGCAAAGGGGTGAAGGGGTTTCCTTCCAGATATGAAAACGGGCTGTGTTCAAGTAACAACTCCAGACAATCTTCATGTCCTGGCACGAGGAAGAAGGCGCGGTGTGGGCGTGGGGTGCAGGCCCCTCCGCTGTCTGCGCCCCGGGCCGGCCCAGCCCCCGGTCGTACCAGTGTAGGAGGCCCAGTGCATGGGCGAGTAGCCACTGTAGTCCACCCCGGCGTCCAGGGGGTCTGTGGACAGGGCAGCCTGCAGCAGCGTCCGCAGCACTGCGGTGTGGCCACAGGCTGAGGCCAGGTGAATGGGCGTGCGCCCCTTGAAGTCTCGGCACAGCACGAACGCGTCGTGATCCAGCAGGGCGGCCAGGCAGTCCTCACAGCCAGTCACTGCCTGCGGGGCGGGGCGGGGCTTGAGGGGAGCGAGGGGGGACCGCGCCCTGCCCGTGGCCACGGGGCGGCCCGGGAGGGCGCACAGCCAGCTGCAGCCCTGTCCGCTTGCCCACACATCGCGCCCCCGCACCCTCAGCAGCAGGCTGGCAGCGGAGCGGCTGCTCTGCCGTGCGGTGACAGCAGTGAGGGGCCTCAGGGGCCCATGGGCCACGGGGAGACGTGGCTGCGGCAGCCGCACTCGGGGGAACGGGCCATGCTGCCGGGGCCGGGTGGGGGCGCACCAAAGGGCCTGGCCCGCAGGGGCCTGGGGAGTTGGGGGCCACTCGGTCTCTGATCAGCGAGCAAGGGCAACAGGGAGACCAGTGTGGGGTCAGGTCCTCGCTGCGTCCGTCACGCAGGAGGGCCCAAGGTGACCCCGGCCGGCCAAGCTGGGGCTTCACTGCGTGGGCCCTGCTGCGGGGCGACCCCAGCGCCGCTTACCCCGCGGTGCAGGGCAGTGCGACCCCGAAGGTCAGCAGCATCGGCGGTGGATCCTTTCTCTAGCAGCAGATGCACACAGTCCACGTGGCCATTCATGATGGCCAGCATCAGCGGGGTCCTACGGAGGAGGCGGGCGGGAGCGTGAGGCCCGGCAGGGACGGGGACGCCTGCCCCGCCCCCCAGCCCCCACTCACTGGCCATAGGCATCCATGACATCTGTGATAGCTCGCTCCCCACTGTCAATCAGCAAGTGCAGGGAATCAGTGTGGCCAGAAGCAGCTAGGGAAAAGGGGGGCTGTGTGAGGCCCTGGCCACGGGAAGGGGGCAGCCAGGTCAAGCCTAAAGGAGCTGAGGGCGCAGCCTCTGGGAAGACCTGGCGCAGGGAGAAGGCCTGGGCAGGGGATGGGGTTCCACCCCTCGCGCGCCAGCACCTCACCCCCCCCCGAGCCGTCTGGGTCTCCAAGGCACCGTGCACGGGGAGGCCGAGGCCTGCTCACCAGCAGCGTGCAGGGGCGTCCACTTGCGCTTCCGCTCCTTGACGAGGGCAGAGGCGCCGTGGGCAGTAAGCACCTCCACGCACTCCGTGGAGCCCCGCTCAGTGGCCAGGAAGAGCGCAGTCCGGCCCTTGTGGTCCCTCACGTCCAGGTTCACCAGCGTCTCGGCCAGTGTCTTCAGGGCTTCACAGTGACCGTTGTAGGCCTGGAGCACACGGCAACCAAGGGACGCGGCTCGAGACACGGACCCGCCCTGTCCTCGGTGACTCCGGGCGGCGGCGGCCACGCGATGCCCGGCCCTCCAGCCCACGGCCCACAGGCCCCCCACGCAAGGGCAGAACAAGGACCGCGGGGAGGGCGCCGCCACACTCACAGCTAAGTGCAAAGGGCTGACTGGAATGGGGCTCTCCACATCCTCCAGGCAGTTAAAGGACATTTCTAAGAGCTGCGACGGACAGCACAGTCAGGGCCGGGGTTCTGGAATACCCACGCCCGAGCCCTGCCGCCCACCCGCGGTCAGTCCGCTGAGCCCTCGACCCACACAGCACCTGCCTGGGGCACAGGCCCGGCCGCCCCGCCCAGCACGGCCCCTCGCTCACCAGTTCGAGGTTCTGCCGGTTGCCGTAGGCGGCTGCATAGTGCACGGCTGTGTAACCCTGCCTGTCCCGCAGGGAGGGGTCCGCACCGTTATCCAGCAGGAACTCCAGACAGCTGGGGGCGGAGGCGGCGTGAGGGCTGGCCACAGCGCCCGCAGACGGCCCCCCCGCCTCACACGGGCCTCTGGCCCCTGCCCACGTGACCGCGCAGAGCCCCCTCCCGCCAGGCCTGCCCGGCCCCTCCGCCCCGCGCGCCTGCGCCTTGACTGCTCTCCCAGACGGCGGGGCCCAGGCGTCAAGCCTCTGCGCCCCTAGATATCGTCCCGAGTGCACGACCCCGTCTCAGACCCGGACCTCCTCTGTCCTCGGGCACCCTGCGGCGGCCTGGCGGGCAGCCAAGCCAGCGGCAACGCCAGCTCAGTGTCCAGCAACGTCTACATCTCAGGGCTGCGCCGGGCCACTCGCGTGTGTGGAAGGCCGGGAAGCAGCCACGCCGCTTCGTGCTGTGGCTGGGCGCCAAGGCTCAGAGAGGGTAAGCGAGCTCCGGGAGGCCAAACAGCGAGCTTTCCAGATCCTAAGTATACTCCTTTTTAAGTAAACTTTTCACCTTAGAACACCCTTAGATTTCTGGAAGAAGCCCGGGAGTGGAGTTCCCACGCCCCCAACCCAGGCTGGCTGGCTGCGTCTGACGCTTCCGTTTATCGCTCCCAATGTACCATTGGCTTTCACAGGGCAAAACTTGGGATGATCAATTTTTTATTCTAAGAACTCAACAGTCCTCGACACCTAATAAGTAAATGCTCAATTAAAAGCCACGGAGCAAACGAGATTTCGTTTAGCTTTGCTATGCTCTCGAGAAGACCAGCTGTCCCTGCGGGGGACGCGCCGTCTCCCCCTTCCGCCTGCTCCGGGGGCTCGGCCCGGTCCGAACACGGCTGCCCAGCACTGGGCCGGCCGGGTGGCCGCGGGCGCGAGCGGGCGCGGGACGGGGGACAGGCGGCTACTCACAAGAAGGCCTCCTTCCTGCGGGACTCTCTCAGGGACTCGTCCTCCTCGCCGCCGTCGTGGCTGGGAGACGAGTGGGGCTCCGCCCTGGGGGCGGGAGGGGAAGTCAGGGCGGCCCGGGGGCGCGGGCGCGGGCGGGGCGAGGGGCCTCACCTCCTGTAGGTGTCCGAGGCGGCGGCGTAGTGGAGCGGGGAGCAGCCTTTGCAGTCGGCCTCGTTGACGCCTGCCCCGGCGGTCACCAGCGTGACCGCGCACTGGTAGCTGCCGTTGGCGGCTGCGTAGTGCAGGGGCGTCCTGGGGCGGGGCGGGGCGGGAGTCAGGGCGCACCCCAGTGTGCCCTCGCCCGGCTCGACTCCTCCACTTCCGCCGGCCTCCCTCATCTCACACACCTGCGTGCGCCCCCCACACCTCCCTCATCTCACACACCCGCGTGCGCGCCCCCACCTCCCTCATCTCACACACCCGCGTGCGCCCCCCCACACCTCCCTCATCTCACACACC
>NW_004567135.1:3074908-3079345 GCF_000260355.1 Condylura cristata | reverse complement strand
GCCTCACCCGCCCGCCTCGCCCGCCACCTGCCCGGCGCCGCCCGGCCGCTCTTACCTGAGGAAAGCAGCTTTCGGCAACAGTCAGAGAATCCGAAGAGGACAGCTAAGTGCAGGGGAAACATGTCGTGGACGCCGCGCCTGGGGACAAGGGGGGCTCAGGCCACGGGCCCAGGGCACCGGCTAACCCGCCCTCCAGTGCCACCCCGCAGGGCCCACGGCCACCGCCTTGTCTCTGGGACGTCTGCGGCCCCTGGCTGGCGTGAGCAGCCTGCGGCCCGGACTCACCGGGCGGTGTCCGCGCCGTTGGTCATGAGGGTGCTGATGAGCAGCTCGTGTCCGTAGCGAGCGGCCACGTGCAGTGGCGTATTCCCAAACTTGTCGGCACAATCGATCTCGCTGCCTGAGGGGCGCACGCACACTCAGCCCGGGGTCACCGCGAGCTCCCTTCCCACGCCCAGTGCCATCCTAGCTCCCCACGCGGGCCTGCCGGACTGCACGCACGGAGCCCGGGTGCGGGGTGGGCGCGGGCTGGGCGAGGAAGGAAAGGGAGTCCGGGCTGCGTCCACGTGGCATCCCCAGCCCCATACCGTTCTGGATGAGGATCTGCGAGCGGGTGAAGCGGCCGTGGATGGCAGCCATGTGCAGCGGGCTCTTCCCTTCCTTGCTCTGCGGAAACACGGCGGTTTCCCCAGCGTAAACCGTGGAGAAGGCCCTGTCCCCTTCCCAAGAACACGTCTCGAAGCCGGTGGTCACGTGGACACCTCAGCCTGCCTTCTCGTGGACGCAGCGGCCTTGTCAACCCAGGAGGCCAGCGGGTCACCCCCCAGAGAACGCCCCCAGGGGAGACAGGGTCCCCAGAGCCGCCACTCCCCTCCGGGCACCTGGTAGTTGACGTCAGCCCCGTTGTTGACCAGCAGCTCCAGGCAGAGGGCGCCGTTGGTGGAGACCGCAGCCACGTGCAGCGGCGTGAAGCCCTTCTCGTTGGGCTGGTTGACGTTGGCGCCAGCGTTCACCAGCTCGACAGCCACGGCATCCTGGCCCAGGTAGCAGGCGATGTGCAAAGCTGTGTTTCCAAAAGCGTTGGGCTCATCGATCTGCATTTCCAGGGCGACAGGGAGGGCGGTGACCCACTAAGCAAAGTGGTGACCGGCATGGTTGGCCCAGAGCACCCCAAGTTCCAACGAACTTGCTGTCCCCCTGCTTTCTGACCCAATATGCTGCAGGCACCGTTACTTAAGCAGAGTTTACTCAGGCTCTTCCAATCCCGTCCCCCGCCCTCCCCAAGCCCCACCACGCCCCGGCCCCACTCCAGCCCGGCTGGCAGGCTGCCCGGCTGCCCCTTCCCGGCCCGCCCGCGCTCTGCACCCTACCTCAGCCCCCGTCCGGAGCAGGTACTTCACCACCTCGACCTGGCCGCTGGCGGCGGCGGTGTGCAGCAGCCCGTAGCCCTTGCGGTCCTTGCAGCCGAGGTCTGCCCCCCGAGCCACCAGCAGCTTCAGGACCTCCAGATGCCCTGGGCGGAAAGGGTGCGCTCAGGAGTGCAGGGGACTCTGGCCCTGGAGCCCAGGCGCCAAAGGCTACAGCCCTCTCCTGGCCTGGGGTTCCTCAATGTCAAATTCCTACTTTTTTTAAAAAAAAAAGGCTTATTTTTATTTTTTATGCACACGAGAGCTGGGGTGCAGGCCAGAGGTGCAGGGGGTGAGAGGATTCAGCAGACAGAGTGGGGAGCAGGACAGGTACACTGCAGAGGGGCGCAGTGGGGAGACAGGAGGGGTCGGCTGCGCCCTGGGGTCCCTCCCTGGCCGGGGACCGAACTGGCGCTGCGGCGGCTGCGGACGCCTACATGGTGCTGAGGCTACACGGAGCAACGGGCGGCCCTCCAGTTCCTACTCTGCCCGTGAATTCCTTCTCACCTAGAAAAGCTGCCCAGTGCAGAGGCTGCCGCTCCCTTTTGTCACAGACATTCAGGCTGGCTCCCTTGTTGAGGAGCAGGTTCACCGTCTGAGTGAGGACACGAAGGACACCTGTTCAGGGCCGGCTTCGGGCCCCCCAAGTGCCCAAGTGGCCTAGGCTAGGGGTAGGCTGAGGCAGCCTCGGGCCTCTGCCCCTGAACAGAGAAATCTGGAGAACGAGTGGGACGGGGAAGCGGCCCAGAGCGCGGGTCAGGTCTGGAGGTCCAGGGACACGCAGGGAGTCTCTGGAGGCTCAAAGTGCCCGAAAGTGCCCTAGAATGTGCCGACAGACAGACTCTCCCTTCAGAAAGACACGAACACAAACAGCTCCGCGCGGCCTCAGCGCGGCCACCCCCGCGAAGTCCAGCCGGGGTCTCGGCCATCCCGGCCAGCCGCCCGGAGCCCGGGCCCAGGCCCGGCTGCTGGACGCGGAGCCCGGGAGGGAGGCACAGGCGGGAGGGGCGCCCACCTCGAGGTGCCCACTGTGCACCGCGTGGTGCAGGGCGCTGCGCCCGCTCCGGTCGGCCACGTTGAGGCTGCTCAGCAGGGGCGCCAGGGCCTCCGCGCACTTGGTGGCCCTGTTGGCAGCGGCCACGTGCAGCGGCGTCTGCCACAGCTTGTCCCGGGCGTTCACGTCCGCCGAGTGTGCCAGCAGCAGGCCCAGCACCTTCTGTGGAGAGTGGGGGAGAAGAGGGAGGCCGGGGCCGCAGGAGCAGCCGCCGCCGGGTCTCTGCACTCGGCATCTCGCCTCGTTTCCCACAGCCCGGCCTCCCGTGCCTGCCGCCCTTCTCTGGAGCTTGTCAGAGCTCACACGCTTGCCTGCCTTCCTGACGACGACATGGAGTCTGTCCTCGTCCTCAAGCCCTCTGCTGCCACTCCCCAACCCGGACCCCGAGAGTCTTCACCCTCACGTACAGCCGCGACCAAGTCGGCGGTAAACGCAGAGAACTCCAGGCCCCAACTACTGGAGGGAGCAGCAAGCTCTGGCCCTGGTGCCCTCACCCTGCTGCCGCCCTGCCAAGGCACCACCCCGTCTTCATCACCCCGTAAACGGCCAGCTACCCATGCCTCTCCCGGACCCGGCCAAACTGCCCCTCCTGGTCACCACACGCCCCGGCCCACCGGCCCCAGTCCCTCCCCCGCTGGCTACAGTCAGGGCGGTGACCGTGGAATCGAGAGCCTCGTTCTTGGGTTCTTGGCTCCTCACGGCCAAGGCGCCCGCCCAGCTGATGCTCGAGGTCTGGCCCCCGCGCTGTGGCGTAAGTGTGCACCCCGGCCAGGGATGCAACAGATCACGACCCACGACACCCCACTCCTCCATCACAAGAAGTCTCAGTGGCCAGGGGGGACTGGACTCCAAGGTGGCCCCCCAGGGAGGATGAGTCACTCAGGCCTGGCAGCAGGCCCCCTGCCGTCTGCCAGCCCAGTGTTAAGCTCTCCCCTGACGTCACTTCAGCTGGCAAGGCTCAGCCCCCCTCACCGGCCAGGTCTAGGGGCAAGAGGGAGGGGCCGGTGGGGGGTCTCCTCCCTACCTGGGGGCAGAGCAGCTGTGGGACAGAAGAGGAGACTCTAGCCTTACCCTCCACCCTAACCACCTCATCCTCTCCCGAGGGGCGAGCGCAGGGGGGCCCCTACCTCATTTCGGGAGGCAGCAGCACGATGAAGAGGGGTCAGCCACAGTGTGTCCTTAGCATTGACGTTAGCACCTGTGGGGAATCGTTCCCTCTTTTGGCGGAGGTGGAGAGGTGGCAGGGGAGGACCCGGCGGCCGGCGGCCGGGAGCGGGGTGGACTGCAGCCTTGGGGGCCAAGCTGGCCAAGTGTCTCTGGCAGGGACAGAGTGTCCTCCCGGGCCCCCCCAGGGGCCACACCTTCCAGGCCCCCACTCACCTGACATCAGTAGCAACTGGAGGATGGGGACATCGCCTACGTAGGCAGCAGCATGCAGTGGGGTTCGCCTTTCTTGGTCCTGGGAAAGCAGAAAAGAGCAACATCTTGTGGGGGGCCCCCAGGGGGCCCCCAATCCCAGTCTTGGAGTTTCCAGCCTCTGCCCACAAGCTCTTCCCATAAGAGCTTGTGCTGCCCCCTAAATCTCAATCCTGGGGCAAAGTAAGCCCTGGGGAGGGGGACAGAGGGTCGGGGCAGAGGGCGGTCTGCTTCTGCCAGGGGCGTGGGGGCGCTGCGGGCACCCCAGGCTCGGGAGAGACGCGGCTCCCGGGCGTCCGCGGTCGAGGCTGACCTGCCCTCCATCCCCAAATGTGGAGCAGACACATCCCGGGGTGGGAAGCCCGCGGCCTCCTCGGGGCAGCGAGGCGCGGAGCCGCCCGACGGGCGGGAGGGGCTGGGCGGCCGCGGCCCTCCCACCGCGACCCCGCTCACCAGCACGTTGATGTTCTCCTTCTGCGAGAGGAGCGAACGCACTTCCTCCACATCGCGGCTAAAGATGGCCTGGACCAGGGGCGGCTGCAAGGGAGAAGCGGCGTCGGG
>NW_004567135.1:3068034-3074156 GCF_000260355.1 Condylura cristata | reverse complement strand
GCCTCGAAATCCCCCGCAGACTTGGGGTGCACGGGCGAGGGGGCCGGGGTCGCGGGGAGCAGTCGCCCTGCTGGAGGGGCGCTCGCCTCTGCACTGGCTGTGACGAGGTGGGCGAAAGGGACGCGCCAGAGCGCTCAAAACCGCCAAAGGAAACCCCAAGGTTCTCCCGCAAAAGGTCGCCACAAGAGGCTGGGGTGACTGCAGCTGAAGGAGCCCGCGCGGCCCGGGAAGGGCACTTTCCTCCCTCATCACTCCACTGCCAGGCTCCGGTGGGAGGGCTGCAGCCCTCCAGGAGGCGCAAGGCTTTCTCCCCAGAAAAGGGGGCTGGGGGCCTCCCTGGGGGCGCAAAGGGTTAAGCAGCAGCCCGATGAAGCGACATGGAGATCCCTGGCCTCTGCAGCAGGAGTTCGATCCTGGGCCAGGGAGGGACCCACATGGCACATGGTTCAGCCGACCTGTCCTGTCTCCCCGCTGCTCCCCTCAGCAGTGGACTTCATCGACCTGCCTGCTCTGCTCCCCACTCTGTCTCTGGTGAATCCTCTCACATATACACCCCAACCCCTGGCCTGCACCCTAACTCTTGTGTCCATGAATAAATAAATCTTTAAAAATAAATCTGTAAAACCAATAAGAGGGCCCTCCCTGGTGGTGCAAAGGGTTAACACCCAGCACTATGAGGCTGTCTTCAGCCACCGCAGCACAAGATAGATTCCTCACCAGAGAGTGACCTCCAGGGTGCAGCAAACCTCTCCTGTCTCCCTGCTGCTCCCCTCAGCTGTGTTTTTCAGTCAACCTGCCTGTTTCGCTCCCCATTCTGTCTCTGGTGAATCCTCCCATCCCCTGCACCTCTGCTCTGCACCCCAGTTCTGTATGCATATATAAATCAATCTTGTCTTGAAAAAGAAAAGGGGTTGGGGGTGCCCCCTCCTCTATTGTAGACCAGAGGGCAAATCAGGGAATCAGTGAATGGAAGTTCTCTCAGCCCAAAAAGGGAGAAGGTGGGAAGAAAAAAAATAGATATTTTAATAATTGGTATCATTTATAAAGGGTGACTCAGGGGTCTGTTCAGAGCTTAGCAATTCAACACAACACGTGTTTGTTTTCTTTTGTTTTTTTGTTTTTTTAAAGATTTATTTATTTGTACATACAGAACTGGGGTACAGGCCAGAGGCTCAGGGGCGGTGAGAGGATTCACCAGAGACAGAGTGGGAGCAGAACAGGCAGATCGATGAAGTACACTGCTGAGGGGAGCAGTGGGCGGGTCAGGAGAGGTCTGCTGCGCCATGTGGTTACCTCCGGGGCAGGCGGGAATCGAACTCATGCGGAAGTGGCTTTAGTTTCTCAGTGCTGTGCTTTAACCCGCTGAGCCACCAGGGAGGGCCACAACATGTGTTTTAAGAAGGAAACACGTGTAGGAAGACCATTCACACACTGCCCCCCCCCAAGATATAAACATAAAAACCCTCTCTTGCTTTCCAATAATCTATGCCCCTCTTTGTCTTCAATATCTTGTTTCTCACAAAAAATATTGCTTTTTCCTGAAGAGAAGAACTGGAGACCAGATTATGAGTAATGAGAGGGAAACCTACCTATCCCCAGAGACCTTTAATCATTTTTTGAGTTTCTATCACATGGAAGTTAAATTTACATTTCTTAATTAAAACTTACCTCTTACAGGAAGTCTACCTGGATTAACGGATTCTTTTCCTTTTGTTAAGTCTCCTTCACACTTCTGTACTTAGTTTATAGAATCACACAACTGGCTTAAGTTGCAGGCCTTGGTTGCTCATTTCACCTATTTGACATGCAAGTGTGTTTGGCAGTTCGAAATGGATTTTCAACTTGCTAGCCAGGTTTCCCCCCTCCACCCCCCAGTGCGGGACTGTACAGTTTTTGTTATAATGAAATGGGATTTTGAGCGCTCTGAAGGCATTAAATTTAATGCCTTTACATTTAATTACTGGGTCCTCCCTGGTGGCCCAGCAGGTTAAAGCACAGCACTGTGAAGCTACTTGCAGCTTCTGCTGCACGAGTTCGCTCCCAGCCAGCAAGTGATCCACAGGGTGCTGCAGACCTCTCCTGTCTCCCTGCTGCTCCCCTCAGCAGTGGACTTCATCAATCTGTCTCCACTGTGATCTCCACTCTGTCTCTGGGGAATCCTCTCACCCCCACCCCCCTGGCCTACACCCCAGTTCTATATGCACAAATAAATAAATCTCTTAAAAAATAAACACTAAATTTAATTATTCTCTGTATTTGTGTTGAACAGTACATGGGAACAACCACCTAAGATATAATGATGATGATGATGATGGTGATACGGCTGTAGAGTGGACGCTGAAGGGGCTGTGATCAGCTAGATGAGGGTGTTGAGCGTGCTGACTGGGCTCCTGGGTGTATTGAACCTTCCAGGAAGGGCTAAGCTAGGCAGTGGCCTACAGGGTAGGGAGGAGGGACTTATGTGGCCTTCACTGCCCAAAATAGCTGCTGGTAACCTGAGGAGTGGGAGGCAGGGGTTGGGCTGGGGCCACGTGCCTGGCTCTGATGCAGTGATGGAGGGAAGGTGCTAGCAGGTTCTCCGGGCAGCTGAGAGGAGGAAGGGCTACAAGAGTTTGGGTTTTGTTTCTTTTTTTCAGTTATCATTCAAAGCCAGAAAGAGGATTTCCCAAGGGGGAAAAAAAGAACATGATGTAGGCAACACAGATATTACCGCGGTCAGGAAGATGCACAGGGCTGGAAGAGCAGCTAGGCCGTCGTATATAGATGTGCCTCCTGGGTCGGATAACTGGCTGTATACACTTTTTAAAGATTTATTTATGCATAGAAGAATTGAGGTGCAGGCCAGAAGTGTGGGACAGGGAGGGTCGGGAGGTGGTAGGATTCACTAGAGAAGAGCAGGGGGCAGAACAGGCAGATCCACTGAAAGGCACTGCCGAGGGGAGCAGGGAGACAGGAGACATCTGCTGCGCCCTGGGGGTCCCTTCCTGGCCTGAGAGCGAACTCACACTGCAGTGGCTGCAGACGGCTTCACAGAGCTGAGACGGAGCCCCGTGAGCCACCAGGGAGGCCCAAGAAGGCACTTTTTAAATTATGTTATTCTTATTGAGAAAATGTTGGTTTATGACACTGCATATGTTTTTAGAATATGGCTTCACATCTCCTTAAATTTATATTACTATACCTCACTGAACTCCACCATGGGCCACTGGGCCCCTCACACGGAGAAAGGCATTTCACTCCTTACTTACAGCACAGACATTCCGTGCTGTTAATGGTAAGGATGGAACCCGGGTCTAGGTGACCACCAAGCCCATTTTGAAAAACTGTTCTACCGCCACAGTAGCTGGAACTAGTAACTAGTTCGGTAAAGATTTATCCGCAGAATGAATACGCTTTGTCATCTTTCCTTTTGTCTCTTTTCTTCCAGCTACAAGGGGAGCTCACTTCTTTTTCTCTCCTTTCTCCTCAGGACCTCAGGGACTGATGTCACCCCACCTCCACTTCCAAGGAATATTATCACCTTCCTGTTTGAAGAAGAGTCTGAGCTGCTCTCAGAACACACGTGACCTTGAGTGACAGATTTACTCTCCGCAACCGCACCCTCTTGTCCAGCCCCCCGCTCTGACTAAGGGCTCACACATGCCAACAGCTGCTTAGAGTGGAGTAAGGATCTGGCTGGAAGTGGTTGCCATTAACTGGGGTACATAACTGAACTGTGACCTCATTAATACTCGGCCTTCACTGCGTTAACTGCTGTAGAATCTCCAAGGGACAATGGGCCCCTCGAGCCAATTTATTGTTCCCTACTAATTAATTAGCTAATTACTCTCATTTAAACTTTTCCTAGTTCATGCCTGGTACTTGACGCAAACTGACTCTGCCATTTCCCATTTATTCCGCATCAGTCATTTCCTTCAAGTACTAACTCAAAACATTCCTCTTCCAAGAAGACCCTCTTGACTGAATCCATTCCTCAGCGTCACTCTGAACACACCCTGACATCGTAAGTGTAACGTGTCCCGTCTCCTCCAGTTATTTCACGGCAGACATGTGTTCTTACTAAGTTATAAGTTCATCAGAAGTAGATGCCATTAGTGATGTTTCTTTTCCAAACCAGTGAGCACAGGGCTGCATATCACTGTACACAGTTGTCCTCGGGCATTATTTGTTAGGACAAAAACTGAGGCTTAGAGACAGGTAGGTGTCTGCCTAGAGTTAGTCAAATATAAATTCAGGCCTCTCTGGGGATGCAGGTGTTAAAGTCTCAGCACTATGAAGCTCTCTGCAGGCACTGCAGCACAAGTTCAATCCCACCTGTGGCCTGTACCCCAGTTCTGTGTGCATAAATAAATAAATCCAAGACTAAGTTAATAAATGAAATATTTATTTATGCACACAAGAACTAGGATAAGGCCAGAGGTGCAGCAAGATGAGAGGATTCACCTGAGACAGAGTGGGGAGCAGAACAGGCGAACTTACTGAAACACACAGCTGAGGGGAGCAGCGGGAGACGGGGAGTCTGCTGTGCCATGAGTTCACTCCCTGGCCAAGGATCAGACTCAGCCCACAGTGGCTGGTGATAGCTTGAGAGTGTCACCTTGTAACCCCTGCACCACCAAGGCGGGCCTGGAACTTCTGGCCTTTCCTTGTGCCCTGAGATGTGATCCCCGACAGCTCCCTGTGCTTAGTGACCCACTGGGTGTCAGGATTTCTTCTGATAGCTTCATGGACTGGTTTGGTGAGGATAACCTCAAAAACTTGGTTTGTGGACTCTTCATCCACCCAGTAAGAATGTCGGCCTCCGAGAGCCTACAGTGGCATCTAGCTTGCTCCTCAGCAACAGATTGAAGGCTGCTAGCAAACTCCAGCTGATTAACAAACACCGTGCTAGACAGGGCTGCCGCTGGCTGTGCCCTTTGGGACTGCACTGCTTGGCCACCGTGGTGCACACGAATCTCATATAACAAAACCTTGCTTAGCTCGGATCCAGGTCTGCTTTATCCGGACAGGTGGGGCACCCGTGGAGGGCTGACACTTAGGTGCTGCCAGCAGCGCACCCTGAGAAGAAAGCAAAACCCAGCATTCTGCTGCTTCCTCCTCAGCACCTGCCCGATGTACATGTTTGCGCCCATTTCGGCTTACCTGACGGAAAGGCCGTCTCAACCTTTCTAGAGTCCGTATGCAGTGGGAGTCCCAAGCTGAAGCCAGTGTCAAGGATTGGGGGGCTAGGGACTGACCCCTGCGTCCAGGCAAATGGGTCCCTTCACGTCAAGCAGATCCCTAAAGCAACAAAGTCTCTCATTATTTTATTCTCTCCAACCCTCACACCCACACAACACGATTCAAAGGTTTCCTGAATGTGGAATATTTGACTAAAGATGTACAAAAACAAACAGAAAACAGAGGAGGGGTTTGCAGTGTAACAGCATAAACATCTCTAAACACAACAGCAGGCACCGCCACGCCACTCCCGGGACTTCCCGCCTTCCTCCGCGCCCCTGTGGGAGAATCTCTGACTCTTGCTCCCTTCTAGGGGTCTCAGGCAGCTGACTCCCCCTCCTTCCCCCTTTTATCAGAGCATCTCCGGCTTCCTTGTCCTCGTGTTCCTGCCCTGAAGTCTCATCCTTAGTCAGGTCACACTTTTCAGACAAAGATGAAGCTCTGCCCGACAGAGTAAGCCTGGGTCTTCCCACCCCAACTTCTGGCTCTCTCTCTCTTTTTAAAGATTTATTTGTGCACACAAGAACTGGGGTGTAGGCCAGAGGTGTGGGGGTGAGAGGATTCCCCAGAGACAGAGTGGGGAGCAGAAGAGGGGGATCCACTGATTCCCACTGCTGAGGGGGCAGCGGGGGACAGGAGGGGTCTGCTGTGCCCTGGGGTCCCTCCCTGGCCGGGGATCCACCGGGTGCTATGGCGGCTGCGGACAGCTCCATAGTGCGGCGCTTTAACCCACCGGGGAGGCCCCCCAACTTCTCTCTTTAAGAACTAAACGAAAACTACGCGGAGCCTCTTGCTCTCCCTTGCTCAAGGTGCAAAGCCGCGCACGAGGTGCCGGGCCGCCCCGCGGACTCCTGCCCGGCGGAACGGGGGGCGCTGCGGCCCGGGGGCCTGGAGAGCCCCCG
>NW_004567135.1:3044075-3067379 GCF_000260355.1 Condylura cristata | reverse complement strand
CGGGGGGGCCGGGATGCCCCTGCAAGCCCCCGGCCCTCGCGTAGGCTGCAGCCTGGGACCAGAGGGGCGTCGCGCGCGCCCCGCGCTCTCCATCTCCGCCCGCGGCGCTGTCCCGGCTGTCCCCGGCTGCCCTCGACCTTTCGCACTCGTGACAGCTGGCCCGGAGCTCCGCGGGCTGCAGCAGGTGCCGGGCCGCGCGACCGGCCTCCGCGCCGCCGCTTCCCTTCACCGGGCGGGCAGAGCGCGAAGAGGTGCGGAGAGGCGGAATGGTCACCTGGCTTCCTTTCTTTCTGCCTTCAGATTTCCGCTGTCCAGCAGCCTCCTCTTGCCCCGGGCTGCCCAGGGCCTGGCGGCGGAGGCTGGCTTACCTCCCAGCCGCTCTTTCATGGGCTTTGCTGCCCCCTTCACCAACAAGCGAAAGGCGTACTCAGAGCGTAGGATTATGGGGTGAGCTGCTTCCCCGTCCTGCATCTCCACACAAATAGACGTTTAGGCCAGGACCGCGTAAGGGTGGCAGTAGTGGTCAGCATTTCTCCCCGAGATTTGGTCTGTTTGGCTCGTCACCAGAAAGCAACCAACTCTGCCAGCGTTATTTGTGGAAGTAGGAAATAAATCCTCACTTCCCTAGAAAATAAAAAGGGAGCTCTTCCCAGCTCACTGACCGCTATTCTCCCTGTCCTGCGGGCCTTCCACACAATCCCTCTGCTGGTTGCTGTGCGTGTGTTGTGGCTGGAGTTGGGCAGTATCACAAACAACCGGGCGTTACTTCTGCGCGGGCTGCACTGCTGTGCGCATGGGAGGATGCTTATGCCCCGCCAGGCTGCTTAGGTGTCCAGAGATTTTCTCACTTGATCCTCTCAACAAACAGAGGTTTGATGAAATGGTCACTGCCTTTTACAGATGAGGAAGTGGAGCTACAGTAAGGCACCTAGGCTGTGGTCACTGCATGATCACCAGTTCTGCTCTCCCTAGGTAGTCCCGCATAGGATCAAAATAGCAGGTGCGAAAGCATTCTTTGAACTGCAAAGGCTAACAGTGACACGGGAGTTTGCACTTCTGCTCTCCGACGTCATTCCTCCAGGCTCATCTGGGACCCCAGTTCCCGAAAGCGCAGTCGGTGAGTAAATTATGGCTTCTGCGGTTCTCTTTCCTAGGTACTCAATGCAGGAGATGTTTGAAGTGGTGTCCAATGTCCAGGAGTATCGCGAGTTTGTGCCCTGGTGTAAGAAGTCTTTGGTGGTATCTAGCCGCAAAGGTCACCTGAAGGCCCAGTTGGAGGTTGGCTTTCCACCTGTCATGGAACGTTACACCTCTGCTGTTTCCTTGGTCAAACCTCACATGGTCAAGGTGAGGCCATCTGGGAGGGATTAATCAGAAAGTTTCTCCAGTCCTCTAGCACTTTTACATTTATCAGCTACTTTCGTTTTGATTATTTCATATCCATGTCCAATACTGCCCCACTGTTTTTTTTTTTTTAAAGATTTATGCGCACAAAAACTGGGGTACAGGCCACAGGTGGGGGGGGGGTGAGGGAATTCACCAGAAACAGAGTGTGGAGCAGAACAGGCGGATCCACTGAGACACTGCTGAGGGGAGCAGCGGGCGAGACAGGAGAGGTCTGCGCCGTGTGTGACTCCGCCTGGGTATTGAACTTGTGCTGCAGTGGCTGTGGACAGCTTCACAGTGCTGCGCTTAACCCCTGCGCACCAGGGAGGGCCCACTGCCCCACTACTCCAAAGGAAATGGCTTTCAACTCCTTCATGCTGTCCGCGCTGGGTATGGGCTGTACTCCACTGTCCGTCTGACCGCCTGGCCCTACTCTAGGCTGTGTGCACTGACGGCAAGCTCTTCAACCACTTGGAGACCACCTGGCGATTCAGCCCTGGCATTCCTGCCTACCCCCGAACTTGCACTGTGGACTTTTCGGTGAGCTACCACAGGGGTGGGGCAGGGCTGAGCTACTTTGCTAACGCTTGGCATTTCCCAAGCCCATGGTACTTTCACAGGGCTGAGCTTGTATGAAAACCTGCGCTCAGGCCTGTTATGGCTTGGAGGCACCTAAATAACCAGAGGGGAAGGGCCCAGACAAAGCACTGCATAGCATTCTTGCAGCTACCCATAGTGTTAAATTTCTCATTGTCTCTTGCCTTCCCCAGATTTCCTTTGAATTTCGGTCTCTGCTGCACTCCCAGCTGGCCACCATGTTTTTTGATGAGGTCGTCAAAAAGAACGTTGCTGCCTTCGAGCGCCGGGCAGCTGCCAAGTTTGGTCCAGAAACGGCCATCCCCCGTGAACTGATGTTTCATGAGGTGCACCAGACTTGAGGCGAAGGATTGCTTCTTAGCCTCTCCTTCCGCGTCTCCCCCTTATTTATTTCAGTTGACTCCTGCATCTGTCTGAGAGATGTCTGTGTTCGTATTACTATCTCCCAGAAATTGTTGGCTGGAAATGCTGGGGCAAAGAAAAAGCAGGGGGAGGGCATGACTCCAGGAAGGGTGGAGCAGCCTTGTGCCTTCTCACAAGCTTCAGGAGGACTGTGAGTGGCCTCTGGGCCCAGCAAGGTTCCTGAAGGTCTGACCAGGGATAGTAACTTCTAAAGGATTGGCTCAATTGAGTACCTCTGACAAGAGATACTAATTTGTGCTTGCCTGAGATGCATCAGAAGAAACCTGAGATTTGCCCCCCAGCTTGAGACCCCTATGACCTCACTGTAATTATATATCCATGCTGCCTGGTGCGTGGAGAGCAAAGGCCTCGTGTTTTAACCAGCAGTGCCAACGGGGTGAGGAGAAAACACCGAAGAGTTGTATTCTTGGGTTGCACTTATTCTTCCACTTGGCCTAACTTTTTACAAATGTCAATAAATTTTGATGGTGTGGGTGTGAATTTGGCTTAATACTGTTTCTTTAGGGAGTATTGTGGCACAGTAGAAGAAAATCATGGCTTCCTTGCTGAGGGAAACAAAGGTGCGAGCAAGCTTCTTGGACACGGTGTCCCTGCCAACCACAGCAGTACATTCTGGAAGCCGGACCTAGTACCCACGCCCTTGTCTATTTATAGACTTTCTCAGAAGGTCAGGGGACAGAGATCGCAGGGTAAAGCAATCTGGTGTCAGGTCATCCATATTATGGCGGCCCTTAGGGCCCCCCGATCCGGGGGATCTCCTTGCAGGTGCTCCCTGACATACCAGGCCCTCCGGTGGCCCGGACCATGAGCCAGCAGGCCAGCAGCCCCATCCGTCCTACTTGCCCTTGGTGGTGTTCCTTTCACCCAGTGGGCTGGACCAGGTTCCTTGGGTTTGTCACATGCACAGCTGTGAAGTCTCAGCTATAGAATGTTCCAAGAACAAAAGTTAGGAAGAATGCGTACTATCAGTCAAGGACTTTTAACTCTGAGAACTCAGAGACCAATCTCCCAGGGAGCCTACCTTCTGATTAGCCAATCCCACCTGAGGGGATGCGCAGGATTACTTTATACCCAGGAGTCCAGCTCCAGCCATTCAGATTCCTCACCAGGTCTTATTTAACAGCAGGCTCAACCATTGTTAATAAAAACATTTATTTTGCATTTTATACAGAACAACCTGAAGTCTGCATCATGACTTGACAGTTATCCAGGGGTTTACAGCGTGTCCATCTCAACAGCGTGGTTCTGGGTACTGGGGATCCACACAACACAGGCAGGGGTGTGAGGGAGGAGGGGGCACAGCAGGAGTGTATTTCAATCCTTTCTTAAAGAAAAGGCAATAGAGCATTCTGAGCCACTGAGAACCTGTGCAAGTGGGGCTTCTACAACAGACACTGTGCTGTGAGCTCTCAGGGAAGGGACAGGATGAGGAACTTGCCTTGATAAATAAGGGGACAATTTCTTGTGGCAGGGGATGAAAAGGGAGGTTTATTATTTTTAATGCCCTCAGCCCCAGGACCTGATATCCAAAGGAGACTATGAGTAATCTTATTTCCCTGCTCAGAAAGAGGGCAGTTATCCTGGGACCAGACCATGAAGATACCATGTTGGTCATTTCCAAGCCCCTATTCTATGGCCCACAACATATGAGAAGAGGAGGAAAACCCCCCACGCACCGGGTCAAAGGGTAGTGGTTTGTGTTCTGTGGTGTAAAAAAAAAGCTTAGTTCACAGTAAGCACTGGCAGTCAAGTGACTGGAAAGACTGGAGCTCAGACAGTGCTGTGTGCAGCCTGCTGAAGAGGTCTCTGTTGGTGCCAAAAAGGGAAGGCCCGGAGCATCCTCAGCTTAAGGTACAGCAGGTACAGCTAACCGCAGGGTGTGAGCACTCAACTAGTGAGGACAAGAACACTCCCAGACCTTAACTTTCAGGAAGGACTTAAAAAAAAAAAAAAAAAAAAGACAAATAGAATCAAACACTAGGTGCCAATCACAACAAATGCCATGGCCTCTATGATCGCCTGGTAGCATAAAAACCAAATGCCAAAGCATGTCCAGCTAACCAACAGGTCTCAACAGGAAGTGTCTGTGTGCCTGGGAGACGGCAAAGGGGCTTGATACAGCTGACCATCCAACATGATCCGGTGGAAACAAGGGCAGAATCCTGACGCTGGCCGATGACGGGCTGGGCAGAGTGGAACCAAGAGCTGACAGGAGAGCAGATTCTCTGCAACCAGCGCTGACTCAGGGAGAGCCAGTCTCACCCTAGAGATGGGGCGGTGGTGGGGTGCAGGGGCCAAACCTAACTCATACCACATGCATTATTAGTCCTGATCATCCTACAGCTGATGGACAAGTCTTACCAGGCAGAGGAACGGAGCTAATTAGGGAAGAAGGGGTCACTTTTTATCTTTTAAGGTCTTAATTTATATTTTAACCTCAAACTTCTTATCAATGCCTCAGATACAATTTAATCTTAAGTATGTAAAGGCCCCCTGAAACAAAAGTATACATTTTTAAGTTCCCTCACTTTCTAGCAGTTGGTTCCCCTCCTCCAGCTTTACCCCGACTTAGTGTCCACAAACTTCATCAGACCCTCCGTGCTCATGGACTTGGGCCGCTCCAGGGGGAAGCCCAGGGCTCGGCTCCAAATGAGCTGAGCCAGCACGCCCAGCGCCCGCGACACGCCGAACAGGACGGTGTAGTAGTTCATCTCCGTCATGCCGTAGTACTGAAGGGGAAAGGAAAACACTTCGTTAAGGGCCCAAAGGCAGCGGCCGGTCCAAGCCCAGGCCAACAGCGCCGCGGCTCAGCTGCCTGAAGCGGAAGGACGCTGGGGAGGGACAGCGACTGGAGGCCTGAGGAAAGCACAGCTCCTTCTGCCTGTGCTCCCAACCCCAAGCATCAGAAAGGTGCGGGAGGAGGTACAGGAAGAGTCCCTGCTCTGACCGGGGAGCTGACTTTGTAAATGGCAGGAAACAGGGCTGGGGACCAATGAGAGGCAGCAGTAAAGGGAGACGCACCTGGAGCAGCACCCCACTGTGAGCATCGACGTTGGGCCAAGGATTCTTGGCCTTGCCCTGCTCTAGGAGGACATTGGGCACAATCTTGTAGAGCTGAGCAACCAGCTTGAACATTGGGTCCTGAGGCAGGTGTTTGAGAGCAAACTCTCGCTGACAGGTGTACCGCGGGTCAGTCTTTCTTAACACTGCATGGCCGTAGCCTGGGACAACCTGCCGAGAGGGACAGTCAATCTGTATTGTCAAGTCAAAACTCGTCTTTTAAAAAACCTCCAAGGCCCTGCCTGGTGGCACAAGAGATTAAAGCACCGCATTATATAAAGCACCCGCCCGCCGCTCC
Organism: Condylura cristata; assembly: GCF_000260355.1. Classification (NCBI taxonomy): domain Eukaryota; kingdom Metazoa; phylum Chordata; class Mammalia; order Eulipotyphla; family Talpidae; genus Condylura; species Condylura cristata. The sequence continues at coordinate 3,061,615 of NW_004567135.1, read as the reverse complement.
CCTCAGCAGTGCACTTCTCACTCTGCCTGCTCTGTTCCCCACTGTCTCTGGTGAGTTCTCTCACCCACCCCACCTCTGGCCTGTACCCAGTTCTGTAAGCATACATAAATACATCTTGAAAAAGAAAAAAAATTTTTTCAGGTCAGAAAAACAGATGCTGGTGTTGGTCCTTGTCCTCGTTGCTCTGCATGTCTGCTCACCCGCCCTGAGTTCAGTGTGTTCCAGATGTAGTCTCGTAGCTTCTCATCCGACACATCTTTGCCAACTTCCTTCTGTAGTTGTGTCAGCCAAACAAGGACTTCCTATGGGCCAGATTTGGGGAGTAAAGAGTCACGATAAATACACCAGAAGAGAATCCAAGGTCAGAAACAAAACACTAGAAAGCACGATAAGGAAAACATGCAGCACGTAAGGAAACAGTCTTACTTGATTTGCCAGGCCGTGGAGGGGCCCTGCCAGTCCGTTCATGGACGCCGCGAAGGACAGGTAGGGGTCTGAAAGGGCGCTGCCCACCAAGTGACTGGTGTGGGCACTCACATTGCCACCCTCATGGTCACTGCGGGAGAGCAGGAGAGCAGAGTGAGGGCCGACAGGAACGAGGGGAAGGGGCACGCTGCAGGAATGCCACCTTGCTGGCCTCCTATCTGTCACGCACGAGCCAGCGCGAGCTCCAACTGACCTCCATCCTGTCAGCTACAGCTACGCGGTACAGGAGATGTTCCAATCTCGTTACCAGTCTTTGTTCACTAACCCACGAGATGGCTCCTGTGTCCAAGCTCCCTCCACTCACCCAGCTGTAACAGCTCATGGCCAGAAGAGGGAGCTCCTGGAAAGCCAAAGGGTCCAGCTACAAGCACTATCTTGTTCTTCGTGGGGCTACAGGTAACTGCCTACATGGGACCTTCTTTACTAGAAGTCTTTTTATCTCATCCCTTATGTTTTTCCCTCTCCTTGTTGCGTACCATTTGTTCTCAGAAAGTGAGAATAGTTAAAGAGCTTTTCTGACAGTTTCCCACTAGCACCAGTCACCTGTGGCTATGGTTGCTGGGTGTCACCCACCTGTGGATAGTGAGGTACAAGCGCATGAGCTCAGTGAACTGAGCATCAGTATAGCCTAACATGTTGGTGAAATTGTGGGACCAGTCCAGCTTGGAGTCAATGGCCCCAATACTGCTGCCCTCCCTGTAGATATTCCGGTAGATCTTTGCTGCAACACAAGGTAGCTTTGCAATCAGATCCATACAATCTTCGTATATCAACTGATTGGGAGAAGAGGAAAATAGAGAAAAAAAGAAAAGGAATTATTAGCAAAGAAGAATCAGGCAGAGATGCTGTTTGTTCTCCATTTGCGTTAGGTCAGGGTATTTGAGTTGACGGTTAGTTATATGCTGGGTGGTTATATAAAGAATAACAACTAATTGAAAAAAAAAAAAAAAAAAAAAACTATTGGGCCCTCCCTGGTGGCGCAACAGGTTAGGACACAGTACTGCAAGCTGGCCGCAGCTGCTTCAGTTCAAGTTCGGTCCCTGCCCCGGGAGGTGACCCACATGGCTCAGCAGACCTCTCCTGTCTCAACTGCTGCTCCCCTCAGCAGTGTACTTCATTGTCCTGCCTGCTGTTCCCCACTCTGTCTCTGGTGAATCCTCTCACTGCTCCTGCACTTTTGACCTGTAACCCAGTTCTGTATGCACAAATAAATTTTTTTAAAAAAGAAAAATAACTATGATCCAAGCACTGCACTAAGTGATTTACACACACCATCTCATATACATTAAAGCTACATGCTAGTTGTTACCACTTTACAAAGTATATAACCTCCACTTCACAAATGAGGTAACAGAGGCTCTAAGCAGTCAGCTAAATGTCAAGTCAGATTTTGAACCATTATGTTTACATGATCTGTGCCATGACAGGGCTTCGTACTCAAAGACTGTGGCAAGACACCGAGTCTTACTAACTGATCTTACTTCCATCTTGTAAAGAACATCCACGATATACACCAAGTCAAACAGCAGCTTAGGTAACTCACACAAGGTGACTCACCCATCTCGGCCATCATTAACTCACGGCCACTGTTATTTCACCCATACCCTAACTTTTCCCTCAAACTTTCCAAGTTATTTTGAGCAACTATACCTCAATCTACAATATTAAAATTTTTAATCTCTAAAGACAAAAAATTACAAAACCATTACCCCACCTAAAAACGGAAACAAATGCAAATACTTCTAAATATTTACTCAATATTTAAATTCCTCTGATTACATAGACGTCACCTCATTTGAGTCAGGACCAAAATGGCCTACAAAGCTGTTATCTGGCATTTCCCTGAAGCCTATATTCATCAATTTTAAGCTCCTTCTCTCATGTGCTCTATACACATTCCCACTGATTTTGCTGATTATATAGCTGTGATGTTATTACCATGTTTCTCTGTCACTAGTTCTTACAAACATATAGATCTATAGGCTTGGTCTATCATTTGATAATTATCTGGTTGCTTCTTTTTTATAATGTTGATTAGTCTACTAACTTTTGTATCTCAATATTATCTTCTCATAGGAATTTTAAGTTGTCTCAGGGAAAAGAAAGTTTTAATAGCTTGGTTTTAGGAACTTTAGAAGTTCTGATATCCCCCACAGTTCTGGGTACACAGAAAGCACTGAGTGAATACTGACTGACTGGGATCACACAATGCCAGTCTATCTGGCTGACCTGCAAGAAGTGACAAGGCTTCAGTAAGACTACTGGGACAAAAAGCAAAATCCCAGCACCTAGCTTAAAGGAGTCAATCCCTGTGAGGTAATCTGTTATGCAACTACTCAATGAATTCGGTCACCACCACACCAAGATTAAATGAGAATGTGCCAAAATGAAAACAAAATTGAAAGAAGAAACTTAGTGGGCCTCTCTGGTGCCCCAAAGGGTTAACTCTCAGCACGGCAGCTACTGCAGCACTAGTTCAATTCCCAGCCAGGGAGTGACCCACAGGGCACAGCAGACCTCTCTCCACTGCTCCCCTCAACAATGTACTTCGTCAGTCTGCCTGTCTGCTCCCCATGTCTCTGGTGAATCCCATCTGCACCCCTGGCCTGTACCCCAGTTGTGTACATAAATAAACCTTAAAAGAAAAAAGCCCCTCAGAACTTGTAAGCATTAACTAAGTTATCTGTTTCAAAGATTTTTATTTTTAAGATTTATTTGTTTATGCATAAAAGAGCTGGGGTGTAGGCCAGAGGTGTGCGTGTGAGGGGGTGTGTGCAGTGGTGAGAGAATTCACCAGACGAGTAGGGAACAGAACAGGAGGAACACACTGAAACAGTGCTGAGGGGAGTACTGAGGGTAAGACTGTGCCAAGTGGGTTAGTTCCCTGGCCGGAGATGGAACTCAGGCCACAATGGCTGGCGACAGATAGCTTGGCAGCGCTGAGACTTTAACCCCTGTGCCACCAGGGAGGCCCCCCATTCTTAAGCTGTGAAGTCTAGGGATAAAAAGATGTCAAAACATGCCACCATCAAAATGTATGGAATTAAGGTTAATAAAACTAATCCTACTCGTCATCATGAGTTATCCATTTCTCCTTTTAGTAAAATTAATCTTTGGTAAATTAACAAAGACTGGAAACTGAACAGCAGTAACAAATCTGATCTTTGACAGGGATACAAGATATAGCAGTAGGAAATTGTCAAGGCCTACTAATGCATCTGTCGCTGCTAATTTTTGTGCTGTGTGAACTTACTAGACGTGTATGCTAAGACTGACAAATACATCCATATTACTTCTACTCTCAAAGTTCAGCAAAAACCTGAAATGTTTGCTTCAAGACAGATACCCTCAGATGGCATCTCAGAGATGGTGACAGCACAGGCAGTGACTACGCACTGAAATGGAGACAAGAACAGGGAGGGGAGGGCAAGCTTTGTCTCAGTGATTCAACGAAGGGCAGTGTGAAGCAGCGCGGCAGAGCTGGGCTCCTGGTGCCAGAAGATGGAAGCAGCTGGTGGGCGTCCCCGCTCCCAGCCCACAGCAGTTATGACTAATAAGGCAACAGCACTTTTATTAACGGGAACTTCTTGATTTATATAACTGTCTTTTAATGATCCACATGATCGTTCGACAGCATTTAAGAAATGAAGCGGCAATATTCAGGTTATATGACCTTTCGGAATCTGCTGTAGGCTTTATACATGCTTTAAGTGCTTGTGATGTGTATATTTTACATTATTCTGTGCTTACCTCCTCCTCAATGCCAGGCTACTATCTGTTTTTTAAAGGTTTTTTATTTCATTCATTTATGCATAAATGAACTGGGATCCAGGCCATTGATACAGGGGGAATGTGTGAAGGGGTAAGTGGATTCCCCAGAGACAGAGTGGGGAGCAGAACAGGCAGAGGGAGTGAAACACACTGCTGAGGGGAGCAGCGGGGAGACAGGAGAGGGCTGCTGCACCCTGTGGGTCACTCCCCAGAAAGAAACTGAACTCATGCTGCAGTGGCTGGTAACAGCTTGACAGCACAGTGACTTAATCTGAGACACCAGGGAGGCCTCTAATATCTACTGCAAATACAATTCTCTATACACAGCTGCTATTGAATAAGTATTAACCAAGTGAACGAAAAAGGATTTGCCAAAACTCCAAAGAGACTTTATCGAGCCAGTAAGCCATGCCATTCCATGCCCTGCGTCACACAACAGATTCTTTGGGGTCTTCTCTTGATGAAAATCTTTCGTGTCCCTGTTTTGCAAAAAGGAATTTTTCTGTCCCTATATTACCAAAGTAAGAAACAAAAGAAAGTGAGATGTCCTTGCAAGAACCTTGCCAAGTAACTTATACTTTACTCAGTATTTCTAAGTATGCAGAGGTATTGGAAAGAGGATGGAAGGAATTTTGAATAATCTATTAGGACTGTCTCATATCCAACCAACGAGAATTCAAATTATTAAGTTCACATTTCATTTTCAGAAAATCAAACCCTCTTATTTCTGGATCCTATGCCCAGGACACTAACAAACCTTTCTGCAGCAAGCAACTACCCTGAGTGGGCTAGCTCAGAAATGTGCTGCTGGCTTTAGTTCTTCCAGACTCCTGAGTCGCCTTCGTTGCCACTCACCCAACCTGGAAGATTTCTCAAATTCTCCTCCTTGAGAGAAGGGACTAGGTGTGACTTCAGGGTTAGGCTGACACTCTAGGATATCTTCTTAGGTAGCTGTCATGAAGTCACATCCTTTTCAATGTTCCAACAGCTCTGTGTACATAACTTTATTACAGTAAGATTGCTGAACTGCAGTTCTTACATGTGTATCCCTCAAACAAACCAGTAACCTTGGTTTTGGTTTTATTTCTCTTTGCAATTCCAAAGTCCTCTGGATGACTACCACACATCAGTCACCACACCCAAGACTCCTACCTCCCAATACTTGGATCGGTGGATACCCTCTGCATACGCTCGCGCAAAGTTACTTTCACTATTGAGGGCTGTAATTGCTGCACTGAGCTGAGACATGGGGTGTAGATTGGTGGGGAAGTTGTCTAGCATGGTGACCACATGGGAAGGCAGAGCTGCCCTCTTCGCCCATTCTTTTGAGAGCCAGGACACCTGTAGAAAGAGAAACACTGCTTAAAACACTGGCAAGGGGAAAAGGAGGGATAAGTGACCTTTTGAGTGAAAATTCCAAAAGAACTCAACCCAACCCAACTCAACTCAACCCAAATTCGGCAAAACTCTGATTTCTTCCCATCACTATAAAATTCCACTTATAGCCAGATCAGGCTTACGTGCCTGAGCGAAGAGGAAGGGGGTGGTGGTGGAGGGGGCACATTTGTGCTTCCTTACCTGTTCCTCTGTTGGGATTTGTCCAGTTACCAACAGCCAAAATAGGCCCTCAGGCAGGGGTTCTTCCCCACCTTTAGCCTTGGGCAGCAGTTTCTGGCACTCAGGGATGCTGTAGCCTCGGAAACGGATGCCCTTGAGGGAGAAGGAAGCATTACAACTTCTCAATGTATCAGCCTGAAAGTCACGAAATCAACTTGCCCCAAGACCTTTTAACAAGTCAGAACTTTTAAAGCCATGGATTTTCACACATCCCCTTTGTGCTGTTATTTTTATTAGTTGACACATTACAAAGGCAGACATACTCTTCAGTTATTCCACATGTGCCCACCCTATTTCCCACCCTCCAAAATATGTAAATGCTCTATTCTGTTCTCTCTGCCCTCACTTGTGTAATCCATGATGGTCAGTAAAACTCAGTGAGTGATCGCTGAAAGGGTTTCTCACCTCATCAGGGTCCAGCACTGATGTTTCATACACCAGTCCCTTCATGCCTCTCATGCCACCATACATCTAAAGAAGAGGATGTAAACACAGTCAGAACCATTCAGGCCAGCACTTGGTAGCACTTTATGGGGTCTGGAGAGGAAGTCCTTACACAACTTCACTGGGGGAAGATTTCAGAGTTAACTTATTATAGTATAGAACGCTGTACCCAGGAAATCTGCTAATGTTGGAAATGAAAAATTTCAATTGAGAAATCACTGTTTAATATTTTTGCCTCTCTGCTCCTTTTCTTGTATTTTATTCTTTCTCCTTTCCATTCTTACTCCCTCATTCCCACAAATGAAAGGAAATAGAACAGACTCTGTCACAAGGGAATGAGATGGAGATACCAATGGTAAACAAAGATAAGGAGTTACTATCTGAGGGATTCAGACTCTAGGGCTGGGGAGGAAATCATCCTAGAGCTCTGACCTGAGACGCTGAGGAGTTAGGAATTAAGTTAAGTTCCACCATTAAGTTTGTAGAAAAGAACAATCTTAACTTCTAATGAGCAGCATAAGCTACATGTCCTTGTGTAGGACAGATGTCTTGAAGCAGCAGTGAGAGGAACGGCACCTTTGCTGAGGCACAGTATAGCATCTCCAGCCCAAAGCCGACAGTACTCACCATGTCCACAGTGATCTGGCCGACCACTGTCTTGCCATGTTGCTGCCTGAAAGTCTTAATTCGGGCCTGTTCCTTAGGTATCAGGTCAGCCAATACATCCTTCAGATTCTAACAAGATGAGACGCAAGTGATGGTAAGAGAGTTCATTAGATTTCCCGCAACTTACATTAACAAAGCTCTTTAGAACTGGGTGGTCTCTGCTAGGAAAGTCTGGTTAACTACTCTGTACAGATAAAGCTCAAATAACTAGGCAGAGAGAGTAATGAGTTGTTACTAGAGTTTCAGTTTGGAGATGGAAGGCGGTGGTGGCTGCCATACTGTGAAGGGACTTTCTGCCACTGAATGTAAACTTAGAAATGGTTAAAAATGGTAAATTTTATGTTGTGTATAATTTATAATTTAAAAAACCTTTAAAAAGATTTGATATTCCCACTTCACTACACTATTAAGTAAAATTATTTAACTAGCTGTTGAATCATCACCACCACTAGTCGTGGTAACAAGGACGCTGCAGGAGATTCTCAGGATGATGCGGCCAGGTGGTAGCCAATGCCTCCACCCACACTCTGGGCCCCAGGGCCTGGGTGCTCAATCGTTCTCATCCCCCTTCTGAATCTTACTGTGGAAGAAGCACTGGCATGCCGGGCGGCAAGAACAAGACAGGATGCATTCTGCCAAGAAAACAAAACCGAAGGCAGTGGTTAGTCCTCCTCAGTAATTCAGCCTTTCACTTCATCTTAGCTTCAAAAGTCAGTTTAGCATCAGAAAAGCTACCAAAGTGGGCCCTCCCTGGCGATGGATTAGGACACAGCACTGCAAGCTGGCCGCAGCTGCTTCAGTGCGAGTTTAATCCCTGGTCCAGAAGCTGACCCACATGGCACGGCAGACCCTCCTGTCTCCCTGCTGCTCCCTTCAGCAGTGTACTTCAGTCGATCTGCCTATTCTGCTCCCCACTCTCTTTCTGGGGAATTCTCTCACTGCCCCTGCAGGCACCTCTGGCCTGTACCCCAGTTCTGGGCACATAAAAAATAAATCTTAAAAAAAAAAAAAAAAAGCTACCAAAGATTGAACAGTGCAGAAGGAGCTACCTGGAGGCATTCCCTGCAGAGAAACACCTCACTGTCTAGCTCCTCATTCAGGCCTGGGTTGTCAGGCACAGAGGAAAGGTCAGAGAAGCAGTTAAAAGTACCCAGTTAGTCCTGATCTAGCCACCCAGCAGGGCTAGCACAGCTCTGAGGCACTGAGCCTTCCTGTGGCCCTCCAAGCTAGGAGAGCCCCTGAGAGGGGCTTCCACAGACTACTTCAGGCCTCCAGGAAAAAAGAGCATTTGCAAAGTAACACAGCAATTTGCAAATTACACAATGACAATGGAAGATAAAACTAGAAAATGACCCTCAAAGTGCTGAGAGAAAATAATTGAGAGTCCTCTGTCCCCAAGAGAAAACATGAAGTTGAAATAAAGGTATTTCAGACAAATAAAGGCTAATAGTTTAAGCCATCTATATACTCACACTGAAGACTTTTTTTTTAGAAGAGTTTACAGTTCCTACGTTTGTTGTTCTTTTTTATTTTTATGAATAATGTAAGTTTACTTTTACATCATTTTGTGCCTTTTTCCATCTCAGTTGCAACCCCCGTGGGCTCCCCATCACCAAACCACCCATGTGCCATCACCATAGTCCAGTGCACTTCCCTCCCCCCACTGTTTTTGATCCCATTCCCCACTGCACCCCCATAAAATGTCTCTGGTCTATAGCTGTTCTTCATCATCATTATTTTCTCGCCTGGTCTGTTATATTCCTGCTATAAGGGAAACCATCCGGTATTTTTCCTTTTCTTTCTGGCTTTCACTAAGCATGATCTTTTTCAGCTCTATCCATGTTGCTGCAAAAGGCCATGTGTTTATTCCACTGTGTATATGTAACACATCTTTTTAATCCAGTCAACTATTTTTTTGGCATTTGGGTTGTTTCCACATCTTTCCAATTGTAAATAAAGCAGCAATAAACATGGAGATAAGGTATCTTTTTGAATCAGTGTTTTTTGTGTCTACACCAAAGACATTTTTAAAGCTACGCTTCAGGAAGAAAATCATCCAGAAAGGTGGGTCTAAGATTCAAGAAAGCTATTGTTCATTACAAAGGTAAACGGAATACAGAATAGCTAACCTATGTTTTTCTTTGTTTAGAGGTAGGTTTTACTTTTCCTCAAAAGAGTTCCTTTCTGGCCCTCCCTGGTGGCACCACAGGTTAGAATGCTGCACTAAGAAGCTGAAACCACTTCTGCATGAGTTCGATTCCTGCCTGCCCCAGAGGTGACCACATGGCGTGGCAGACCTCTCCTGACCCGCCTGCTGCTCCCCTCAGCAGTGTACTTTGTCGATCTGCCTGTTCTGCTCCCCACTCTATCTCTGGTGAAGCTCTCACTGCCCCTGAGCCTCTGGCCTGTGCCCCAGTTCTGTATGCACAAATAAATAAATCTTAAAAAAAAAAGTTCCTTTCTATGAGAAGTTTGAATTACAAAAGAAATTCAACAATGCTTCGAAAAAGAACACCAATTAATTATACTACCAGCTAGCTTTAACAGCTTAGACAAAACAATTTTGCTGCACAAGAGAATTTTTAATTTTTTATTTCTGTATAGATTTATTTATTTATGAATACAAGAACTTGGGTATAGGCCAGAGGTGCAGGGGCAGTGAGAGGATTAACTAGAGACAGAGTAGGGAAGAAAATAGGTAGATCTACTGACATACACTGCTGAGGGGAGCAGCAGGTGAGACAGAAGAGGTCTGCTGCACGCTGTGGGTCACTCCCCAGTGGCTGCGGATGACTTCAGTGCTGGGCTTTAACTCTGCACCACGAGGGAGACCCCTGTACAAGATAATTTTAAAGATAGAGTGAGAGTTTCCTCATCTATAAAATTATGCTAATACCCAAGGTAATTCTCACAGCGTTGTTATAATTAAACTACAATGGATATTAAAGCACTTTTCAAACTAAAAAGATTAAACAAACTAATCACAGACCAAATGTACAACTTTCCTCCAGAGACCTCTCCAGTAACTATTGCATTGCTCTCTGGTTGTGCTGAAAGTCATATGGGGTCCTATGTAAGTTCTGAAATCTCAAGTCTAGGCAGGGTGAGAGTTCAGTAGGGTCATGAGGGCTTTAAGAGTTGACTAGTTCTCTCTCTATTGGGGCAGGAAAGAAGACTGAGAGGGTTAGAGACCTTCAAAAAAGCTTCTCTTATAAAGAGGCTAAGTTGACAGAGCAAAAGGCAAGCAAGTATGCCCCCGAAGCAGAGGGGGCTGAGACACCTTGTTAACCAGAGCCGCTGTCAGCCCTAAAGCGGCCCGCCCGCACACTGAAGATGGTTCTGCTGAGACACAGCACTGGGCAGTGCAAACAGCCCTCCAGCCTCTTCAGCCTCCACGGTGCACACGCGGGCCATACCCAGCACTAAAGGGAGTAACTCTGCTTGTTTCGTTAGTTGCCAAAACGTGGACAAGGGAAGCCATGTGACTAATCAAGGCTGGTGTTCTACAGAGCCAGCTTGGCCAAGCTCCTCCAGGCTCCATGAGTCCACAAAATAGAACAGACCCCATCACCCAGAGACCATGGTCCTGAAGGATAAATTTCAGCTGTAGACATCTGGTTATGGTGGCTTGGATTTGTTCTTTAAAAAGATGACAGGGAACAAACATCCGTTGAGAGAATATGCTGAAATGTCTCCTTAATGAGACATTTTAAAGTTTCTAGAATGATTGGCTATATCATTAGCAAGATACAAGACTGTATGCACAGATTAAGGTTAAATCTTGGCAAAAAAAAAAAAAATACAAGCACAATAGATCTTATGATGAAAATGGAAAAGAACTTCAGGGTGGAGGCTTTCCTCTACCAACTGAATGTGAACCAAAGTTTATTTTCCCCTGTGAGAGAGACCTGCTAGAACCACTGTGGTGTACACTTCTTTTACTTCACTTAAGATGAGAAGGGAGAGAGGAAGTAAGAAAGAAAGGCGTGGAAGGTCACCTAACAAGGGAACTATTCTATTCCACGGTGTCCAGGGCATAAGACGTGTTGGCTGATGCTTAGCTGACAGTGACTTCTCAGACATGCTTACATGAGTGCCATTTAGGGAGAACAGTCAGGGAAGAGGAAGTTGGAACAAAAACGGCACTGCACTCCCACCATCCGCAAAGTGTTCATTTCCTTTGTAGAGACCTTCTCTGCCATTTAATAAGGAGTCTCAGAAGCAACTCTGTCCCTACTGTCTACCAGCAGTATTTCTTAGCCAGACCTCCAATTTGCAAAGTTTGTTGAGATCTTGGCTACGAACCTAGTAGTATATTGTTTCTATTACACTTGACTGCACTCACTGGCCAAGTCACTAACCTTTCTGTGCCTGTTGCCTTTACTGTAAGATGGGAGTAACAGCAGCTACCTCAGAGGCTTGCTACAAGGGTTAATGAAGTCAGTATTTACAAAGAACTTGAAACCATATCTGACACACAGCAAATGCTTTATGTCTGTTATACAGTAAATATATCAGGTTAAATAGTATGGCTACTTTCTTGTACCCTTCAGTATCAAGTACAATCATATTTTAAGATATCCCTACAGCTTAGAAGAAATCAAAAGGATTTTAAAGATAGCAATTCATTGATATGATCACTCAAAAGGCTAAATGAGGAAAATCTGGGTACTAGTCTTGACTTCATTACTAAAACTAGAGACGTTAAAATACTACAAAATACTACTATTTCCCTTTCCTCCTCCGTATTTAGGATAGTACTCAGGCTACTGTGCTCAGAATCTGTCCTAAGGCGCCAATGAAGATGCCATACAGGTGCCCCCATGAGCAGCATTAGCATTACCTGGAGCTTGTTAGATGCACACTCTCACTCACCTTAGACCTACTGGATCGAAGTGTTCAGATGAACAAGCTCACTAGATGCTTCACTTGCACAAGTCTGAGTGAGACACACCCGTCTAGGCAAGGGAGCAGTAGGGTAGAATATACAGTGCATGGGATGTGAATTTTTCAAGGATCAAACACTAAATCCTGGCTGCAACACTGTACTGCGGTGTGACCTTAGCTACGCGATCTAACACCTACAGCAAGTTTTCACATCTCCAAATTGGCACTAAATAAAGTCAGTTTTCAGGGCAAGTAAATGATAGGAAAGAATTTTCACGCAAGCACCTATAACAGTGCCTTCTGTATAACTGAGTTCAATGAAGAATTGTTTCTTAGAAATGTGTTTCTTAGATCCCAGGAAAAGAGACAGTCAAGCAAGAGCATGGGCTGAAATAAAGGAAATAATTTCCTTTTTTTGAGAGTATCAACCAAGAGGACATCTCATGAAAAAACAAATTTAACTAACCATAATCTCTACAAGAAGAGCAACTGGAGGAGATGGTGGAGATTTGTCACACCTATGCCCACACACTTCACCTACCCTCTGGCTGCCACAGAGAGCTGGGAGTTTCATGCACTTCATTCAGACTACACTTCCTGATAGGACAGGCAGATTACAAACCTCTGAATCATTCCTGAGCTTCCACCTCCCAGCTCCTCCCCCAACCTGGAGGTGTGGCAACTGGGCTTTTGGCGGCTGAGTACACACACACCACTAGTCAGAGGGCAGCAGCCAGGTGTCAGGTGAGCCAGGAGCCACCTCACCCAACAGGCCAGCTTTTTCCATGGGGGGAGGGGGAGGCCACAAACAAGGATAGCGCTTACAGTATGTCTGAAGTCAGGGATCACAACCTCTCAGAGGGCTTCCCAAATCTCTTATGCTGCCCCCCCTTGCAAGAATTTCTTCCATGAGTTTGCTATCATTGATAGATGTGGGCTAGAATGGAAAAATAAAATTGGAAGAATTCAAGGGACAAGGAAGGAAGAGGACTAACAGCACATGCAGGGAGTTCTCCGAGACCCGCCTACAATACTTGGCCCAATCACTTACCAAGAAACATTTAGCGTCTTTAGAAAAGAAGCTTTTTTAAAGGGTCTCTTACGTTTTCAATTCTCTTTCTTGCCTCAACAGAAAGAGGACTGCTCTCCCAAATCCTGGTAATAAGAGAATTCTACTTGGGTAAACACTTATTTTCCTGCTTTACATCTACAAGGGAAAAGCCAAATTTTCTTTGATCTTCCAGCCCAGCACATTGAGAGTATGTGTTCCTACGTTTCCAGCAGCTACAGAATTAGAAGCTTGAAAGAGATGCTCCTGATTTTAATAGAGCCCTTGTCCTCCATCAACAAAAGAGGAGAGCTTGCCAAGCCAGAAGAACTGGCTTAGTCAATGAACCAAGCATAATGCACTCATAACTGGTAGAAAAACTCTTGTGCCATAAAGGTTTCCAATACAGAAGGAAAAGAACATGCACAGGACAAAGCTCCTCTCTCCCCAAACCAAACCAGAGAATTAGTCACTTAACATCTGTGTTTCACAGTGACGACCCTAGAAATTGGCCTGCACTATACTGGGACAGACCATTTTTCAGTCTTACAGAGTAATATTCTGATTTTCATACTGACCCCCTTTGTGCACAAGGGAATTCCCTTAATAATTCTACCTGTCAGGGCCTCCCTGACAGTTACTGCGGCAGTTAAGATCCCCACCCAGGGAGTGACCCACAGGGCACAGCAGACCTCTCCAATCTTAGCCGCTGTTCCCCACAGCAGTGTGTTTCAGTAGATCTGCTTGTTCTCCCCACTCTGTAAATTCTCTCGGCGCCTGCATCTTTGGTCTGTACCCCAGTCCTTCTGTGCGTAAATTAAGTCCTTAAAAACAGAATTCTACTTGTCATTTTCCAACGGGTACTTCTCTAAAGGTTCACTGACCACTCCATAAGACAACAAAAGGCACCCATTCAGCCACCCAAAAGAATAAGAGTCCTAGTTTACCTTTCAGTAGAAATCCTTCCCATTCTTTTTAAGATTTATTTATTCATACAGAGCAGAACAGGCAGATCGACGAAGTATACTACGGAGGGGAGCAGCGGGCTGGTCAGGAGAGGTCTGCCGCGCCATGTGGATCTCCTCCAGGGCAGGCGGGAATCAAACTCATGTGGAAGTGGCTTTAGCTTCTTAGTGCTGTGCCTTAACCCGTTGTGCTACCAGGGAGGGCCATCCTTCCCATTCTTTAACAAGTATTTGCTGACTAACAACTAATGCATACACTGAGTATACAGTAATTGATAAATAGCAATTGATAAAGTATTTAGGATGTGATTGTCCCCTTATACATTCTCAGGAACTGGAGACTGTTCCCTAACCTCTACTTTTTTTTGTTTTTTTTTTAATTTATGCACACAAGAACTGGGATGCAGGTGGGGGGAGGGTGTTGGTGGTGAGAGGATTCACCAGCATGCGGATCTATGGAAATGCACTGCTGAGGGGAGACAGTAGAGGTTTGCTGTGCCATGTGGGTCACTCCCTGGCAGCCAGGGTTTGCTGCTGCAGCGGCAGGTGATCTCTTGATAGCACTGTGTCTTTAAAGTCTGCGCCACCAGGAAGGCCCTGCCTCTACTAGTTACCTTAAAGTTTTAGTCCCTAATGTTTTGCTCCAGGATTTAGAAGTCGTTTTCAAATGCATTTGGGAACAATGACTTATGAATACAAAACTACAGAAAATAGGCTAAAACTGACTATTACTTAGAAGTCACTTTTGAAATCAGTTTTTAAAATAATCACTAAATTGAAAACACTCAAAGTTTCATGCATATATTCAATAAACTTGCAAATAAAAAGGTTTGTGTGTAGTTTGACTGGCCTATCAGAAAGAGAACACCAGGCCTCCCTCGTGGTGCAAGGGGTTAAGCACAGCACTATTAAGCTGTCTGCAACAGCACAAATTCAATCTCCACCAACGAGTGATCCACAGGGTGCACACAGCAGACCTCTCTGTCTCCCGCTGCTCCCCTCAGCAGTGTGTTTCAGTGGATCTGCCTGTTCTGCTCCCCACTCTGTCTCTGGGGAATCCTTTCAACCCCTGTACCTTTGGCCTGCACCCTAGTTCTTATATGCATAAATAAGTAAATCTTTAAAAAGAGAGAGAGAGAGAGAACATCAAATATGTCAACTGAGGAACTTGAAAAACTTGGTTTCCAGATTCCATTCCACCTTTGCTGAATCAAAATCCAAAGGTAGGACTCACGAATGGGTGATCACCCAGGTGATGAAAGCACCCTGTGAAATTAGAGACCTTTAAGAATGACAGTATGTTAAAAGGAAACACAAGGACTTAAGAAAATTGAAGGAAGAATTGAAGACAGATCCTAAGAAAGACCTACTGCTAAAGTCATCTCACCAGTGCTTTAAATCTGACAGGGTACTCAACTCTATTACTAAGCACTGCAAATAGAGCGGAGTATCTATGTGACTCTGGAGAGCCACAAAGCAGGGTTTCCTCTTGTGCTCACCAGGAGTCTGAAAACCGGAAACGTCAGCTTTCCTACTTAGTTACCCAGTTCACCACTGCTAACCACACTGCGCCCTGCTTCCTGCTCCCAACCAGTCACCTTCAAGCACTCTAAGGTCACTAGGAAGATCAAACACAATGGTCCTACCATTAGCACTCGATGATTCACCCTTCATTTTCTGTCTTTGTTCCATCCAGTAAGTGTCAAGGGTCCTGGCCACTGTTTTGGGTAGGCTGCTCAGCAAACAAAGGCTCAGAAATTTAAGTGCACATCTTTAAAAGTTTTGGGCTTTAAGCCTAACATTACACCGGACAAAATCGACAATTTTTATTGAGTTGTTTCAGAGTAGGCCCTATCTAGGAGATAATACAGGACTGCGGCAAAGGAACCACGGGTATCAACAATCTTGAAAAAGTCTAAAAATATTCTACACTTTTAAGTTTTCTTGCTCAAAGTTATTAAACAGCCTGCTTGGAACACAATTCTCAATGGTACAAGAAATAACTGTCAACAGGGCTGGTTGAGTTGGCATCAAGAGTCCAGAAGTGAACTGGTCCTCCTAGACCAATTCCAGCCCAGAGCCAAACCCAGATCCCTGCGAAGAGACAGAATTTACAGCACTGAGATACCCAGAGCTAGTACTAAGCCACCACTTAGTATAACCATTCGGATAAACAGAAATCAAACAATCTTAAAACAAGATGTCAAGTAATTCCAAAACTTTCAGGTTTGCTTCTCTCCAAATCAGGTGTTCCCTTAATTACCTGACAGTGGATAGGGTAGAACAACAGAATAACGACTGTTTGTTTCTCCCACCAAGGTTAAAGACTCTCCTCTCAAAAAGTGAAACTACTTCTGACCTTGAGGATCAAGATGATAGGGGTCAATCCTCCCAGGATGAAAGACTCTTTGCCTTCTAAAGCCTCCCTAACAGCAACAGTAAGACCAAGCACCAAGTAAACTACAGGCGAGTCGAGAGAGCTCAGGCAGCTGCTAACAATGACGACAAATTGGAAGGCTTCTTGGTATCCAGTCATACCAGGTGCTGGCTTAGATCTCAGGAAATTTCCACTCCTGAGTTGATTGGGCTCTGCTAGCTTTACGGGTTAAGTCTTCTAATGGTGTCCAATAATATAGGCTTCTGGGATGCTCAGGTCCATCTCTGACAGGAATGGAAATGAAACAATAGCACTACTACAATTAAACAGCTTGGCACCCCAAAAGCTTTCTGAACTCCCCCAAAGGCTTAAGAGACCAAAGAAATTCAAAAGGTAAGTTCTGAAGACCCTTTCAGACTACTTGTAGGGTTAGACATCTGGTCATGGTTCGCAGTTCTGGAATGAACTAATTATAGTGTCCCCTATTCTGCCAAAAACACTATCTAGAACTTACTTCATTTCCCAAGAGGCTTCCTTACCCTGTTCCCTGGCAGCAGAAGCAACAGTAAAGTAAGACAAGAATCTCCCCAATGAGCAGCCTCCACCTTGCTGCTGGGTGTCTGGAAGGATCCCAGCTAAGTCCTACAGGTTTCACCTTACCAGCCAACCAGGGAAGATCACCTACAGAGAGCCAAAACCAGGCTAACACTTTCCTTCCCCTCAGGTGCCTGCAACTTTAATCTGTCTGCAAGAGAAAATGCACATTCTTTTCCAGAGTCAAGGTCACTGATGGGAATGCCCTTGCCCGGATTAGCTGGCTGGGGGGCTCCCTCGGCACACGGAAGAGCGATCCGTTTTAAGGGCTCCATGGTCCGGAGGAAACGACTGCCAGCCTGAAATCCAAGGCACTGTCACCTGCAACAAGACTCCTACGATGCCAAGTCAAGTCCCCAAAGAATGAGGGGACGCTCTCTGGGGAGACTCAGCAGCAAAACCTGGGCGAGCAGCGGTGGGGCCGGTCACGTGCCCGCGGCCTGGCTCGCGCGCGCCGGGCATCTTCACCATCTGCCCAGTTTGGGAGACGAGGTCTTCCCGGTGCTTCCTCCCACCGCGCCAGGTGAGCAGACGGTGTCACCGGGGCTCCAGCCCACCCCAGCTCCGCCTACAAAGCGAGCGCCCAAGGGCAGCGCTAGCCCCACGCTGGCGCACAGCTGTCTCGGGCTCGGCCCCGCGGGCATCACCCGGGCACCGGCGGCTCCGACCCGGCAGGGCGCGGCCC
>NW_004567135.1:3036062-3043479 GCF_000260355.1 Condylura cristata | reverse complement strand
GGCGCAGCGCGGGCGGGGGGCGGGACCTGCGCCGTTGACAGCGCTGGTGGCGGGGGGGATTGGACCGGCCGCGTTGGGCTCATTAAGGGGTGCGGGGGGAGGGCAGCGTGTAGGTGGCTGCGTATGTGCCTGAGAACTCAGTTAACTAACTCGGTCTTTTCCCCTTGGGCTTAACACATTGGGGCGCGGTTGTGGGGCGAGGGGTTGCGAACACGCGCGAGGGCTTCGACCTTGGAAGGGCTGGGGAAGCCGACGCCTCAGTACACTGTCATGGCACCGACCCGTCCACTCCTTCCCCCCTGGCATGCCCTCCTGAGGAATGTCTTTGGCCAATGACTTAAGGCTTCTAGAGGTGATATGTCACGCAAGTAACGACACCAGCTGGCCGCGGGGACATCGACTGGAGCCACGGTACTGCAGGTCCCAGCAGAGGCCGATATGGGGCGGAAGAAAGAAGCCTGGGTAGGCATCGCTTTCTGTGGGCTGTTGTGGCCAGTGCCCCCTTCACTTCATGCAGGTCAGCGCCTCTGACCACCAGTGTCACAGCCACACTAGTCACATAGCCCCTACAGCCAGCCCACCCACTTCCAGGTGTAGGATCAGCGGCCACCCACCGGCCCCTCAGTAAGGCCAGGCATGAGGCAGCCTCCCTTTTGCTCTTACTCTGGAACCTGCCCTACTTGGCTACCTTTTTGATACTTACCCTGTGCTCCCCAGGCTCTAAGTGGGAGCTCTAAAGAGACCAAAGCCGCTCCAGACCAACCCCTCTGGTGCCTCCCCGCCTCCGCAAGCCTAGACTGTCATTGACCCAAGGGCAGAGAACTGACTCTAGGGCCAGCACCTTATCTCTACATCTCAAGGTCTTTTGATCTCCTCACTTAGTAGTAACAAGGTTCAGAAGTGCTGGGTATGGTAAGCCAGCTTCGCTGAGACCTAGTTTATTGAAAACTTAGTTGGTATCCTAGACTTGGAAAAGAAAATCGTAAATTTCTCCCCCCAAATATTCTCACACCCAGCTTCACAACCATCAGCCAATGCTCCTCTGGCTTGAGGATCACCTAGGGAGGTCTTAGAAGGAACTTTAGAAGAGAAGCCAAAGGGCCCCAGAGGAGCACTGACTTCAGGTACCCCCGCCTTGACTTCAAAGCTCCGCTGATCAATATTTGGTCCCGATTTAGCAGCTCACAGAGGATTTCCTCATAACCCTAGAATAGTCTGACCTGGTTTCTTCTCCCTGGTTAATTATCCACAGAGACTAACCAGAGACCAGAAGACTGAACTCCAGTGCCCTTACGAGAACAGAGGCATTCTCAGGTGAGGCTACGACGGGATCATTTCTTTTGAGTAGACGTCAGGGTAACCTGCTGTGGACTGGAGGCGGGTAGGAGCAGACCGCTAAGCCCTTTGACACAATGTCTTACAGCCTAGTGTCATGAGGACTTTACGGGCTTGTTCTGACATTATTCAGTTCTTATCTCCATTAGTGTTAAGGCCAATGGGAAAGCCAGGCTTCAAGGAACTAAACAGTGTATCCCAGAGCTGGCCTAGAGACTTCCTAAAAGTGGGCGGTGGCCTCCCTGGTGGTGCGAGGGCTTAAGTCTCAGCACTTAATCAGCAGCCACTGAGTTTGTCCTGCAGCCCTCTCGTCTCACCCACTGCTCCCCTCAGCAATATGTTTCTGTCAACTTGCCTGTTCTGCTCCCCACCATCTCTGGTGGAGCCTCTCACACCTCCCTTCTGGCTTACATCCCAGTTCTTCTATACATAAATAAATCTTTAAAAAAATTAGGTGGGACCTGGGGAGGACGCAATAAAGTTAAGGGAGAAGATAAGGCAGCCCAGTAAAGCAGTTTATGGTAGCCGAATAAATTCTAGGTCTAAACGCTGGGAACTGCTGGGAGCAAAAGGAGAGCTGAATGAACGCTGAGGTCATCTTGACCTTGGGAGGCTCTCTTCTAACTGGACTGAGGCAATGGTGCCCCCTGGTGGCTAGGAAAAAGCGGAAGCAGGCAGCCTAAGCTCAAAACTTTTAAGCATGCTGGCGTCCATAAACCAAACCTGTTTCATAGGTGGTAGCAAAAATTTATTGAACACTTTACTAATTTTCAGATACTATCTAAATGCGTTAATACGTTATCTTAATTAATTAACCATCACATAATAATCACAACTCTAAGGGATGTGGTTTATAATAACTCTACAGAGGAGGAAACCAAGATTTAGGTGAAACACCCTGCTTAGGGTCATCACTTATAAATGGCTTTGCTAGAATTCAGACATAGCTTAGCCTCACTCTTAGTACCCTTTTTTAAAAAGATTTAATTATTTGGGGCCCTCCCTGGTGGCGCAGCGGGGTAAAGCACAGCACTGAGAATCTAAAGCCGCTTCCGCATGAGTTCGATCCCCGCCTGCCCCAGGAGGTGACCACCATGGCGCAGCAGACCTCTCCTGACCTGCCTGCTGCTCCCCTCAGCAGTGGACTTCGCCGATCTGCCTGTTCTGCCCCCCACTCTGTCTCTGGTGAAGCCTCTCACCGCCCCTGAGCCTCTGGCCTGTACCCCAGTTCTGTATGCACAAATAAATAAATCTTTAAAAAAAAAAGATTTATTTATTCACACAAGAACTGAGGTACAGGACAGAGGTGCACAGGGATGAACACAACAAGCAGATGTACTGAAACACACTGCGGAGTGGAGCAGAGGACGGGTCAGGCGAGGTCTGCTGCACCATGTGGTCACCCCTTTGGCGTGGGAACTGGTGCTGCAGCTGCGTTACAGCTTCACTGCGCTGTGCTCTAACCCACTGTACCACCAGGGAGGGCCTCTTGGGATCTTAACTACTAAGCTATATGGCTCATGTGGTGATGACTGTGACTAATCAGCGGCAACTCAGAAAGGGAATTTTTGAGACACTGTTGATAGGTCTTTGGCACATCCACTCAATCTGCAGTCATAGCTAAAGGTATTTTAAAATACAAAGAATTGTAATCGGATCTATAAAACTGGTGTAATTATATATACAATAAATGATAAATGGTAACTGTCCCAGAAGGCACAAAAATAGGAAAGGTATTTGTATCACCTAAAATGACCAGGAGGATGCCCTGGACCCCCCAACCTCTGGCCTATACCCCAGTTCTTCCATGCGAAAATAAATTTTAAAAAATCTTAATATTTAACCAAGAGGGTAGGGCGCCCCCTGGTGGCGGAGTGCGGCACCACAAGGACGGCACAGCTGCTCCAGACCAGTCCAGTCCCAGCTGGGGTGACCCCGGGGCGCAGCAGGCCTCTACTGTCTCCCTGCTGCTCCCTCAGCAGCATATTTCAGTCAGTCTGCTTGTTCTGCTCCCCACTCTGTCTCTGGGGAATCTTCTCACTTTTGGCCTGTACCCCAGTTCTGTAAGTACAAATATTAAAATCCTTAGGGGGGCCCTCCCTGGTGGCGCAGCAGGTTAAAGCACAGCACTAAGAAGCTAAAGCCGCTGCAGCATGAGTTTGATTCGCCCCATGGTGACCCACATGGCGCCACAGACCTTTCCCCTGCTCGCTGCTCCCCTCAGTGATGTACCTTGTCCATCTGTCCTGCCCCCCCCACCCCCCCGGTCTCTGGTAAATCGTCTCACTGCCCCTGCACCTCTGGTCTGTATCCCAGTTCTGTAAGCATTAAATAAAATATATCTTTTTAAAAAAATCTTCAGGTTAAAAAAAAAAGTCACATCTGGGCCTAACTGAACATTGTCTTTGGGAATATTTACTTAAGGCTCTAACATTTCACTGCCAAACTCACTTAGAAGGCCCCTAAAGCTAAGGTGTAGTCACACACAAGTTTCAATGTATGCGCTAAAACACTAGGCTGGAGTCATTTGCTACAGTGAGCATCCAAAAGGTTCAGGTGCTCACCAGCAAGCCACCCAGACTGAGGCGGGCCTGGAAACGGGGCCACCGGAGCCGCAGCCAGTGGCATCAGTGAGCACTGGCTACCCCCAGGCGGCCGTGGGAGCCCTGGGGCCCCCAGCACCACCTGTGCCCCGGGGAGGCTGGGAGAGGCTCTACCACTCAGAGGGACCGGGCTTCTGCCCACTACACCGGGGTCCTGGCCACTGAGCACTTGGGTGGATGCTGCCAAAATCCAGACCGGAGCTGCTCCTATCACTGTGTGGTGTGAGTGGGCTGCCCCAGGGCTCTGGGGAAGGGAATGTCCCAAAGCAGCCTGATGGAGAAGACCAGACGCTTCAGTGAAGAGCTGAGATTCAGGCGGGGGTGGGGGAATGACAGGGTGACGCTGTGACCTGGCAGCTTGAAGCCACATGGAGGAAGGTTCATTAAATCCTGAGGATCAATTCAGAGAGGGTGACTCCCACCCTTTCACATGGGACACACGCCAGCGGGCTCTCAGACCAGAGCCTTACCCACTCATCACGCTGGAAGTCATATGATACCAGTTAACATTAAATTTTACTTATTGAAACCTGTAAATAGTTTTGTAAGTTAAAAGTTTCAGGTTCCCCAAGTTCTCTCACACTGTTGGTAAATTTCATAAATTTCTAATGCAGATTCTGGAGCCGAACGAGCCAAGCAACAGAATCCTAACTGATGGGAGAAGGAATTAACACTAGCCGCCCAGGTTAGCTACCGACTCATTGGGGTGCTTGCTTTGAGCTAATTGATGTATTAGATTTCACGGAGATTTGTGGTCCAAGTGAGCTTTCCGGGGCCCTCCCTGGCTGAACAACAGGCTGTACGCAGCACAGCAAGCCAGATGTGGCCACTTCAGTGCAGTTCAACCCCAGCCCCGGAGGTGACCCACAGCACGGCGGACCTCTCCTGACCCGCCCGCTGCTCCCCTCAGCAGTGTACACTGTTAATCTGCCTGTTCTGCTCCAGCTCTGTCTCTGGTGAATCCTCTCACCACCCCTGCACCTCTGGCCTGTACCCCAGTTCTGTATCCATAAACAAACAAAGCTTAAAAAAAAAAAAAGCTTTAAATGCAAGCTACTTTACAGCTGTTTGATCAGACAGACTAACACCTGGGAACATTAGCTTCTAGACCTAATTTTACCACTAAATACAGAACTTCAGGACCTGTGGCTTGTCTGGGCCTGTTTCTTCACCTGTCAAATGGGTGAGTGAACTAAATAACCTCCAATCTACCTACGGATTCTAAAATAGTTAAGATAAAAGCTTTGAAATGTTTATTCAATGTTCCATTCATTCTAAGCCCCGAGACAACTCCCTTCTAGGTGAGGGTGCCTGAGCTCTCCAAAAAGGAGTGCTGTTGGGTTTTCTTCAGATGTCCCAGCACAGAATCCCTACAGAGAGGAAATGGAGAAAGACCTACAGTCCAGGTTGACAATGACCAGTACCGGAGAGAGGCTCAGATCAGTGTTGCTATTAGTGTCAGAAGTTTCAGCCACCAAAAGCTTCACAGCCTTTCATTAAACAACTTACCTCACCTCATCCCTCCCAGCTTCTGCAAACCCTAACTTTCCAGCTCACTACCACACCCACGGCCCCTCCTGGTCTGCTCCTCTGACCCGCCGCCTTAAAGAGGAGGGTGGAATAACGCACGCCTGTTGTTTCCCTCAAGACCAAATCTGCCTTACCTGAGGCTCCACCTCTGTGAACACAGGTAGCGTCACATGCTCACTCACACTCCCTTGCTTATGTATAAAGGCTCCTCCTCCTTCCGGTTAAGACCCCGAACACGTGGTAGTGAACAGTTGCTGAGACAGTGCTGACCGTGCCTGTCAGTGCGTGAGGCTCTCAGACATGGGACGTTCGAATCCAGCCTGGGGCTGCACGGACCCAACACCTTCCTGCCCGCCTTCCCTTCTCCATTGGGAATCCCGTATCTTCCAGCCTAATGTGAGAGTAACTCTGGGCATAAAATGACAACACAGCTTGTACTTTCGGTTCTTTTTTTTTTTTTTTTTTCAGTTCTTTTCACTAAAAATATAATATAAAAGGCATGGCCACCCTCTCCCCTCCTGGGGGTAATCCATCACGTCTGCCGGTCTGGGGGGCTCCAGTGGTTCACAGCTCGTCATGGGATATGTGCAGGGCATGGTCACACAGATCTGCAAATGGCACACAACACTCAGGGGCAAAGTGCTGTCCTCATAATGGTACCCACCTCCTCGGGCACAGCCGAAACCAAGCTGCCACGCTCACCACCCAGCACGGTTTCATATTCTAAGTGACAAAACATCCCCACCCCTCCCACCTGTCTCAGGTGAGGGGCCACACATTCTGACAGCTGACAAGAGAGTGGACAAGAACCCGTGTCCCTAAGCCATGGACAATGGAAGTCAACTCCTGAGTGTCTATCAAAGGCTGGAGGAGGAGGGACACGAGGAACGAGTGGCGCTTAGGTGGGTGGAGGACAGGAGTGGGGAGGGAGGAGCTTGCCTGTTCGCTTGCTGCAAAGTCTGTCTTTGACATTGTTGGCCTCTCGAGAGAAGAATTCAATGAGTTCATCTTCATATTCCTCCACGATGCTCTCGCACTGTCGGCCCAAAGAAACACGTGACAGGACAGAAGAGGCGGCCTTCTGCTTCCACCTCCGGGGAGGAGGCAAGGCTGTTAACCCAACTGCCCCCTGGACGCGCCGACAAGTCCAGCGTTCCCACAAACTTGTACTCACGCCCAGACTCACCGCAAATTTGAGGGTGCCGCTGATGTCCGAATCAATTCGGATGCCCTGTAGGTCTGGTTCACTAGGGTCTCCATTCCGGCCCACTACCCGAACGTAATTCTTGCGGTGGGTAGAAGGATCAATCTGTTCCCCATACTCCTTCATCCGGTCACACACCTCTTCCAGCAGCTCTGTGAGGTGGGCCTCTGAGCGAGCATAAGGCACCTAGAAACGACCTCACCCTTGGGTCACAGCCTTCTACCTCTGTACATTAGTCATTTTACAGCCTCACCTTCCCTTCAAGATCTAGGTCCATCAACCCCTGTAAAAAGCCTTCTCTAGTTAAAACAATCCACTGATTTGTATAGTTGCAAGTATGACCTTACTGTACAAGCCTAAGAACTAAGTCGGGTGCCTGAGTTATCCAGCCCTCTCTGACTGATCCCAGCAACTATGTGTTCTTCCCCTTGGAGCTCCCTATCAGACTGATGGAAGGTAATTTAATTTCTTTGTACTAACATGAAAGTAATACCTGCCCTCAACAGAGAGGTAGCACAGGCTTCCAGGAAAGCAACTAGTAACCATTTCACAGGCAGCATCACCTCAGTGCTTCTTAATGTATTACTGAGTCCTAGGCACAGCTTTGTTTATTTGTATGTTCTATATATACATATATTTTTTTAAAGATTTATTTATTTATTCATACAGAACTAGGGTACAGGCCAGAGGCTCAGGGGCGGTGAGAGGCTTCACCAGAGACAGAGTGGGGAGCAGAACAGGCAGA
>NW_004567135.1:3034603-3035913 GCF_000260355.1 Condylura cristata | reverse complement strand
TTCTCAGTGCTGTGCTTTAACCCGCTGCGCCACCAGGGAGGGCCTATATACATATTTTTTATGATTTATTTTTTTATGCATACAAGAACTGGGTATAGGCCAGAGGTGCAGGGTGTCAGAGGATTCACCAGAGACAGAATGGGGCGCAGAACAAACAGGTGGAGTGAAATACACTGCTGAGGGGAGCAGCGTGGGGAGACAAAAGAGGTCTGCTGGGCCCTGTGGGTCCCTCCCTGGCGGGGAATCAAACTGCAGGGGCTTTGATAGCTTGACAGCTGAAACTCAACCCCTTGCGCCGTGTGTGTTATATTTTCAACTAAGTGCAAGCGTAAGACTTTCCACTCCCCCCAGGCCCATGTTTGCACACCACACTACCAGAGGAAAACTGGCGTCATGGTATTAGGACGCAGAGAAGAGGGCTGAAGCGGGGAGTTCCTATATGCTAAGAACTTCTACAGCAGAAACAATATTCAGGGGTTTGGAGCCCGCAAGCGGAACACAGGATGTATAAGCCCGCTGGCCCTTCCATGAGAGCCCAAGCATAACACTTTGGGTCATGATTTCTCAACTTCTTTATTAATGTTTTGTTAATCCCTATTAAACCAAGATCCTTCTTAACGACTTGACTTTTTATTCAAAATCAGAGTGAGCTACTTTACTTGGGAAGAATAGTAAGTTACCTCCACCACTGACTGGCTGCCATCTGGATTGATCCGGAAAGACCCCATCTGGATGGTCTTCTTGGGATCCACCTGGGCAATTTCCCACTCCAGTTCGTCCACCAGAGCCCTGCAAGCTGGTGCATGAGAGAAAAGTGGGGGAGGGTGAGAAAGGAATCGCCCCCGGGACAGCCATTCTGATTCTCGCGGCCGGGGTCTCCCGGGCGGCCTCCTCCGCCCTTCTTCCCCATCTCTCTGTGCCTTTACCTCCACAGTGCAGATCCTGGCTCCTCCGCGCCCAGGCCGTCCCCAGCAGAGCCCCCAGAAGCAGGGCCAGCCAACCCCGGCCTTTCATCTTTAGTGCGACAGGCTGCTCCGCCTGGGGTGGACGGGAACAGAGCGTGGGTGCTCCCTGCCCCCTCCCGTGCCCGGGCCCCCCTGCGCGTCCCACCCGATCCTGCAAAGGCTTCAGAGCGGCTCGGTCTGCTTTCCAGACGCGGCCGGCCACAAAGGGGCTCCCGGCCCAGAGCCAGGGGACTCGCATTTCCCCGGGCGAAGAGCGGCGGGCGAGCTCGGGGCTGCGGGCCCAGCCCCGGGCTACGTGGCCAGAGGGGGCCTCGGGGCTGGCACGTCACCCCGGCGGTGCCGCGG
>NW_004567135.1:3000306-3033856 GCF_000260355.1 Condylura cristata | reverse complement strand
GCGCCCGACGCGGGCGCGAGCTGGACAGAGCCCGGCCCTGGCGCTGGGTGGCCCCCGCGCCTCACGCTTTTCCTTAGGCGGGAATGTGAAAGCCTTGATTTTCCCAATTGCGATAGAAGACAAGGCCGGATGTCTGACCTCAGAGGTTCCCCGCGAGCTACGTACAGCCAAGACTGGTTTTGGTTTTATTTTACAAAACATGCAGTTTAAAACAAAAATTTTAAAAAATAACAGGAAACAAAACTTGGGACAGGCAAGTGGATGGAAGACGAGGCCTCCCGGCTGTGGGAGGCGGAGGCCAGCCACTCCTGTCCAGGACGGCGGGTCGCTTTGGCAGTGGTGGTGTTGGCAACACTGGTTTGCTGGGATGGCGCCACAAGCTTGCCTCCGGGCACCCCGCAGAGACTGGCGGTCAATCTTGAGTTACTGTTGTGTCTTAACGAACTAGGCAGTAAGTTTTCACTCCAGGAGCTTCTGGATATGATTTCCCTAGCATATTTATTAAGAACACCGACTACTTTCCACCTGGGTCACCTCAAAACTGTTTCTGGCACACCACTCTGTGACCCACGAAAAAGGGGTCTGGCTTTTAGACCCTCTGCACAGCTCTGCTGCATTTCCAGTTCTATGAATAGCACCGTCTGCAGACCCTGAGAAGTGGACAGGGTATAGCCAACCTGGAAAGTCATCTCCCAGTTCTGGGGCCACAGAACAATGAGGGAGAGTTAAGTAGCTGGTCAGGGGAAGGTGAGCTCAGAGCGCCAGCACCGGGGAGAAGACAGCTGCATCTGTCAGAGACAAAACAAGAAATGACATTTCTAGGGAGTGGAGAATCTTTTTATGAAGAAAACATGCGAAAGAAAACAGGACAAGCCCCCCGCTCCAGACATTTTAGTTGGACACCATGAGGTGAGGACCACCAGAGGGTTTCAACAGTAACACATGTCACTGAATGCTGAAGGGACTCGGGGCCTTATAACCCCGTTACAGTAGCGGAATGTTGGCGTCAGCATCGCCATCAGCGTCGCGGCACGTTTAATCTTCATGTGCACGATCAAAACCCGCCCAGTCCAGCCCCCCTTGTCCCAACCCAGGCCTTACTCTTGGGGCTCGTCTGGCCCTCTGGCTCAGGCACCTTCCAGTCCATCTTCCGCCCCTTCTCATATAGACCTTTGAGTACTTTGTGGAAAGACTCCAGTTCAGTGCCGTTCTTGCTCAGCTCCAGGTACTTTCGGTAGAGCTGCAGCGCTGTGCGGGCATCCTCTATACTGTCGTGGGTCTCTCCCTGAATCTTCAGGTCTGGGGAGTCAAAATGGAATAGCTTGGTACCTGGCGAAGGGAGGCTACAACATGTCCCCTACTTAGCCCTCTATCTTCCCGTACGCAACAAGAAAAAACTGACTTCCTGCACTGTTTATAATAATTAAAGGACAGGGAAGCAGCTTAAGCGTCCATAATAGATGACTAGATGCAGAAAATGTGGTGTCTTCACAACATGGACAGCTAGTCAGCCCTAAGTTGAAATGCAGCCATCGTCATCAAAGGGAAGGAGCCTGAGGAACTATGTGTAGTACCGAAAGTCAGAATGATAAAAACAAATACTAGTAGACACTGATAAAGTAAAATACTTACAAAAACCAGTGGGCAAAAACTGTGGATTTTAATAAACACCATGAGCATTCTCATATTGGGGAGGGGATATAAGGAATAGTAGTGGGGGGATAATCTACCATGTGGCCAATGTGAAAAGTCAGAGACTCACGTGCGCATGCGCGTACACACACGCACACGCACGCACACACACGCATGCACAAACGCACACACGCATGCACATACACGACTGCCCTTGGGGGAAGAACCAAACACTCTCCTAGTGTACAGAAGGGTCCTGAAGCTAGCTAAATCCATGAGTCACTCTTACTACTAACTCAGTTCCCCCTAATCACTGGGTGTCTCCCACATGTTTTCCTGCCCTTAATGAACACCATAGGGAAACTCACCTAGAAAGTACCAGGCAAGAAATCGCAGGGAAATCATTCGTTTTCGGGGCATGTGAAACAGGTAGACAGTGTCAAGGACTTGGTCCTTGGGCACCTGCAAGGGCCAGAGAGTGGGAGAATGAAGGGAGGGCCGTTCTTAAAGGCACATGTAACCCCGAGGGGCCCATTTCCAAAGAGCCCAAAGCGCCCTGCCCGAACCATGAGGTTGATGACTCTGAAGTCCTTCTGTAGGCCGTGACCCACAAACTTGACGCCAATGTCTATGAGAAAACGGAGCTTTAAGTAGGTCGACTTGAGAGTGGTAAGGTGCTTAGAGGAAATCTTGGCATCGAGGTCTCCTGGCTTTATGCCCGAATACTGGGTCAGGTAATCAACCACCTGGGGGTAGAGAGAAGGACAAGTGGCCCAGGGTAGGCGGCCAGAGAGCCCCTGGGTTCCAGAGCACTCTACATAAGCAAAGGGTCTGTCTCGCTCGCTCCTTCGCACTCTTGATACCTGCTCCTGGGTAGAGATGTAGTCATCAATGAAGGGGATACCCTCGTTGGGCCCCTGGCCTCGAACACAGGTGATTCTCGCCACTGACATCTGGCTCGGCTTGATGGTGGACTTGGTGCCGTCACTGCGCAGCTCCGCCTCCTCCTACACCCAGGCGTTAACAAGGGCGTCGGAGAGACGCTCACGGCTCCAAACAGCCTGAGATCCTGCGTTCTCTTCGCACCCCCCACCTTTTTTTCGGGGGTTACCTCATTCAGGGTGACAAATTCAGCATCCAGGCCCACCAGGTCCCCAACCTGCGGCATCTCATTCAGCATCAGTGGAATAAAGGTAGTGTGTGTTTTCCTCTGCTTCCGTGCTAGGGAGGCTTCCGCCAGCAGCACGCTGGCCTCAATAGGGTTCTTGACTGGAAGGGAGAGTCCAGAGGGCAGACAGCTGGGATAGGGAAGTGACCAGGGAGCCAGTCTGCACTGTGACCCCTCCGTCATCAGACATGAGTAGAAAGATGTCTGATGAGCCACCTGAGCGGAGAGGGACCGGGTGGGTCAAGTCAGAACACAGCAAGACAGCTGCTAAGAAACAAAGCCACGAAGAGGAGAGAGTAAAATGTTCCCTTCGGACGTTGGCTTGGAAAACCTAGAAAAATAAGGTTCCAGAGAAAACTGTGGTTTAAATGTACCAACAAGGGGCCTAACAAGGAAGCCCTTCAGAAGAGCCCTTCATGTGGGAGTAGACTGAAAAATCACAACCTTCTCCATTTTGGTGATTTTCCCCTCCCCTGTCTCTTCCACACTACGTCCTTAGAATGTACAGCTTCTTTCGTTTTTTTCCTTTACGGCGTTTTGTTTTTTCAATCACAGTTTAGTAAGGACCTTGTGCTTGTGGCCTTGTTAAGATTTCTGACAGGGCAGGACCTCTCCCTCCGGTGTGGTCACCATCACTGTCCCACCACAGAGTACCCAGAGCCCATCACTGGTCCGTGTGCTCTCGCCCACTACGTTTCCAGGCCTGCCTTCCCCACCCTGCGGGTGCCTCAGACCTATGGTCTCTGGAGGGCCTCCAGCTTCTCAGTTCAGGACCTGAGGAGCAGAAATCTCTTTTTAACCCTGGCTACTAAGCCTTATCTGAGTAAGCTACTTCCCAGGTCTCTTCCTAAAGGTCAGTCCTGGCTCTATCCTCGCCCACTTACTGTTCAGGTTGTATCTGGAATTAAGATTCCTTTTGACGTAATATAGGATCGCAGGCACTTTCCAGTCCATGTCAAACTGCACAGCTTCATGCTATAAAAGAAAAGACACTTAGCGGCCTGTGTGGGAGCCTGGGGCCCGAGTCCCCAGTTAGACAGAAGCCAGGACTTGGTGCTGTTTTTAAATCTATGAATGCTTCCTTTTCTGGGGTACCCCCCCTTCTGGATCTGCCTGGTACTCTCGGGGCTCTGAGAATGATGCTAAGAAAGAGGGAAATGGAAATTGTTATGACTAACCTTGTCAATGGGTTCAATAAGAAAGTCATTGAAGAGATACCACTGCTGGTGGGTAACCCCCTGTGGAAATGCAGAGCAAGACAGAGGCCAAAAGTGGTGCTGAACCCTCGGCACAGACTCAAGTCGCAGGCAGAGCTGGGCTGCGCCTGGCCCCGCCGGTCTCCCTTGCCCAGTGCCTCACTCACCTCCTTGCGCTGGTGGTAGGTCTCACCGACTTTGATGTGGGCCGCCAGGCTGCCCCCTGTGCGCGAGTCCAGGATGTGCACCACGGTGGCCATCAGGTCGTACACACAGACACCATGCTCCTCCTCTGCCCTGGCCGGGCCCCACTGTCAGGGGGACCCAGGCTGCTAAGCTCAGTTTAAGGATGGGGAGCGAGGGGGAGGGGCGAGCCAGGGAGCTGGAGTCTAGGGCACGGGGAGCTGGGCGGGCTCCCTTCTCTCAGCCCATCCGCGGCATCTGACCGGAGTCCCTCCAGGAAAGCCAACGACTTACTCCCGTTCTCTGCGCTACGGACTTCCGTCTTCCCCTGCCCGGCTTCTACCCCAGCCTTCTCTCCCTTACCCTCCAGCCCTTCCCCAGCGTTTCAACCTGAATCTCATCCCCATCAGTCCAATTGCAAACATCCAGCCCCTTGTTCTTGGTCATCTTCATGCGAATGGAAAAGGGCAGCCAGACATTCTTCAGCTCCTCAACGGAGGGACACACGAGCATGCCCTCCGGGCTTCTCAGGTCCTTCCTACTGAGGTAGGGGATTGGAAACGGATCTGAGGAGACGGAGCCAGAGGCAGGAGGAGCCACTGGCAGTTCCATCCTCTGAGGACCCCAAGACAATACCTACCAGTCAGTCAAAGCAAACTCCTTGTTCTTCGAGATTTCCCCACCATGTTTTTTTATTGCCATCTTGAAGGCAACCTGAACACGAGGGGGGAAAATTCAGTTCCTCAGGAGCAACCATGTGTGGAGGTTAGAAGGAAGAGAAAATGAGGGTGGTCCTCACTTACCTCAGCCTGCATTCTCCAGAAATCAGCTTCTTTCAAGCTATTCACTTCACAGTTGATAACAAGAATATCTGGCAGATGGCGAATGTTGCGGGTCTGAATCTGAAAAGATACCACAAGGGAAATGGCAGGGGCTGCCAGGGAGAAACCTGTAGGCGGCCCCCTGGCGGCACAGCGGGTTACAGCGCAGCACTGTGAAGCTGCCCAGCCCCTGCAGCAGAGCTGGATCCTGGCCAGGCAGGGACCCCCAGGGCGCAGCAGCCCTCTCCTGTCTCCCCCTCTGCTCCCTCAGTAGTGGGTTTCAGCAGATCCACCTGTTCTGCTCCCCATTCTATCTCTGGGGAATCTTCTTACCCCCACACGTCTGGCCTGTACCCCAGTTCTTGTGTGAGTAAATAAGTAAATCTTAAAAAAATATATATACTGGATTTGGATCGGGGCTGTCCCCACCCTCGTCCAGCTGGCAGTGCTGACCCAAGGCAGAGCCCGAGCACAGGGCACTCACCGTGGGTTGGTACTTCTCACAGTTGTCACACCAGGCCTGTGTGTTCTGCTCCAGGCAGATACTTCTCTGTAGCACCTGGGCAAAGTCACAGTTCTTCCCAGATTTATCTGCAGGGAAACTGGACGCTTCACTCCAGGCTCTGCCCGGTACCCACTGCCAGCCACCACCCCACCCCCCACCTCTCTTCCGGTGTTACAAGACATGGGGCCCTGCCCAGCCCAGGGTATACCACTGCCACTACCCTCTGGGTAGGAGAGTGTGAAGAGCAGGGTGGACGAGGCTCGCACGGTCTCGCTGCCGCAGCGGCAAAGGCTGCAATTCTCCATCTCACAGCTGAACAGCTGTCCTATGACAGAGTCCCCCGACGAGCAGAAGCTGCTGAGAGACGAGGGGGCTATCTATGCACACGGGGGCCAGCAGGCCCTGCAAGGCACAAGGGCCGGCCATGTGGCCGGACACAAGCCCGTCCTGAGTCCACACCTGCCCCCGGCGCCTCGGTAAGCCTGGGGTACTTCCAGCTCCTGCATGTCCTGATGTAGCTGAGTGAGAATAAAGCGGTTCCACCTCTGAATGAGCCTGGCCAGACTGCCCTTGCCCGAAGCTTCGTCGGAGTCAGCCAGGATGAGACCAAGGGCGGAGGCCTCGGGGATGGTACGGAATGCCCGCAGGAAGTTGCTGCCCTAGGTGGAGAAAGGAGCACATTATGTGGGTGGGCCGCGAGGCACGACTAGTACCCTCTGCGGGCAGCGGCGGCGCCAGGGTCTGGGATCAACCTGAACGGCCGCTGACTGGCGACTGCATGGAGAACGGTGCCCGGCGCACACCCCCGGGGACTGTGACTCAACTATTAACACAGGTGGCGCAGTGCATTCTGGGGCGATGCAAGCGGGCCTCAAGGTGATTAAACCGGGTGAATAAGCCAGAAAGCGAAAGAGAGCGAGCTGGTTTAGCCCGCTTGGGAAATAGAACCAAAGAGAACAAACTGGTGAGACAAAAACAACCCTCAGGTTCTGAAACCATGGTGGTTTCCAGCAGGGAGGCAAGGCGGGAGGAGGGGTGGGGTGCAGGGGCTTCGGCGCCGGGCAAGCAGAGCTGCGCACCCGCTGCACAGGAGGCTGACCCCACGCCCGGGGCACGAATGCCAGCTCAGTAGCGTCTCGAGCGGGACGGCTGCGCTGGGGCAAGGATGTGCCGGCGCAAAGGCGTGCGCTCTGCACGTGCGCAGCGATGTCCCCACTGCTGCCCGCCAACTGTCCACGTTTCAGGCACTGACCTGACAAGGGTCACCCCGAGAGAGGTCCAACATGTGGAAGAGGAACCCCAGCTCACATGCCAGGCAGAACTCCTTCTGGCAAAGATGGTTCTGAATGAGACAGCGAACAGGCTCCAGGAAGTAGAGCACCTGCAGGCGAGAGCAGACCTGTGCCACTGGCAGGCAGCACGAGGGGCAGGCGCCGCAGCTTCATGGGGATCTGACGCCTGTGGGCGAGGAAGATGGCCGCGGAGGCCATGATAACGGGGCTTCTTGGGGTGATGGGGCAAAAGGACTGGGTGTGGGCCCTAGAGAAGGCCGTCGGTGCCTCCAAGATGCAGGAACAGCCCCTTCACCTGGATCATGCAATTGCAGTAGGCGTTGGGAATGTGAGGCTCCAGCCCAGCAAACAGGGTCTTATTGTAGTGCTTGAAGTCGAAGTCTTCCAGCCCTAGCTTGGAGTATTTGATGGTCACCTGAGGCAGACACAGTCTGAGCAGGATGACGATGCCAGTGAGTCCCCGGCTCCCCACAGTCCTGCTTTCTCTGAACCGCCCCCCACGTCCCGGTGGCAGGAGAAGGGCCTCCACGGAGCCCCCCTTCTCATTCGACTCCCTTCTCAGGCCCAAACTCCCAGGGTTCCCCCGGGTGTCCCCAGCACCTTCCGGTATTTCTTAGAGACCATGTGGAGATGGGGCTCCTCTTCCCGTCCTATCGGGGATTCGGTGACCTGGCTGAAGCTGTCAAAGTCACTGTCCGACTCCTTCAGGCGGTAAGGAATCTGGAGTTTTGAAAGACAGGTTAACGGTGCTGGATCGCTTAGTCGCCTCAGCTACTTCCCACCTGTTCCCCAGCACTGAAACAATCTGCCCCACTGGGTTTCCAGCACCCACTGCTCCCTTGGCTGCAGTCACTGCCCATCCGGCCCATTAATCTGTGCCCAGCACACGGCCAGCACACAGGCTTCCCCGCCGCCCCTCTGGTGCGAGGCTCCCCTGCTGCTCTCGCGGCTTCCCCGGCCCTTCTGACGGTTGTCTCTAGCTCCCAGTCTGAGCGGCTGCTCCGGTCAGGTGGAGCGGTCGCACCCCCACACACATTTCCTGCAGTTACGCCTTTGGGGAC
The DNA here is from genome assembly GCF_000260355.1 of Condylura cristata. Lineage (NCBI taxonomy): Eukaryota > Metazoa > Chordata > Mammalia > Eulipotyphla > Talpidae > Condylura > Condylura cristata. The sequence goes on along the minus strand of NW_004567135.1, from coordinate 3,025,998 downwards.
CTCTCACAAACAAGCTCTCCCTTGGCGCGGCCCACCTGCCTCCTGCCCCCTTTCCAGCTTCCACGGCTGTTCAGCGTGCCAGCCCTGACCACGTCAGCCCAGAGGAACACTTTTCCCTCCAAAAAGCATTGCAGCTGAATGCTTTTAAGATTCTTACAGAATTTAACAACAGAGGCCCTTCCTGGTGGCCAGAGGGTTAACGTGCAGCACCACGAGGCAGCACGTGTTCGATCCCGGCTACGGAGGGACCCCAGGGCGCGGCAGCCCTCTCCTGTCTCCCCGCTGCTCGCCTCAGCAGTGCACTTCATTGATCGGCCTGTTCTGCTCCCCACTCTATCTCTGGTGAGTCCTCTTACCTTTCTCCCCCACACCTCTGGCCTGTACCCCAGTTCTGTATGCATAAGTAAATAAATGCTTAAAAGACGAATTTAACAATAGAACATAAATAATTTCTGTTAGGTTTAGGTCATAGCCTCATCCACCAAACACTAACTTCTTCAGAGCAAAACCTCTACCTCCTCCGCCTCTGAGTCTTCCTAACACCTAGCATAGCCCTGCAATTCACTGGGCCTCAAGAAGTCTCTACTGACTAAAACCAGAAACGACCGAGGGTCAGGAAAAGAACAGGAGAGGAGGCTGTCATGGGCTGGAGGGCGGTCTGAGCCTCCCCTCTGAACAGACCTGGTTGCGCAGCCGGGTCCGGGGGTTGGGCGCGTAGCCGATGAAGCCCACCTTCTTCATGGTGCGCAGAATCTCTGCATCCACGGGGGGCGCTCGCCTAGAATGCAGCAGAGCTCTGGCTTGAGGGGGTGCGGTCTGCCCATCCACCCCCAAGCCCCATGGGCCAGTGGGAGAAAGAGAAAGAAAACAGTGAGGGAGACCAAGCCCAGGAAAGAAGGGGGCTCGGCATCTCAGCCCCGCCCCCCGCTTCGGCCAGGACGTGAGGTGTACAACCTGGGAGCTGGAACAGAGTTGGCAGCCGGCCAGTCCGAGAGAAGCGTGTCGGTGGTGAGTGGGACAGGGATGAGGGAGAGAGGCAGCAGGTCCTGGCTCCAGTCCAGAGCGGGCAGAGAGTCCACGAGGCAGGGCAAGGCAAACTCGGTCTCCCGGGAGTAGGGGTTGAAGGAAGGCTCGGGGGAGTCAGTCCAGAGGTGAACGCAGCCCTCAGAGTCCCCAAAGGCCAGGGCCTGCTTGCTGGCTGACACGTCAAATGTCATCAGCAGAGGCCCCACAGGATTCACATGAAAGATGTCTGCTGGGTTGGCCAGGCCCGTGGGCTCACAGAACTGGCACTGTCCTGGGAAGGAGAGGGAAGCCCGCTGAGTCTGGGCGGGGCGCGGGCGCCACCCTGCCTACTGGGTCCCAAGCAGGCCTGGAGACAGGCTGCTGCTCTGGAAGCCTCCGTGCGGTGGCACCCGGAGCCTGCCACCCACGAAGGGCGGTTCGGAGCTGTTTTGCCAATTCCACCTTTACCTTTTTCTGTGAAGATGAAAACTCCAGCTGGTGACCAACCTAAGTGCGACTCTGAGAGTCCACTGAAAGGTCACTCCCCTCTGACAAAGAAGTTCCCAGAAGTATATTCCACCTGGTGCCCCATCCCGTCTGCCCCCAGGGCCTTCCCGCTCCCTCTTCGTCCCCTCCACACCTGACTGGGAGATGATGGCCAGCCGCGAAGTGTACGTGGGGATGAAGCGCAGGAAGGCAGGATCCACGTGCACCTGGAGTGGCGTGATGGCGCGCATCATGCGCAGGTCATACACTTTGAGGAAGCGGTCGCAGGCAAGGCCGGTGAGGCGGCTGGAGAAGCCACAGGCGGCCAGCAGGTTGCCGTGCACATCAAAGTCTGACAGACTCCCTGAGAAAGCATCAAACTCATGCTCCACTTTAAAGGAACGGAGGTCTCTCAGGGAAATCTGAGGCAGAGAGAACGGCATTACTCGCCAGTGTCGTGGGCAGCAAGGGCCACCGCCTCCTCCCTCACCCTGGGAGGCCCCACCAAAACGACTAAGCTCTGGGATATGGGAAACAGAAAAGGCACAAAGAGAAGTCAAGAACTGGAAAGAATCCCAAAGAGCATTCCTATACCTTCACCTCTGAGGTACCAGTGACGAGAAACAGCGGGTGGTGAGATAGGCTTCTAGTACAACACAGCTGAACAGGACTCAACCCACTCCCCACCCCTCCCCCCGCCACACCTATAACTCCAGAACTGAGGGAAGGGCAGAGCCTTATCTGGTGAAACAGGGCCCTGAGTGGGGGCGAAATGGAACCCAGCCACCTTGCCGGATGTGTGGCCACAAAAGAAGAAGCGATTTGTCTGTCTCATGATGGTGACCCCGGGTGTCTCGACTGCATACTGCGGAGGAACGAGAACCAGTGAGAATCCCTTCCAGGCCTCCCTGGTGGCACAATAGGCTAAAGTGCAGCACTGTGAAGCTGTCCACAGCCGCTGCATCACAAGTTCAACCCCCGGCCAGGGAGGAATCCCCAGGGCTCAGCAGACCGCTCCTGACCCGTCCACTGCTCCCCTCAGCAGTGTGCTTCAGTAGATCCGCCTGTTCTGCTCCCCACTCTCCCTGGTGAATCCTCTCACCCCTGCAAAACTCTGGCCTGTACCCCAGTTCTTGTATGCATAAATAAATATTTACAAGAAAAAAATTCCCTCTTCCCACACACCAAAGAAGAGCAGGAGTCACACGCCCAGCGCTGCAAGCTCCCCGTCTGGGCCCCGCAAACCCAGGCCCCGCATGGCTCTTCACCTTCTGAGTCTCCTGGACGGTGTTAAGGTCAATCTCCAGGATGTGGCTCTGCAGCCCTCCCATGAGCAGCGTGCTGCTGTCCGTCAGCAGGAGGCTGTGCATGTCCTCGCTCTCCTCCAGCCTGCGGGGGACAGGAAGGGCGAAGAGGCCAGTGTCTCGGAAGCTCCCAAGCTCTTGGCGCCCCATTCAGAGAGACCAGAGCCGAGAAGCACTTACAGGTAGTCAAATATAATGAGGCCCCCACGAGCCATATACTTGAGGTTGCTCTTGGTGAGGAAAAGGACCCCGTTCTCCAGGCTCTGGATCTGCCGAATGTCATCGCTGCCGCTGACTTGGAAGGAGGAATAGCGCTCCAAGGCGGGGCCGAAAAACGAAGTAGCGTGGCCCTGAGGGGCAGAAGGATGGCCGCAGACCCTGAGTGGGGCCAGGCCATCCCAGGGAGAGGGCAGGGCCGGGTTTGGCTCAGCCCGTTTCTGGCCCTGCCTGCCTTTCTGGCCAGCAGCGACGAGGCAGAAGGCCCCAGAGGGGCTGGTCAATCTCAGCGAAAAAGACATGGGCACCCCCAGTAGCACGCTGGCTTAGTGCTTCGCAAAGTGCTTCTGGGAACCCCGCCCCACTTTGCGCTCCCAGAGACCCTGCCCAGCCCTCATGGCTCAGCGGGGCAGAACCGTGTTGAAGGCCAGGGACGGGGTCCAAGCCTCCAGCGGCCAGCTGGCTTGCTTCTGTTCCACAGTTAAGTCTCTACCAGCCATCTGGGAAATGTGTCCCGGGGGTCACAGGCTAAAAGAGAGAATGTGAAACTCATTCCTCATGTGGTTCTCATGACACTACTCACTGCTGGCTTCTCTCCTGACTCTTAGCTCACACCCGCGCCCATGGGCACCCCTGCTGACCATTCTTGAAACACGGTTGTTCCCGCTACCAGATTGCCTGTCTTTCTAGGTAAGCTTTCCCACTCTTCAAGATTCTGACAGTCCACCTTAAAGCTTCTGTAGTGGAGACCACTGCCTCAAAATTCAGACTTAAGCATTCAAACACCTACAAAAGTTCTTCCTCAGATATCCCATGAGAACCTCAAATTCATTACATACTACAATGAGTTCACCTATTTTATCCTGTTCCTATTCTTTTAACTGTATTCTTATTTTTTTTTAAGCTTCAGTTATGCATACAGAATTGGGGTACAGGCCAGAGGTGCGGGGGAGGGGGAGTGAGAGGATTCACCAGACAGAGCGGATCCACTGAAATACACTGCTGAGGGGAGCAGCAGGCAGGTCAGGAGAGGTCTGCCATGCCATGTAGGTCACTCCCTGGCCAGGGATCGAACTCATACTGTAGTGGTTGCGACAGCCTCACAATGCTGAGCTTCAACCCACTGAGCCACCAGGGAGGCCCTAGTAACTGTATTCTTTATACTGTCATGATCAACTCAGTGGATGACTACCCAGTAGTCAACTTAAGCCTTTACTTCCCAAATCTTTTCTCAATGTTTTATTCAGACCATCATATTTTATGCAAAGTATTACAACAGCCTGAGTTCTCACTGCTTTCCTTAAATCAAACTATTCTGCTCCCTTAGTACTCCACCTAAGATGCAAACTGCTCCATGCCACGTGGATAAAAAGCTTCAGTGGCCTAAGATCAAGTCCAAGTCCTTTTACCACAGCATACAAAGTTCTCCACAATGTTCTTCCCCTAGAACTTGCAATGCCCCTCCCTTTCTTACAGAGGTCCTAAAACAGACCCTGGGGTCTCCATCAGGTTCCTCCTCAAATGTGACAACCAGGGGTCCTCCCTGGTGGCACAATGAGTTAAAGCACAGCGCAGCTAGCCAGAGCTGCTTCGCAGCTGCCTCCCTGCGAGTTCGATCCCCAGTCCCAGAAGCGACCCACCTGGCACAGCAGACCTCTCCTGTCTCCCCGTTGCTCCCTCAGCAGTGTACTTCATCGATCTGCCTATTCTGCTCCCCACTCTGACACTGGTGAATCCTCTCACTGTCCCTGTACCTCTGGGCTGTACCCCAGTTCTATATGCATAAATAAATCTTTAAAAAAACAAAACAAAACAAAACACGACAACCAGAGGCACCTCCTCCAACCAGCTTCTAAAATAGCCATACCAGTTAATTTTCGTAGGGATACTATTTAACATATGATATATTATAAAGGTATTCTTGTTGCCTTTTTAAAAAGCAATAGTTTCTTTTTACATCATTTGTTGACTTTTTCCATCTCAGTTATAATCCCCGTTTCTTGTTGCCTTTTAAATGTTTATTCCAAACGTAGGCCCCAAAGCAAACTCTGGCGCCTATGGGTGCTCACAAAACAGTGGTTGAAATGTCTAATGTCTCACTTGCTTCATCTTCCAGCCCAGTAACCCTAACTGTCTGTAGTTTTTATACTCTTCATTCTCCACGCCAACACCTCGGGGGTCTTTCTTTATCCTGCTGCTTTTACCAAGATAACATTTTCTCCACCTGACTCCTTATCATCTCTCAAAACTCAGTCACGTCTCACCTTCTGGAGGTCGTCTGACCCTCCTTTATGTCCTCTAGAACAGGTACCTATTTTTACACTGGCCCTCAGTACCACAAAATTATCCGTTTTGTCTTTTCCCCTTTCTTTGTCCTATCAAGTCCTTGAGGGCAAAGATTATGTTCTATTCTGCTCTATTCCTTGGCTCTAGCATGGCAGCAGACACGTCCTACTAAAATGAGTACATTATTCAAAATTCATTCTTTCTAATGGGAAAAGAATTCACACGGGATAGAAGGTAAATTAATAAACCAAGGAGAGGCTGTTATTTCTTATAAAACCTTTGGGTTCCCTTATACTGTTAACATGAATACATATTTTAAAAATTAACATTAGTAACTGAGAGAGATTAAGATCAAAGATAAAATAATTCCATGCAAGATATGCAGACACATGCATTTAAACACACCATAACTGGGCCCTCCCTGGTGGCACAACAGGTTAAAGCGCAGCACTGTGAAGCTTTCCGCAGCCACTGCAGCACAAGTTCAATTCCCCACCAGGGAGTGACCCATAGGGCACAGCAGACCTCTCCTGTCTCCTGCTGCTCCCCTCAGCGGTGGATTTCGGTAGATCCGCCTGTTCTGCTCCCCACTCTGTCTCTGATGAGTCCTCTCTCCCCCTGAACCTCTGGTCTGTAACCCCAGTTCGTGGATGAATAAATAAATAAATCTTAAAAAAAAAAAAAAACCATGCCATAATTACAAAAATGGAAAACAGAAGCATCATTAAGAGGCAGTATTTGAATGACTACAGGCTGACTCATAGGTAGTTATCAAAACTAATCAGAGCATGGAATGGTCAAACTGCAGAAATGAGGCGCCTTTAGAAAAAATAACACCTGTACAACTCATCTGGACCCTATCAACTCCCTTCTTCTCCCTCCACTCCCCACCTCTGGGCTTAAATCAGAGATCCTCAACTCAGTTTTGACTCCCTGCAAAGCAGCGGTCCTGGAGCTACAACCTCTGAGCCCTTCCGGGGGTCAGTTCTTACCCCATGGCTTCCCGCCCACAGCATCTCCTCGTGCAAGTCAAAGTGGGAGACCGAGACAGGCACGCCCACTTCCGCCACCACGCTGTGCAACTCAGAGTAGACACCTTCCATTATGTGCACTGATTCCTGGACCGGAAGAGCCTCCAAAGCCACTCCCTCGGGGTCCAGCTCCACATTCTGCAGCAGACTGGGGTTCAGGTGGGGATCCAGCACAGGGTCCAGGGCAGAGTGCATGGCAGGGGCGTACTCTGCCAGCCCAGGGTCCAGACCCTCGAAGTCCATGATGACGATGACGGCAGATTAAACCTGAGTCACGCCCTTCCTTGCCACAGCCCCCTTAGAAGCCTGCCCCGACCCTCCGCAGGACAGCATCAGCGAAGGCTACCACGGACATCCTGGCCTGCAAAGGGAAAGAGGCAGCTGAGTCAGGGGCGGGTCTGTCGGCGCACAGCCCAAGGGTAGGTACTTGTACTTAGTGAGTCCTAGGTTACCTGGAGAGGAGGAAGGCAAAAGCCAGAAAGTGCCAAGCAGGGGGAAAGCAGGCAGGAAGGGGCAGGGCAGTGGCAGCGAGTGGAAGAAAGGCCGCCCTTTCCTTCTCTCACTAGGCCATCATACCCCCACCCCACTATCTAACGTAACCCTGTCACCTCCTCCAGCTCTGCGCACTTGCCTGGTTCACCCCCCCGCGTCCCCCCCCAACACCAGTGGAAAGAGCAGCAACTGTGGTGCAGGAGTTAAGTAGAGGAGGCTGAGGTGCCTGTCTCCCAGAATTAGGGGTGGGGGTTGAGAAGTAGAATAAGACAAGTTTCCCAGAATCCTCTGTGATGTTACCCAGGGTTGTCTGGGGGAAAGTAAGAACGGCCAGATATCCACAATTGGGGCGGGGTAAGGGAAGGTGATGGAAAAAGCTATTTACCCAGAATCCTCTGGGGGAAACACAATAATAAATTACCCAGAATTCTCCCCCGTCGGCGGGGAGGGCTCGGGGCAAGGGTCGGATGTGTTCCTGGGACGCAGAGGGGCATTGAATCATTACCAAGATTTCTCCATGGCGGATATTTTGGAGCGCGTGGAATTAACACGAGGAGGAGAGAACAAACGCCGTCAACTCCACGGGAAATTCCAGTTTCCCTAATTCTCCTCCGCGAACCAGGTTCAACCTAACCCTAGGGCGCACGGGACGGCGGCTTCCGGCCGCTTCCAATCGGGAGAGGGTTGGGGCACGCGCCAGCCAATCAGGACGAGCCAGGTACCGACGCCACGCGGAGGGCCGTGTGACGTCAGGAGATGGGCGCCAACGACGTGACGGGGTGCCATTGGGGACAAGTGGGACCGGCGCTGCCTTTCCGCGGAGGCACCTGAACTGGAGCCGCCTTTGAGCGCGGTTGGGGCGCACGCCCTTGAAAGTGCTTCCGGCGACTTAGGAGCGGGAGTCCGGAGCGCCCGAGGCAAAGCGCTGGGTTTTCCCGCCCAGGCCACCCGCCCTCCTCGCGGGGCTGAGCGGGTCGCGCCTCAGACTGTCGGGTCTCGGAGGCGAGCGCGCTTCTGTCCCTGCCCGATCTGAGAGGGGGAAGGAGCCAGGCGCTTCTCTGGGTGCTGTGAGCTGCACCTTCGCCACGCGCAAAGCATTCACCCGAAGCGCCGCGGGCCCTACCCCCACCTCTCCCGCCAGGCCAGGGAGGCGTGCCCAGGAGCTGAACCGCCGCCGTCAAACGCCCACCTCGTGGGGACGAGGAGTCCCACGGGGAGACGCCTGCCTCCCCAGACCTGTCTATAGTTGTTCTCAGGGAGCCCCGAAGTCTAACTCAAATTGCCCTGGAGTGGGGCCATCTTGTGAGGTCTCTCCTGACCCTCCAGTCTCCAGAGGTCCCCCCTTGGTGGAGGAATTCCTCACGGAGAGCAGTTTTAAAGCATTTCCCGGGCCCTCCCAGGTGGTGCAGCACGAGTTTGATCCCGTTCCCCAGGAGCTGATCCACGTGGCACGACAGACCTCTCCTGACCGGCCTGCTGCTCCCCTCAGCAGTGTACTTCATCAGTCGGCCTGTTCTGCTCCCTACTGTGCCTCTGGTGAAGCTTCTCACAGCCCCTGTACCTCTGGTCTGTACTCCAGTTCTGTATGCATAAATAAACTTTAAAAATTTTAAAAGTAAATAAAGCATTTCTGTCCACCCTTGCCCCCTCCTAGACTTTAATTGAAAAAAAAAACCAAACAGAATTTCTCTTCCCAGTATTTAGACGGCTCCTCCCAGTCCATGGTGCACTGAGAGAAAATGTAACAGAGGACTGTCAAAATGACCAGACTTCAACTAATAAAAAAAAAAATGACCAGACTCCATAAGTTCCAAGATTTAAAATCTCACAAAAACGTAGGTACGGCACGAGCAACTGAGACCACTTCTACACTTGAAGAAATGTCCATGTTGAGGAAGTTGACAGACCCATGAGATATGGGCTGGAGACACACAGCTACCTGAGGCTAATGAGCTGCATGACCACACCCCTGTGTTACCAGAGTGTCCAGAGTGTCCGGCAGTGGAATGATGACCACAAGCTCAGAATCCAAGCTGTCGATGGCAGGATTCTTTACACTTTTAAGACCAAAGTGACGCCATGACAGGCTTCAGAATGCTTCTGAACCAGCCAGGCCTAAGTTTCAGTTATCAACAAGGCGCCCAGGCCGAGTTTAACTGTAAATGTCCTAATCTTGCTCATCCCATAGCAACAGCCAATTAGCAAGTGGGCAAGTAACCAGCACGTATCAGGAAAACACCAGATGTCCTAAGGTCACATCTTACATGCATAGATCAACCCGGTTAAGACAAGATAACTTCGTTCAGTGTCCACCAATCAATGCACTGCTGAGCAAAATTCTGCTGGGCTAACCTCCCCTCTTCTGTAATAAAAACCTGCCTTCCCTGAGCTCCGGGCTCTCAACTTCGGCTGCTGCGTCGCTGCATGTTGGGAGCCCAGGCTCAAGCTTGCAATAAAGACCCTCCGGTGCTTTGCATAGAATCGGTTCCTTGGTGGTCTCTGGGAAACTTGAAAACTGGCACAACACACTTAATTCTGTGATCTTGGGCCGGGTCCCCAGCTCTGCACCTCAGTTTCCTCATTTGCAACACGGGGGCCATAACAGCACCTCCTTGGGTCCTTTTCAGAGTAACATGGGTTGACACAAGAAAAGTGCCCGGGCCCAGGACTTGGCTTAAAGGTAGAGCTGGCGCTCCAGCTGCGCAGCGGGAGCCGGCACTGGGGGAAGCAGGAGCGGCGGCTGTGGAGCGGGTTCCAACTGGAAATGCCTGCTTAGGAGTGGCTGTGATTTGCATAACGGTAGACCTAGCTGACGTCAGGGGCGCCCCGCAGCTCCAGGCCAGGCCTAGTCCTGGAAGTAATTCCAGCTGCCCAACAGTCCCGCAGCTGCCCCACCGGCCTTGCTTCCTACCCAACTCCTACAGCACCAGGAAGTGAAACACGCAGCAGAGTCCCGCGCCTCCAACTCACCCTTGTCACTCTCACCCCATCCCCCAGGCTCTACTTCCTCCTCTTCACCTTTCGCCTCCTCTACTGTCAGGCTCCCAGGGCTAAGAAATGCCTGTGAGGCTTTATGCACCGAGACCCTGTCCCCAGTAAGCTGAGCTCCCCAGCTGTCCACACTCGCTGTCACCACCGATTTCCTCATTCTGCTCGGGTCCACTGTCTTGTTGGGAGACAAAGCATTTCTCAGTCAAACTGAGATCACCTCCCTGAAGCTGGAAATGTTTGATCCCAAGGGTGGATTTATCAGGCAAGAAATTTACATCAAAAGTTTCTTTGGGCAGTTTTGAGTAGTTCTAAGGGACCTATTGAGGGTAAATTTCTCAGAGGTAAAGGGTCAGCCTCCACGGGGCAGCTGTGGAGGCCATCTGTGTGGTCACACAGAGCCTCATTCTGACGTCCAAACTGTTCTGGGACCCTCCGCTGGGGTTGGGGCAGTCCCCGCTTAGACCACCCTCCACTCCCACACCCAACCTCGACTCTCAGCTGTTTCACTGGCTGTTGCATCAGGGGCGATGATGAAATCAGTGTCAGCGGATTTTACCCATGGATGCAACAGGCTGCAGGACAGTCAGGGTCACTGACCCGCTTCAGCTCTCCTGAATCACTTTCAGGGGCTGGGTGCTGGGCTGTCTAAGTGGGTTTCTAAACCTTGCTTGCTGTATGTCCCCAAAGAACCAGCGCCTGAATCTCACAGGACGCTTAGGGTCACGACAGCTGAGGAATCAGAGGGTTCTCGGCAAAAACTCTCTGTCCAAACTTTCCAGCTTCCATGGTAGGCTGGAGGTGGAGGGGAAAGGACACCCTACATGGCATGTCGTGACTTCCAACTCACAAAGTGCCTTTTATTCCTTCTCTCCCAGCGAAAGGACACTGCTGTCCACAGAGAAAAAGCAGCTCCTATTGTTAAGTAGCTGCCCCAGGGAGGAACTGAACTCACTGAGAGGTGAGTGCTTCTCTGCTTTGTCTTTCTCTCGGGCAGGAGAAGGTGAAGAAATAGGCTCGGGATGGGAAGATGGAGTTGGAGAGGCAAAGAGATGAGGGAAAGAAAGGCCAAGCAGGGGAGAGCTTGAGTCGGGAATCACTTGCATGTTCAGTTACTCCTGCCGCCACCGTCCCCTTCACAGTGCCTGGACCCCATCTCAAGCCTCAGCCACAGTAACCACACGACTGTTTCCCCTGGAACTGAGGCTGCATACCTGGGCTCCCCGCGGAGCGATGATGCAGGGAGGGAAATCCCACCTGCTGTGAGTCACCTGCTACTCTAGGGCGGATCTTAGATACAGGGACCTTAAAAGGGACTCAGAGCCATGGGAAGAAAAACAACAGGAAGCAGCTCAGACACTCTGCGAAACAACTGAGGGGACAAAGCCTGACACGCGCTGAGCAGAGAATCAGACGCAGCAAGGGGAAGTGACGGATTCCATGAGGACCCTGCAAGGCTCAGCATCTGGCGACAGGATGCGGGGGAGCGGAGCTGTGCTGCTGCTGCTGTCGCTGCTGCTGCTGCTGCTGCTGCCGCCCAGGGCGGGAGGCAGCCCTGCCTGGGACCAGTGCCAGCAGCTCTCCCAGAAGCTCTGCTCGCTGGCCTGGAGCGCTGGTGCGCCCTTGGGACACGTGGTAAGTGGCAACTCTGCACCAAAGGGGCCGGTCCAGGCTGCCTTCCGAGGCTGCAGGGAAGGCTGCTGAGGCCTTGGATGGAGGCTGGGTTGAAGGTCTTGGGGGATGAGCGGACTGGGGAGATGGAGAATCAGGGACCGAGGGTGCAGCGGGCCTTCAGAGGGCTGGTCTTGTTTCTCGCTCGTCCTACCCCTTCCTCCATTCCAGGACCTACCAAGAGAAGAAAATGAGGAGAGCACAAGTCATGTCCCGCATATCCAGTGTGGGGACGGCTGTGATCCCCAGGAACTCAGGGACAACAGTCAGGTACTAAGATGTGGCTGAGCCACAAGCAAGACGAGGCTGGAGACAGCGGGGGGCACCAGGGTGAATTAGCACTAGTTGTCTCTGTCCTTACGGCCCAGACTGCAGATTCCAGACTGGGGAGCTATAAGCAACACACCTTTATTTCTCCCAGTTTTGAAGGCTGAAAGGCCAAGGTGGGCAGCTGCTGGGTCCAGGGGCGGCCCCCTGGGGGTGGCCGACTTCACGTTGTATTCTCAGTGGTGGAAGGAGGGGGACGCTCTGGATGTCTGTCCTGTGAGCCCGGCCCCTTCGTGAGCTGGGTGCTCTGACACCATCACCGGCCATTTCAGCACCACCCCTGGGGGCGCCACACATTCTGGCCACGGCAGTCCCTGAGTGCGGCAAGGGGGTGGGTCATCAGTGAACAGACAGGAAGAGGTGTCCGTCTCGTTTCACTGCTCTTCTCTCCCCAGTCCTGCTTGCGAAGGATCCATCAGGGCCTGTTTTTTTATGAAAAGCTGCTGGGCTCTGACATCTTCAGCGGAGAGCCTGCCCTGCTCCCCACTGGCCCTGTGCACCAGCTTCATGCCTCCCTGCTGGGCCTCAGGCAGCTCTTGAAGGTAGGAATGAGGGCCTGGGGCTGGGGCTGGGGCCTAGCGGAGCAGAGACATGGACCCAGGAGCCTGTGTCCCATGTCCTTTCAGCCCGAGGGTCACCACTGGGAGCCGCAGGAGCAGACACCAAGCCTCAGTCCCAGCCAGCCGTGGCAACGCCTCCTTCTCCGCCTCAAGATCCTGCGCAGCCTCCAGGCCTTTGTGGCGGTAGCGGCTCGGGTCTTTGCCCACGGAGCAGCCACCCTGAGCCCTTAAGGCCACAGCTGCAGGTGGCACCGAGGTCCTGGGCCAGGAGGCTGAGCTGCCTCCACCCACCAGGCCCGCACACTCACGGTCAGCCTGTGCCTTCTAGCGCCTCTTGCTCATGTTGAAAACGACCAACACTGACTGACTTAGATGTCGACCTGTGACAAGGTTGAGTAGTCTTAGGTGGAAGGGAAATTTGGGGGCCACTTATCCTCATGGCAACAGTTTGGGGTGGTGGGTTATTTATTATATTTATGTTGAATTATGTATGTTTATCAATAAAGACCTATTTATGTGGCTGTCTGAGTCTAACTCTAGACTTGGTTGGGAAGAAGCAACAGCAGAGTGGTCAAAACTAGGCCAAGGGGCCATAGCACGCAGCTCTGCCTGCTGCACGCAGGGCTTCGGGAGGGGTAGTTCTCCGTGTAGAGTAAGAGGATCTTTTCCTTTTTAAAAGGTTTACTTATTTATTCATACAAGAACTGGGGTACGGGCCAGAGGTGCAGGGGGTAAGAGGATTCACCAGACAGTGGGGAGCAGAACAGGCAGATCTACTGAGACACACTGAGGGGAGCAGTGGGGAGACAGGCGAGGTTCGCTTTGCCCTGTGGGCCACTCCCTGGTGGGGACTCCAAGTTGTGTTGCAACGGCTGAGTAGTTTGATAGCACTGTGTCTCTAACCACTGCACCACCAGGGAGGCCCCAACAGAGGTCTTTTTGGCCTTAATCTCTGCATGGCTGAACGAGGTGCGTGGGGTTACGAGGGGATTAATCAGGAAGCAGCGCCCCTTTCTTGCTCCCTGACCCAACGCCTCCCCCCTTGTTTTCTTGGCTGAGAATGTTTTTGGCCAAAGACAGGAGTCCCAGCCCCTGCAGGGTCAGAAGTCAGAGCTAATCTGAGCCGCAAGGACAGTCTAAGAAAATGAAGGTAAATCCCCCAAGGAAATGGGACTCTTTAGTTAAAGGACATCTGTGGCTCTCTTCAAAAGGGCGTCTGATGACCCACGGAACCAAACTGCCTCTGAAAGAGAAGAGGCCAGTGCGTATTTCCCTTCCCCTCTCCACAGGCGCTATGATAAAAGGGCTCAGGCTGGGGCCTGGCAGACCCCCGTTTTCTCCCTAGGCCTGGCCTGCTGGGTGACAGTGAGGTAGACATTTCATTAGTCACCCTTCGCTCCAACGAATTCACAGCTCAGTCATTCACCCGGTACCTCCCCACCCGGGAGAGCTAAGCAGCAGGAAAGGCAGCTCAAGGCAGTGAGGCAGCAACACCTCGAGCTGGGAATGCGGGGTAGTTGGGGGGTTCCTACGTGACCTGCTGGTGTCCTCAAGGACACTAACTCTGCGAGCAGATAAGAAAACAATCCAGAGAGGAAACACTTCCAGGTCAGCAGAAAGTTTATTAGAGCCATTTCTGTATACAAGAGACTTCGAGCAGGACTGTTTCTGTAACCCAGGCAGAGAACAGCCGTATATAGAGGTCCTCATTTTCATTTACGTTTCAAGGTACACTAGACACGGCCGCTGCCCTGGGGTCCCTGGAGTGGCTCAGTCTGTCCAGAGTCTCATCATAAACCTGCAAGGTACTAGGTTCAAAAGCGTGGTCTCTGCACGGGGGCGCGCTCAAGGACCAGACACCTTGCTTTTGGGTAAATAACAAGTACAAAACACAGGGGATGGTATCTTCGCAGAGAAAGTCTAAGGTTCGGGGCTTTTCTTTGCAAAAGTACCCAATTCGGTCTGATGCCATCATATACGAAGATGTGGAAACAACAGAGGACTGTAGTTCTAATTAAAGAGCAATTCTAAATACCCCGAACCTTCGAGCCCTGTTCTCGGGGAGTGGTGTCTCCTCAGCACAGGGCGGCGGAGACCAATGGGTGTACCAAACGTCACAGCATGTTAGTGTGATGGAGCACTTTAGGGAGGGGGTGGGCAGGGCTAGTTTGGGGGGCAAGGGAGGATTCTGGTAAGAGGAAGAGGTTGACCTCCTATTTCTTTCATGTGGTAGGTAGGAGAGTCACATGGAGGGCTGAGGCGAAAAGCTCTCAGTCCCTGCAGGAAAGAAGACACTTAAGATTTGAGTCAAGGGTGAGGGATTGCCCTAGTCACGGGGACCACAGGAAACTGTCACACTCCATTCCCCTCTGAGGGCCAGTGCTGGTGGTCACTAGTTAGCCTCACCTGTCACCTGCTCACTGTCCTGAGCAAGGAAGGACCTGCCAACAGTCCCCACCTGGCCCAAGCGCCTGTATCCGCAGCTCAGCGGCAGCCTGGGGGCTGCAGTGAGGAGTCTGCCCGCATGTCTGCTGCTTCACCGGCCTTCCTTACCCATGTTGGTTTTTGTTGGTAAAGATCTATTTATTCATGCATATGAGAACTGGGGCGCGGGGTGAGCGGATTCACCATGACAGAGCGGGGAGCAGGACAGGCGGGTCCACTGAAGCTCTGCAGAGGGGGCAGCAGGGAGACAGGAGGGATCTGCTGTGCCCTGGGGTCCCTCCCTGGCCAGGATCGAGCGTCACAGCGCTGCGCTTTAACCCCTGCGCACCGGGGAGGCCCGTCACCCACACTGTTTTTACTACTCGTTAAACTCCAGGATAACCCCTTAGGGGACACATGCCTATTTCCCATCCTCGGAGAGCAACGTGATGGCGTAGGGCTAGACGGGGCAAGACATACGGGGAGAGCAGAGGAAATGCAGTTCTCAGTAGTCGGAAGGAACCAAGGGCCCCTCCGTGCAGAAGTGGCTGGAGTGGAAGGCGAACTGCTCGTCCGCGGCGCCCTGGCCCGCCAGCAGTGGGTCGCCGTTGGTCATGATCTCCTCGATCTTCATGTCACTTTTGAAGACTGTGTAGTTCAGAGAAAGGAGTCAGGCCCTGCTCTTAGGCAAGGAGTCCCACGCCAGCTGGGAGAGGGAGGGAGGACGGCGGCAGAGGCCCGGGCAGGGCTAGGGAGCGCCAGGTGGGGAAAGAGGAGGTGTGCGTGCTTAGTGAAAGGCTCCGAGAGAAAAGGGAGCTGGGCAGTCGGGGAAAGAGGAGTTAGGGAAGGAAACGCGCCGTGTGACACCATCACTCACTTTCCATCTCTTCAGTGTTCAAGTGTATCAGGTCAGCGGGCAGGTCTGGCTCTGCCTCTGGCCCTGACAAAGGCTCCAGAACAGACTCCGGCGTCAGTTGGGCTCCCAGGTCTGGCTCCAACCTTTCTGGGGATCCCACACAGCGCGTGGGCCCCAGTGTGAGCTTCAGTGTTGGGGCCAATATCTGCTCCAAATCCAGGCCTGCCCCTGGCTCCTGTCCCGGTGCCAGCCCCAGATCCAGGTCTAACGACTCCGCTTCTGGGCCCAGCTTGCACTCTTGGGACTGCTGTAGCTCATCCACCTGTCTGGAACCCAAGACAGACAGAAGGGGAAGGGCTTGTCCCTCGGGGGGAGTGGGGAACGTTAGGGCAAGCAGAGACTGTCCCTCCACTCTGAGAAAACAAGAGAGCAGAGGCTTACGAGGATGGTTTTGGAGCCGGGCTTGCCAGCGTCCGGACCCCACCGCTTACCAGGCAGGTTGCCTGACCTCTGCGAGCCACAGAGCCAGGCTGTAAGGTGGTAGCAGCCTCGCGCGGTGCTCGAGTGGGGGTAGGACAGCTCCGGGCAGGGCTCGGGAATCTGACAGACCTGGGTCACTCACTAGCCGTGCCCCGGGCATGCCACATCGCCACCACCACCTCAGTGTCCTAGCTGAACACAGCAGTAAGAACAGTCCCTGCCTCAAGCCTACTGTGAAGGTTCAACAAGTGAGAAAACACAAAGCCTTGAGCCTTGGCCAGAAATGGAGCGAACTCTCATGAGATCTATGGTTATTATCACCTACTCAGGTGGATCTCATGAATGAAAACAACGTGCTCAAGAAATGGCACCATAGGAAGTGTCCACAGGTGTCCAATGACAGCAGTGATGTAACTACTGGGTTGTCAGCAAAGCCAGGATGTATTATTGTCTTTGAAAAACAGTATAAAGGGCCCTCCCTGGTGGTGCAGCGGGTTAAAGCACAGCACTGTGAAGTGATCAGCAGCCACTGCAGCAGGAGTTCAAGTCCAGGCCAGGGGGTGACCCACATGCTGCCATCCTGTCTCCCTGCTGCTCCCCTCAGCAGTATATTTCAGTCCATCTGCCTGTTCTGCTCCCCACTCTGTCTCTGGGGAGTGCCCCTGCATCTCTGGCCTGTACCCCAGTGGTGTGTGCATAAGTAAGTAAACCTTTAAAGAAAAACAAAAAAATGTGTCATGACTTTTCCGACAATCCAATATACTATCAGGAACCTTCTGTGGAGAAACCTAAGGAGAGTAGCAGAGAGACTCCGGGGGCTGCAGAGTGGGGCAGCAGGAGAGACAGCTGGAGGGACAGGCACCAGGCAGGTGACCGTCCCTGCACCTGCCCTGCAGGGGAGGGGAGTTGAGAGAGGAGCTTGTAGCTCACCTGTTAGAGACCACGATGAGCCTGTGTTTCAGGTACTTCTTCTGTTCCTGGAGATTAACTGTGGGGACACACAGCAGGCGGGAGGTCAGCGCACTGGATGCGTAGCTGGGCCCCTGTGCAGGTGGCCCCGACATTCATGCCCCCACTAACTCGCTGCGCTCCAGACAAGTCCTTTCACTTCCTCGGCACGCTTGCCAAGGGAGGCGCTGGCGCTGCAGGCACCGAGTCCCTGCAGTCTCGCAGGAATATGGCGACATGTACGGTGACACTTCTCACCTTTGTCCTGGTAGTAGTGACCGAAAGCCTCATCTCGGGGCGTTCGGGGGTACAGGAAGCACAGGGGGTTCTCGGGCACGTTCTCCTCAGTGAGCAGCTGGTAGTGACGGATGATTTCGGTCAGGGGGAGCCTCTGCAGCACCTCCTTGGTGTAGGGCTGCACAGAGTAGATGACCACCTTATCTGGAGAGTGGAGTGGGGCAGGCAGTGTGAGGGGAAAGCCTGGGCCCGGGGCTGCGCCGCCAGCTGAGGGATTCAGAGTAGAGCAAGGAACGCAAGGGCAGAAGGGCAAGGTGGCGAGGCGGGCAGAGGCTGACCGTCGTCCTGGTGCTCCACCCACGAGCAGGTGATGCCCCCCTCCGACGTTTCACTGAAGCGCAGCAGGAAGGTGCCGGAGACCGTCTTCTTCAGCAGCCGACGCTCCTGGCTCCGGCTCACAAACCCCATGATGTGGCTGGAGCCGAAAGCAGGTGTGACTCCCCCTGCCGCCCCCCACCGCAGCCCTGCACCAGCCCTGGGTTGCCACTTAGAACCAGCTCCACCTTGACCAAGTCACTTCACCTTACGGACATGATCTACGTCCCAGGAGCGATGTGAGGGCCAGAGAGCCCCACACAAAAGCACCTTGCGGCAGGCCAGGTGCTGCGAGGAGCAGGCAGAGGCCCGGGCAGCTGGGGGCCAGTTCCAGCCCTGCCCTTCAACACCCCGGAACCTCAGTCTCCTCGTCAGCACCCACCACTCGTGGGGCTCCGGGGCTTCTGGGCAGAGTCCCGCCCGCTGCCGGCCAGCACACAGGTGAGGGCCGCTGGGGCAGTTGGTCTCTCCCGGACCCGCCACTGGGGGGCGCTCAGAATCCACCTCCAGCCCAAAGGGCGGCTGGGCCTGGGGGGGCTCGGAAGCCGCAGGAGGAAGCCTCACCCGTCGTTCCACAGGTCCTTCAGGTGGTCGTGCACCAGCTCCAGGATCTTGTCTAGCCAGGTCCAGAATGGCAGCCTGCCGGGCGGGCTGTCTCGCTGGCGGAAGGGCAAGAAGAGTGACGGGGGAGGGCTGGTCCTGGGACTGGGGCCCAGGGGGCTCAGGGCAGGGCATTAGTTACCTTGGTGAAGTCAGCCCAGGACAGCAGTGCGTCCTCTCTCCTAGAGTTCTGCCCTGTGGGCAGACAGACAGGTCAGACAGCGAAGGCCAGGCCTGGGGCCCCAGGGCAGGGAGCACAGAGGGCTGGGGAGAGGCTGAGAAGTGGGGGGAGGGGGTCATACCAAACAGCTTCTCCCTCAGCATGTTCAGCTGCTCTGAGTCAAGACCTCGGCCGATGTAGGAGAAGAACTGCCAGCTCAGAGCGGGGCCCAGCAAGCTCCAGGGCGCTTTGGGGGGGCTGGAGAAGAACTGCTGGTTCTGCAGGTGGGAGGAGTGCGGCAGACAGGCGTGCACACCCTCGCCAGCCTCCCTTCCCTCACCTGCTGGCCCCAGCTCCTACCTGGGGCTTTGAGCTGAGGAGATTAAACCAGAGAACTGAGGCCCAGGCCACTGAGAGTTGGTTCATGTTAGAAATAATCACCACGGGGAGGGTGTCTGTCTGGGAAAAGACGGGTCACAGAGGGAGGTGCTATTTCTCGCTGCAAGGGGGGAAGTCCCAGCCAGAGCACCGTTTCACATCTCCGATGTCTCTCTCAAAGCTGCCTCATCGCTCCCTGCCTTCCTCTCACTCACTCTCAGCTCCTGCTTCAGACCCTGGTAGGTGTACTTGACCACGAAGCTGATAACGTGCAGTTCCTCTGTCACACCCAGCAGCCCCTGGAAGGGCCATGGCACAGTGGTCAGAGTGCCCTTTAGCCAGCCCCTCCCCCTCCACCCTGTCGGGCCTCACCTTACTGCTGCCTTTTCCCGAACCAGTTGAACGTTGCTCCACCAGCGTCTGTGAATTGAGGGGAGAGACAATGCCTGAGGAGGGGCTCTCCCTGTTTTGCCCTCAAGACTCCCCAAGGCTTAGAAACACCCGCTAGCCCCTGCTCTTACCAAGTGGCTGAAGTCCCAAATTAAGCCCTGACTCTGCCCCTTCTGGGGGGTCAGCATTTTCTGGTTTGAGGTCAGAATGTTGAATCTTCGGAAGCTGAACCAGGAGGAAGACGATATGGAAGACAAGAGCTAGTCTAAAAATCCGCAGGCAGACAGCAAAAGTCCACTCCATCTCAGGCCTCCCTCCTGCCTTTTCCGTGCCCTCCGCATCCACCTCCTCCTTGTGCAGCCACGAGGGCTGCTATGAGTGGTGCAGCTCAGGCAGTGCGAGGTATCTGCAGCCTCCCTGTGGACACCTACCCTTGCGGCTGAGGGTTCCTAGAAAGCAATGAAAAAAAAAAAAATCAGTGGGAAGCAGACCAGTATAGAAGTTAGGAGTCTGCTCTTTGCAATCAGAGAGATTTAGGCTCAAGCCCAAACCTTCAGCTCACTAGTAACCTGACTTTGCACAAGAGATGTAATCTCTTCAGCCTTGGTCCCTCGCTGGAACAGTGTACTGACCCTCACCGGGGTTCCTATGACAATTACGTGCACACCGACAAGCTCCTTGTCACAGAGTGAGCGCTCAGTAATATTTCTACGCGGGAGGAGCGGAGGGTTAGAACAGCCCAGGGCTGGCTGCAGTGTGGGTGTCTCCTGCGCCCCACTGGCAGACTTCCGGGTCACCACCTCACTTGCTTCAACGTACCTGTCAATGGAGACTTCTGTGGTCAGTGACTCATTGCCTTCCTGGAGTCTCACCAGCAGCCTGGGGTAAAGGGTTTGGATGGGAGAAAGTAGTCAATCGCAACCTGCTGAGCAGACCCTATCTTTGAAAAGATAAGACAAGACATCAGCAGAGGCAGATGGACTGACAGGGAAAAGAAAGGCCCAAAGTGGGAAGATCGGTAAAGTTAGAAAGATAACACAGCAGGTGAGGAAAGGGAAGCAGGACTGTTCCGAGGTGCCCACCTGATTCGGACACTGAACTTGTTCCCAGTCTTGAGGATGAGGGGGCGATGGAAGGTTTGGGGCATATGGGGCTGAGTTTCTACCACAAAGGCTCTGGGAAGGCGAATACGAAGAGAATATCCAGGTTAGCATCTGTGAGAATGATCCCATCTGTTCCGTCCCTCGGTCTTTCCCTCAGCCCTCTTCCTGGCCTTAAGACCTGTGGAGCAGACGCTGCAGTAGCTCTGTGACCTGGGCCCACAGCAGCTTCACCCCTTCCCCTAGCAGGTCGCCTTCATAGCTAAGGATGCTCAGTTCATTCAGCTCCTTCAGCAGCTGCAGCAGGTGGAACAATAGCTTTGCTCCAGCTGTGAACCTGGGTGAGAGAGAAACGGGTTGCTAGCATCCCAGTCTCTAACAGTTCCTCCTGGTGTATTCGGGAAGTCAAAACCTGGGGCCAAAAAAACCAGAATCCAGAAATTATATGGAAGATTATCCAGCATTTTTCATAAATCCAAGAAAGGAAAATCAAAGCCATTTCACATGAAGACAGGCAAAAGTTTTATTAACATAATAAAGCTAATTTTCATACGACAGTTGACATTTTCCCATTTTGCAGACGATAAAACCGAGTCATCGAGAGGTTAAGTGACTTATTTAAGGTCATTCAACCAGAAGGGGATGGGTTGTATGTGATCCCAAGAAGAATGGCTACATAATTCATGTTTTATTTTTATAAAGATTTATTTATTCATACACAGAAGAACTGGGGTACAGGTCAGAGGTGTGGGGGGTGAGAGGATTCCCCAGAGACAGAGTGGGGAGCAGAACAGGCAGATCCACTGAAACACACTGCTGAGGGGGCAGCGTGGAGACAGGAAGGGTCTGCCGCGCCCTGGAGGTCCCTCCCTGGCCGGGGATCGAACTCCTGCTTAAGTAGCTGTGGACAGCTTCCTAGTGCTGCGCTTTAACCTGCTGTGCCACCAGGGAGGGCCCTGTGAGTGCCGTTTAAAATAAATGTAGGGCCCTTCCTGGCGGCGCGGCGGATTAAAGCGCAGCACGATGAAACCATTCACAGCTGCAGCAGCGCGCATTCCATCCCCGGCCAGGGAGGGACCCCAGGGCCCAGCAGCCCTCTCCTGTCTCCCCGCTGCCCCCTCAGCAGTGTATTCCAGGGAGCCGCCTGTCCTGTTCCCCGCTCTGTCACCGGGGAGCCCTCTCACCCCTGCTCTTCTGGCCTGCACTCCAACTCTTGTATGTAGAAATAAGTAAGTCTTTAAAAATATAATTTTGTTTAATGATACTAACAGTAGCTACAATTGGTAATAAGGTATCAGATGACTTTCTTTTTTGGCATTCTATCCCTTGCAGTTAAAAAAATGTAGAAAATACCTCTCTTGAGTGACTAAAAAGGAAGGAGAAACCTGTGGGTGGACCCATTTCACCAGAACAAAGCAGCGGCGGGAGCCGGAGCCTCTGCTGGATGCACTGGGTGGGAAAGAAGAGCCTCGTGCAGCTGACACAGGCAGAGGTTCAGGAGGGCGTCACGGGCCACACGGGGCCTGAGCCTTAAAAGCAGGAGGCGGGACAGCAGAGGGGGAGACACAGGGCAGGTGCTTCTCACCACTGCTCCAGCTGTTCCAGCACCTGCTCGCTGCTGACCGCAGGGGCCCCGATGCAGGCCTTCTGCTGCTGGGCTTTCCACTCCTCCAGCCTGGGGAGCAGCAGCTCTACGAGAGTGGTCAGCCGGCCGAGCAGCGCTTTGGAAGCGTCCATCACCTCCTAGGGAAGGCAGGGGAGGGGCGCCTGAACCCTCCCGCATCACTGCCAAGGGGGATGAAGAGCCAAGCTGAGAGTGAGGGGTCAGGGCGCCCAGGCACCTCATCTCCCTGCTCCCCACCCCGTGGCCCACCTTTCTCCGTTTGTCCAGTTCATTCAGCGTTTCCTGCAGAAGCTGTTGCTGTCGGATGTGATGGGAGTCTGAAGAGGCTGTCTTCACTGGGCACAAGAACAGGAGTGAGCGGAGCCTCCAGGCGGAGGGCCCCTCCCCGCTTCCTGGCCCAGACCGCCACTGAGTCTGGGGGGCAGGTTCAGAGGAAGGAACCCAGCAAAGTGCAGGCACCTCTGGGCCCTCAGAGAACACTGCACACTCCCTCTTGGGCCAGAAGCCCACCTCACACACCTCCTCCGGCGTTCACGAGCTGCCCCGGGCCACAGCTCCAGCATGCCCGAGGCACAGCCTGGGAGGACAGCAGGTCTACAGCCAGGGAGTGAGCGCTGCTCACCAGCACTTGTCCCTTCGGTTCTCCCACCCTCGGCCTCCTAGCAGCCCCCATCTTTTCCCCACACCTTTCGCTACCTTGGGTCTTATATCTGAAGGAGAAGACATCCTGCTGGTCTTTCAGTTGACTGACAGACTTCACCAGCATCTGCAAAGGGATAAGATCAGGGTGGTTTCTGTGGGGGCAGAAGGCTGAGCCCCGCCCACCCTGCTCTGGCCACATCTACCAACCTCCATCATGGTCCCTAACTCCGTGACCCGGGATTCAATCTCGTGCTGCTGGCTCTCCACCGGCGCTCTGCGGTCTGGCTCTCCTTGCTCCTGGAATAAGCAGCTCTGAGCACATTGCAAATCTGAATTTTCAGTGCTGAAGTCCAGACTTGAAAATTATATAGGATATGGGAAGACCTTGTTCTGAGATAAATGCCCCAAATCCTTTCCAAGGTCCCTTGCTACTCCAGTAAAAGCACATTCAGACTGTCCTCACCAACTGAGCCCTCTGTGCTTTGATCAGAATTTTTTTTTCTTCATGAAGGAGATTAAAGATCATCCCAGCCAGTTCTGTAGGATTTTGGGCAAAGACCTGCAGTAGAGAAAGAATTCCTCAAATTCAATGAACTATTGTCTCAGACACTCCCTACGGGGACCCCAAAACCGCCCTCTCCTGCAGGGTTCCTTGTCCACCTTCTGGTCACTGGTCCCTCAAGCCCCAGCCTCGCTGCAACAGGGTCACATAGCTGTTGCCCTTCCCTCTGCAGCAACCCCTCTAGCCAGACTCTGTCCCTCTTTCCTCAGCTCTTGCTCCTTTGTGCCTCCGAGTCCCGTCCCTCATGCTAACCCACACCTGTGGGTCCTTTCGGGCCCCAGTCCCACTTGTTATCCTGCCTCCTCGAAGTACCTGGATGTCCCGGTAGAATTTTCGCAAGTTGTGCTGCAGCAGCAGGCTCTCCGGGTCTGTGCTGCAGGGGCTGTAGTCGTAGTTCAGTTCATTCAGAAAGTGGAAGAAGAGCAGGTTGGCCTTGGCATTGTCATTGTCCAGCGCTGCTTCCTGCCTGGGGACCAGGAATGACACCGACTGGCCTCTGCAGGCTGCTGCTTCGCGCCTCCCTTTCCACCCTTAGGATCTCCAGGACCCGGCGACTTGGAGGGCGGGAACCACTGTCCCCATCCTCGCAGCGTCTGAAAGACCCACCAGTTTTGGTCTTCAATCCAGGCAGCCAGGTGTTGTCGAACAACCATTGGCAGGAGGGCTTCGGAGTAGAGGTTGTGCAGCTGCTCCTGAAAAGGGCTGTCAAGGCTCTGAAGCATTTCCCACTGCGCCATTGGCACTGCGTCTGAAGGGTGCAGGCTGGATCTGCTGGAAACGGCACTGGATTAAATTATGCACAGCCTCTTAATTGCTTATTATCATAAATGTATTTTTCTAACTACACAGGTTAAAACAAGTAGTCTACACTGACCTCATTCTCAATCTTGTGTCCTTCCCTTTCTCTCTAGAGGTAATCGATACTATCAGTTTGGAGCATATTCTTCTGGGGGAACTACTTTGGTC
This sequence comes from Condylura cristata, assembly GCF_000260355.1. Lineage (NCBI taxonomy): Eukaryota > Metazoa > Chordata > Mammalia > Eulipotyphla > Talpidae > Condylura > Condylura cristata. The sequence goes on along the minus strand of NW_004567135.1, from coordinate 3,001,890 downwards.
CCTTTTTGCATTCAGAGTGAGGAGAACAGGTGGATTTACTGAAACAGACTACTGAGGGGAGCAGTGGGAACACACGCGAGGTCTGCCGTACTGTACGTGGGTCACTCCCTGGCCGGGGACGGAGCTCAGGTCACAGAGGTGACAGCACAGACACTTAACCTGTAGGACACAGGGAGGCCCTGGGAGAATATTTCAGAGCTCTAATGTGCGCACATCTTGGCTCCAATGGGAATTCTCAAATACACACCAAAGCAGAGTAACAGAAGGCTCATCCCTGCCCCACCACATAGCTTCAAAAAACATTAGTGATATTTCTACTATATTTTATCTATTTCCCCCAATTAATTTATTTTAAATTTCTTTCATTTTTATATGCCTTTATAATGGAGCATTTAAAGTTCAGTTTTGGGGGCCCTCCCTGGTGGTACAACCCACTAAGTCTCAGTACTACAAAGCTGCCTGCAGCCACTGCAGCACAAGTTCAATCTCCAGCCAGGGAGTGACCCACATGCTGCAGCAGACCGCTCTTATCTCCCCACGCTGCTCCCCTCAGCAGTGGATTCCAGTACATCAGCCTGTTCTGCTCCCCACTCTGTCTCTGGTGAATCCTCTCATCCCCCACACCTCCGGCCTGTACCCCAGTTCTGGTATACAAAAATAAATAAATCTTTAAAAAATTTTTTCTGGTTATACATATTTACATCAGAGTCTTTGCTGGCCTGAAAACTTACCAGGAGCTGAAACCTCCTTGGAGAAAAGCTCTATCCTATGACCACCACCTTGCAGGAAGGAAGAGGCCTATCATGCTGTTTAAATCCTGGAGTCAATTCATCCTTAAAATTGTGACACTTCACAAGAGCTCAGTCACGTGTATTACGAACCTCGGGAGAGACCCATTCTCCCACTCAACAAAGGTTTTTTCTGGGCCCAAACTGGCAGGGTGGGGCACCTTCCCCAGGGTGCCCCGCCCACTGGCGGCTGAAGTCTGTCTAGGACATTAAAACTTAATTTTTTTTGGCAGCCAGAGCCTCACAGAACATGATGAAAAGATACAAGTGAAATCCGGAAAGGTCACATGATTTTACTACAAATCGAAGAAACATGTTTGGGGGGAGGCGTCCCCCGCCTGAGTAATCCCAAACGCCCCCCTTCCGCGCGAGGGGGAGGGGACGGGCCCGACACGGCCGCCAACCCCCTTTCCGCGCCCAGCCGCGCCGGACTCCTCGAACTAAGTGCTAGCGGGGTGTCCGGCTTAAGATCCGAGGCGTCCTCAGGGCTCATGCCCCGCGGGCATGAAAAAGCCCAGCGAGGGCCCGCGAAACGAGGTTCCCCTCAGACGAGCCGCGAACCCGCCGTCACCGACTGACAGGCTTTTCTCGCGCTCCGCGGCGCCCACTCGGCGCTCCACAGGCTCCTCCGAGGCGCGCCGAACGCCACGGCCGGCGCCCGGGCATCGCCCCACCTCCCACACCTCACGCTCCACCGGCAGCGTTCGCTGCTTCTCCCCGGGCACCGTTTCCGCGCGAGGACCAAGGCGCAGGCAGACAGGTCGGCGCACCGGCGCTCGGCCGCCCCGGGGACGCC
>NW_004567135.1:2972403-2999896 GCF_000260355.1 Condylura cristata | reverse complement strand
GGCGCCGCCCGCGCTCGGGGGCGGGGCCGCGAGGGGGCCGACGCCGTATTTCCAGCTTCAGCGATTGGTGCGACAGCTCGGGCAAGCCCCGCCCCCCGCCTGCGGGAGGAGGAGCCGGTTAGTGGGAGCCCGGGGCTCGAAACAGCTGATTTCTGAGAAACCTCCGCCCAGAAGCAGAACTGAGACTGGCTCGAGCCCCAAAGCTACCCGCTCCAGAAGAGGTGGGACCGGGTTGTCCACACGTTTGAGGTGGGAAGGGCGGGCTGAAATAATGATAATAATAATGATAATAAATAATAATAAAATCATAATAATACCCGAAACACCATTGGTGCTTTTGTGCTAAGCACCTAATTTAGGTTCATTGTTTTGTTTTTATTTATTTTATTTTTAAAAGATTTATTTATTATGCACACAAGAACTGGGGTACAGGCCGGAGGAGTGAGGGTGAGAGGATTCACCAGAGACAGAGTGGGGAGCAGAACAGGCAGAGGGACTGAAACACACTGCCGAGGGGTGCCGGGGCTGGGTCAGGAGGGGTCCGCTGGGCCCTGGGGGTCACTCTGTGGCCAGGAGCTAAACTCGTGCTGCAGCGGCCGCGGGCGGCTGCGTGGTGCTTGCTGTGTTTTATCCTGTTGCACCACCAGGCAGGACCCTCATTGTTTTGTTTTCAGTTTCCACAGATCCTCGGGTGAAAAGTCATTATCCACACATTAGACGTTTAAAATACTAAGCTTGGAGAAAATTTTAAAGGTACTGGCCAGTGACTGCTGAGACACTGACAAGTAGAGCCTGGACTCAAGACAAAATCCTCTGACTGCAAACCCCGAACTGTAAAATTTTACAGTTCTACCTTCCTCAGTAATAAATCAGAATTTGGATTTGGAACACACATTCAGCTTGTCAAAATATTCGATTTAATCATTTTGTGTTTATTGCCTTCTTTAATATCCCAAAACTCCCTTTCCTGTAAAGTAAGTCATAGCTTTTCAATGCTCCAAGAGTGACCTCCCTAGCCAGGAACTAGACATTTTTTTCTTTTAAGATTTATTTATGCACACAACAACTGGGGTACAGGCAGGGGATGAGAGGACTCACCAGAGACACAGTGGGGAGCAGAACAAGCAGATCCACTGAAACACATTGCTGAGGGGAGCAGCAGGGAGACAGGAGAGGTCTGCTGCACCCTGTGTGTCACTCCCTGGCTGGGGATCGAACTTGAGCTGCAGTGGCTGCAGAGAGAGAGCTTCATAGTGCTGCACTTTAATCCCTTGCACGGCCATGGAGGGCCTGCATTTACTGATTCTGACACCAGCTGGGGCATAGAGTTATTTCTTGCACATCATTTCCACAGGTGAGGTGTCTCTCAAACCCTCCGGCCGGTCTCTGGGTAAGGGGTGTTGGTATCTTCTTCATTGTAATACTGGATCAACCTCTGCACCCCAATCTTCACTGCAGGTTTAAGAGCAGCACTGATCCATAAGCCCATGGGTCCTCCTGACACTCCAGCCACGGTCATCAGAAGGTCATAACCCAGATCTAAGACCCCATCTCGGCCTCGCTCCTTGGCCTTGTCTGCACAGTTCTGAGACGCATAATACAGAGCTGTGCCGAGGTTGTAGTACATCCCCACCCCCGGTAGCATCCGCACGATGTTGTATACACTCTGCTCCTGCTCCTGCTCGCAGTCGCTGATGGAGGGGGAGCGCCGGGCTCTGTCAGGACCTGCCTGTCCCCTGGCCAGCAGTTGCAAAGCAGAGGTCAGGGTGTCCACTGACACACTCCTCCTCGTGCTTTTTCCTTTCTGAAGCTCTCGGAGATGTCGGATGAGGATCTGCGTAGCTGTCACCCCCCCCAGGCGGTAGAGCTGCTGCCGCAGGGTCCCGGCCTCCTCGGAACAGCCCATCTCCTCCAGGGCTCCCACCAGCGGCAGGCCCACCAGGAACTTGTGTGGAGATGCCATATGGGTGAAGCCAGACAGGGATTTGGGGTGCAAGGTCTGGCAGGACAAGGGGCCTGAGGAAGTCGGCCAAGGTCCCAGGGATGGTGGAAGGGGTGTAGGGACATTTGTCTGGTTTCCACATGAAGTGGCCCCCACAGGGTGCAGCAGGAGATAGCAGAGCAGCAGCCTCGCTGACCGCACGGTGAGTCTGAGACGGCACATTTCTGGGACGGAGGACCTGGAGAGGGAGACGCCAGACACACAGAAACTTCCCAGGGCTGTGGTGCACAGGGACCCGCACTCGGTGGGCGCCTTGCGCATCCCTCCGAGGTCTGTTCTTTCCAGTAGAGGCTCCAACAGGAACCGCCAGCCTGTGCTCCCACCCGGGCCTCCCCGCCTCAAGGCATGGGGCCTTCCTCCACTTTATTCCCACCCACTGTTAGGGCTCCCCATTACCACACAGTCCAGTTGCCGAGAAGTGAGATAGGTTTGTTTGCTTCTCTTGCCTGTTCTGTTCTGTCCAGTTCGCTCTCCCACAAAACAGGAGAAACTTACTTTCCCCATTGATCAGTATGGATGTAATCTGCAAATATTTGTCCGTTTAACGCTTGTTCTCCTATTACACGCTCGACCTCAGCCCTAAGACGCTGCCCGCTCTCTGGCATTCCCATGGCCTGGCACCTTTCTCCTGGGACTCCTGTGATGGGACCCAGGACACTCAGAGTCAGGAGATAGGAGATGGCTACGAGTCTTCCTTATTTTATTTTTCTCTTCAGTTTAAAATTTCAGTTGGCAGAGCTGCTCTGATGGCACACAGGTTCAATTCAGCACTATCAAGCTGTCTGCAGCCACTGCAGCATGAGTTCAGTCCCCGGCCTGGAGCAGACCGACTGTCTCCCCGCTGCTCCCCTCAGCAGTGTACCTCATCAGTCTGCTTGTTCTGCTCCCCACTGTCTCTGGTGAATCCTCTCACTCCCCCTGCACCTCTGGCCTGTACCCCAGTTGTCTATGCATAAATAAATAAATCTTAAAAAAAAAGCCAGAAACTGGGAGCACCTGAGTGCAGAGGGCAGGCTCACAGCAGCCACATGTGTGTCTTAGCACCGGGATGAAACAAAGAACATACGGCTGTCCTAACACTTCTAACTGCTGTGTCTCACCTTGAATAGAGCCTCGGGAAAGGACCCTTGTCACTGAAGCGGAATTCTTGATAGAATTTTCCCATAAAACGCTTCAGAGTAACTGTGGAACTATGATAAATCACACAGTCATCATCCATAGACACTGAAAGATTCTGAACTTGGGGGTTTCAGCTTTTTGCCCAATTCTTCGACATATTCCCAAGACTCATGCTGCAGTCCTAAATTCTTTGAACTGTGTCACAGCAGCTTGGGGAAGGCCTCTAGGCAGAAGCACGGGTGGGGTTTCAGTGGCGCCTTCTCCCAGTCCCACCAGGCTGAGCTGAGTGTGGGCCTCAGTTGGGCAGCCGCCTAGGGGCCACCCCAAGCAGAGCTGCAGAGGATGGAAAAGGGGCTGTGTGCAGGGGTCCCGGTGGATCCTGGAGGGGGCTGCCCAGTTTTCGTGAAAATGGCTACAAGTTCAGGGATTCTGTTTAGGCCTTTCTTGGCAAGGCCGAGACGGAGACACTGAGGCCTAGCAAAGGGCAGCTTGGACTCCGTGAAGATCGCGGAGGACGCAGGACAGCTTGGGAAGCAGGGAATGGCCAGGGAGGAAGACAGAGCAAGGCTGAGAGGGCGAGGGAATGTCTTAGTCCCTGGAGGCATCCCTCTCCCAGAACCACCTCATGCCTACTCTTGGCTGTGGGGGTGAAGTCAGTGGAACAGCACAAACATCTTGGCTTTGTTATTTTCGTGACCTGAAGGACTGTTTTGTATATTTATTTTATTTCAATATTTGTAAAAGATTTATTATGCATACAGAAGTGGAGTACAGGCCAGAGTGAGGGGCGGTGAGAGGATTCCCCAGAGACAAGAGTGGGGAGCAGAACGGGCAGATCTACTGAAATCCACTGGAGGGGGGGTGTGGGTGGGAGGGGGAAGTAGGGAGACAGGAGAGGCCTGCTGCGCCCTGGGGGCCACTCAGACTTCACACGGAGGCCATCCGGTGTGGATGGTTTTTTTGAGTTTTTGTCCACCTTCTCCTTTATCGCTGCCAGAACCATGAGGCAGCCAGAAAACAGATGGCTTCCAGGAACAGTGAAGGACACAGCACTTGCAAATATTTATGCATCTCCCTGCAGCCTAGACTTTGCGCTCCTCACCTTTGCTCCGAGCTGACAAACAGCCTCTTCCCCCCGTTGGCGCCGGCAGCCCAGCCCCATGTCCCTGCAGAGGTTACCGTGGACCTCTGTCCAGGAAGAGGAAACCTTTTCTTTGTCTCTATATGAAAGGGAAATGGATGAATTTTCTGGAACCCCAAATCATGTGGCAAGAGTTGTTGGGACGGAATGAAGTGAAAAAAAAAAAACAAAAACAAAACAGGAAAAGTCTGAAAAGTCATTCAACATCATTCTTAGTTTAAGATAAGAATTCAGGCCCTCCCTGGTGGCTCACAGGGTCACAGTGAGCACTGCAGGCTGCTGAGGAGCCTCAGCACGAGTTCGATCCCCCACCTGGAGATGACCCCTAGGGCCAGGCAGGCCCCTCCTGTAGCCCTCAGCAGTATGCTTCAGTAGATCCATCTGTTCTAATCCCCACTCTCTCTGGGGAGTCCTCTCCCCCCCCACCCCTCTGGTCTGTACCCCAGTTCTGCATGCATGCATAAATAAATCTTTTAAAAAGATCATCCAGTGCTCGCTTCGGCAGCACATATACTAAAATTGGAACGATACAGAGAAGATTAGCATAGCCCCTGCGCAAGGATGACACGCAAATTCGTGAAGCGTTCCATATTTTTATCTGGTGATGGGAAACCCGCGGGGATTACAATCGAGATGGAAAAAAAAAAATGTGCAAAAAAAAAAGATCATCCAAACCATTTCCAAATGTGAAACTGGTAGAAGTGCTCACCTCAGCTAGAGCCCCTGGCCTCTCCCACAGCCCTGTCCAGGCTCGGGGCTTCAGACCCAAGCCTGCACCCCCAGCCATGCTCCTCCTCCCTTCGCCTATACCCCGATTCCCCTTGTACCTGGTGTTTTAAGTACTTGCTTGGAGGCGCTGTAAAGAAGCTGCACATACTTCCAGTACTCAGCCGAGGGGTGTTGACCTGTGCCTCCGCCAGGGAACCACGACGGTCGCCAAGCACGTCCACGGCCTCCCTCCCCTTCCCTCCTTCCGCTCATCCCCAGGCAACCATGATTCGGTTTCTGTCCCTACAGGTGAACCTGTGGCTTCTAGGCTATTCTGAAAGTGGAATTATGCAGCAAGTGCTCTTTTTGTCTGACTTCTTTCCCGCAACATAATTGTTTTGAAGTCCATCTAGGTGGTCACGCTTCATTCTTTTCACTGCTTAGTAATTGACTATTGTGTGAAAATTCACTGTATATCACATGTTGATGGGCCTTTGGGTTGATTGGAATTATTTTTTCACTAACTAATTTTTCTCCTTACATCACTGTACTCTCCATAGTTCCCCTGTGTTTCCAGTTTCTCCTCTCAAAATGAGGCGCTGTGAACATGCTTTTGTTTCTGTTGGGTAAAAATCTAGAGGCGGGGGCCCTCCCTGGTGGCGCAGGGGTTAAAGCGCAGCACTGTGAAGCTGTCCACAGCCACTTCAGCAGGAGTTCAATCTCTGGCCGGGGAGTGACCCACAGGACACCGCAGACCCCTCCTGTCCCCCGCTGCTCCCTCACCAGTGTTTCAATGGATCCATCTGTTCTGCTCCCCACTCTGTCTCTGGGGAATCCTCTCACCACCCCTGCACCTCTGGCTTGTATCCCAGTTCTGTGTGCATAAATAAATCTTTTAAAATAATAAAATAAAATAAAAGCGTGCATGCCCATGTTTATAGCAACTCTATACCAACCTGCCAAGAGGTGGAACAATGCAGGTGTCCTCAGCACAGGAGTGGACACACACACAGATACCCAGTGTCATTTTCACACAGGAAGGGAATGAACTGGTGCTGTCATGTGGATGCAGTTTGAGGACAGCTGTGAAGCAGTCAGACGCAGAAAGACAGGTCAGGCATAATTCCATCCCACTCACATGAAGTATGTAGAGTCCATTCTAGAAACAGAAAGGAGAAGGAGGTAGAGAGAGGCTGAGGAGACAGGAAATAGGACAGTTTTGCCAGCCAGAAAGGCCCTGGAGCTGGGTGGCACACATTACTGAGCAACATTACTGAACATGGAAGAAGTAGCTAAGAGGTTACATGTTTCTTTGACCACAACAACAACAAAAAAAGTTAACTCAAAAAAGGAAGTGAGAAAATGTTTTTAGTGATGAGGTAGTTTTAGAATGAAGAACACTCAGATTGCATGGATTCTCAAGATACCAGGAAACACATGAACAAAGATCCCTACTGAATGGCCACTGGAACAAGAGACAGACTGGGTGACGTACAAAACAGGGATTTGCGGGCCCTCCCTGGGGGCGCAGCGGGTTAAAGCGCAGCACTGAGAAGCTGAAGCCACTTCCGCTTGAGTTCCATCCCCGCCCAGGGGCTGACCCACATGGCACAGCAGACCTCTCCTGACTCACCCGCTGCTCCCCTCAGCAGTGGACTTTGCCAGTCTGCCTGTTCTGCTCCCCACTCTGTCTCTGGTGAAACTTCTCACCACCCCTGTGCCTCTGGCCTGCACCCCAGCTCTGTATGCATAAACATCTTTAAGCAAAACAAAACAGGAATTTGTTTCTCACAGTCTGGTGGTGGAGGAGCTGGCAGGCCTGGCTCTCCTCGGCGGCATCTCCACGTGGGGCCACGCCCACTGCCCTCACAGGCCTTTTCTCTGCACTCACGTGTCCTGCTGTCTCTTCCATATCTTACTGGCCCCTGGCCCCACTGTCCTAGGGCCCCACTCTGAGGACCTCATTTAACTTAATTCTCCCCTGAAGGCCCAATTTCCAAAAATAGCCTCCCTCAAAGGTTAGGCCTTCAAGGTATGCATGGGGACAGAGAGGCGAAGGGACACAGCTTGGCCCATTCCACCTTGACTTGCTACCGGGCAGTAGCAAAAATGCAAGTTATGAAGAATTTAAAACCTACGCGGAAAGAAAAACTAAACTTAGGTCCTCAACAGTACCATCCTCAACGCTGAGGAGACACATGGAATTAGTACTCACGGTATTGGACAGAGTTGATCTAGAACATCCCTCATCCAAAAAATGTTAGGTAATAGAGGTCTAGAAATTGTGGAGGTCGTAAAACTCGGGCTTGTAACTGATTCTACCGTAATACACCCCCGGTCTTAAGCAGAGAATAAGCCTCATTCCTGCCACCCGGAATGGTGAGATTGATGTCATCTGACCTTTTTTTTTTTTTAAAGATTTATTTGTTCTTACAGAACTGGGGTACAGGCCCAAGATGCGGAGGGTGAGAGGCTTCACCAGAGACAGAGCGGGGAGCAGAATAGGCAGATCAACGAGGTACACTGCTGAGGGGAGCAGTAGGCGGGTCAGGAGAGGTCTGCATGCCATGTGGATCTTCTCCGGCGCAGGCAGGGATCGAACTCATGCGGAAGTGGCTTCAGCTCCTAGTGTAGTGCTTCAACCCACTGCGCCACCAGGGAGGGTCCTGACTATTTTTTGAAAAGATTGACTTATTGATGCACACAAGAGCTGGGGTACAGGCCAGAGGTAGGGGCTGAAAGGATTCCCCAGAGACAGAGTGGGGAGCACAAGCAAATGTACTGAAATCCACTGCTGCGGGGAGCAGCGTGGGGAGACGAGAGGTCTGCTGCGCCCTGGGGTCCCTCCCTGGTTGAGAGTTGAACTCGAGCAGCCGCTGCGGGCAGCTTCAGAGCGCCATGCTTTAACCACCCATTGTGCCACCAGGGAGACTGATGAGATCTATGGCATCTAATTAATTCTCAATGTGAGAATCATGAGACCTGCTGGGCTCCAGGCCCGTCCGACCTCTCTCTGGGGAATCGCCACTCATTTCAGGACAGAATAAAGCAAGCACATATGATTTAAGGAGTCACACGACTTTATTATGAAAGGCAAAAACTTCTGAGGTGAACAGGTTTCTCTTCACCGCAAGGACAATCACAGGCTGCTATAATCACGCTGAGTGTTCTGTTTCATACATGGGAAGCAGGCTGAGGGGGCTGGTGTTCTTTTCAGTTACTCAGTTCTGAAGTAATGCTACTGCTCTTGGGCACATCTCAGCCATCCTGGGTCAGGTTCTGTGCTTTTAGGTTTGGGGCCAGAGAATTCCCCTACTTTACAACCAGGCTGAGACTTAACCCCTGACACATTTTCATTTCTCTTTTCAGTTTAAAATTAACATAACCATGCCACAGGACCCAACTGGAGAGTTAAAACGTGAAAGGCAAATGAATGGAAGATTACAACACCCTTCATGCCTAGAATATAATAAATTCACAATATTTGATAATGGCAAGAAAAACTGCAAGGAGAAATCGATGCTAGAACCTACGAAGAAGGGGGCGAAGTGAATTCCAGGCCCATGTGCTCATCAGGATGGAAACAGCAGCAAACTCCGCTGACAGCCACCTGCCGCGCCCAGGCCTGACGCACTGTCCTCGCAGACACTGGGAACAGACTCAGGAAGCTGAGGCGGGCTGCTCTACCCAAAATACGTTTGCCACTGTCTCCATACGGCGTCCAGGAAAATGCGAATCAAAAGGGCTACAAAACGCTCAACAAAGTACAGCTGATCTTCTAAAGGCATCGAGATATTCTGAATTTCAGGGCTTTTTATCAGCCTTTCGCACTGCTTTTCCAACAGCGCCCAAGATTCTTCCGAGCACTGCTGGGTGACTTGGGTGGCAGCGTTTTTGAACTCTGTTATCAGTTCACTGGGAGGAAGCTTCTCAGCAAATTCAACCATCAGCATTGCTGTCTCAAAGAGCACCCAGCCACGGTCAGACTTGCACGCCTCAGGAAGGGTGACTGACCGCCGGACCCGCCCCGGCTCCCCGGCAGATACCCCCAGGCCCCTGGGGACCACCTGAGTGTCACCAGCCCCTCCCTCCTCCTTGTGCCTTTTCATCTCACGGAGGGTGTCCGCGGTGTCCTTTTCTCCCATCCCAGTAAGCTGCAGCTGCAGCATGTGAGCCTCGGTGGAGCAGCCAACCTCCTCCAGGGCCAGCTCCTGAGCCAAGGTCGACAGGTACCTGGGCAGAGGGGCGAGGGACGGGGCTGTGTGCAGGAGATACTGGCAGGTCTTGGCATCCAGGAGAGGAGCCTGTCTGGAGAGCACGTTTGGGGGATGTCCAGTGCCCCTGAACGACGGCTGCAAGTTCAGGGGTCCTCTCTGGACACTGCTGGGCAGGGCGGCCACGGCGCCCAGCGAGACGTAGCAGAGCAGCAGCACCGCCCGGATCATGGTGGCTTGGGGGAGCAGCCCTGCTGGAGAGAGTCAGGGCTCAGCCCGGGAAGCGGGAAAGGCTTGGCACACACACTCCAAGGGCTCTTGGAGCTGCTGTCTCAGCCCCTGGAGGCATGTCACGCTGGCCACAGCTCAGTGCCCCTCCCAACCAGGCTGCGGCCAACCTTACCTGCTTCGGAAAGACACGAGCCGGAGGAGCGAGACGGCCGAACGCGTCCTTGGCTGGATGCGGCCGAGATCTCAATGATTCCTTTATATGCTCCACCTGTCTGGCTCGGTCACTGTTTGTCTTATGAAAACGGTGAAAGACCTAAGAGGTCACAAATATTTATCCAATTCCTCATCGCTCAGACTTTGTCCTCCTTACCTTGGTTCCTTTTGCCAACAGGCTTCCCTTTGGGACTAAGGCCTGCTGTCCCATCAGGATTTCCCCAGACCTAAGCCTAGATCCACAAAAACAGCCCTAGACTTTGGGGAAACAAGAATATAAAGGGCAGGGGGACAGGAATGACTTCTGGGTAGAAACCCCAAAATGGTTCTTTCATGAAGAGACCAGGTAAAAAATGGGAACAGAGAACCTATTGTTAAGTCAGACCAAACCAGAGAAATTTCTGGTTTTGCCTTAATCCTAGCCTGGATGAGGAAATGCAATCCGGAAACAGGAAGACAGCTTTATTCTCCCACATACAACCCATCTGCACCTTTGGGTAACCACTCTCAACAGACACCTGATGATGTTCTGCATGTGCGTTGACTACTATACATAGAAGGCGCTGGAAAAAAGTGTGAATTGGCCATGTTAATGACTACTGCTTTCTGGGAACTAAAATAGGACCTAATCCTCACTTCTAAGGTGCTCGCAGTCTAATGGGGAAAAGCTTGCCGGGGCATGCTATGGCTGGGGGCTCAGAGCGACCCAGACTTCAAAAGCAAGCACGCTGGGATTCCTGAGACGTAGCAGGAGCTAGGCAGCCCCTCAGGAGGCCTGGCAGCATCACGTGTGGGTCAGGGCTGCTTTGCAAGGACAATTGAAAATTGTCTGATGGGGCCTCCTGGTGGCGCAGGGGTGAGTCTCAGCGCCATCAAGCTACTGCCAGTCACTGTGGCATGAGGCACGAGTTCGATGCCTGGCCCAGGAATGACCCACAGGTGCAGCAGACCCCTCCTGTATCCCGCTGCCCCTCTGCAGTGGACTTCGTTTACCTGTTGTGGGGAATCCCCTCAACACGGCCACCATCTCTCCCCTACACCCCAGCTCTGTATGCATAAATAAATCTTTTTTTGGAATTATTTATGCACACAGAACCAGGGTACAGGCCAGAGGTGCAGGGGCGGTTAAGAGAATTTACCAGAGACGGAGTGGGGAGCAGAACAGGCAAATCGTGGAAGTCCACTGCTGAGGGGAGCAGCGGGCGGGTCAGGAGAGGTCTGCCACGCCATGTGGGTCTCCAGGGCGGGGATCGAACTTGCATTGAAGCAGCCACAGCTAGCTTGCAGTGCTGCGCCACCAGGGAGGGCCCCTGCATAAAGAAATCTTAAAAAAAAACAAAAGATCTTGCAAGAAATACTTTTCTGTGTCTTCAGTGGCAAAAGCAGAAACAAAGGAAGGCAAATGGTCTCTTGAACCCTAACAGCTAGCTTTAGGAGTCTGTCCGCGCACGGAGCAGGTGGAGGGCTGGGTGGTAGCTGCGAGTCAGGTCAACACTGACGACTTGTACTTTTACACGTTTTGTTTAATACCAAACCCCACCCCAGACCCGCGGAGGGCACCGCAGTCCCGCCTGTGGACTGCAGCGACTGGGGCATCTGAGGAGTGTTGGGGTGATCACAGGAACAGACAGGGGCGAGGGGGCAAGCCCTCCCCCTCATGGAGTCCCACCGCTGGTGCTGGTGGCCACCTCCAGGCCGGGAGAACAGACGCCCACTGCGCGCCCTGCCCCTGCCGCGGCTCCCTAGGGTGCGCCTGCGGGAGCGCGGGGACTCTGGCGGTGCTCGGGGCAGCCCCGGAGACACCAGGGACGCGCCGCCAGCCCGGGGGACACAATGTGAGGCCGCCGGCGCCGCCTGCTGGGACTTGGACTCGCTCCCGGCCTTCAGTCGCTTTCCTCGTCATCCTCAATCCGAAACCGTTTCTTCTCTCGGATTCCTGGTGCTCCCGGCTCTGGGGCGAGAAGCGAGAACACCCCAGGTCAGGGCAAGGGCGGCGTGTCTGCCTTGGGCTGAGGGTGCGGGCAGGGGCCGCCCTCACCTGTGCTCCCCACATCCTCGTCGTCGCTGTCCAGCAGCCGTCGCTTGGGCGCCACCTCTGGCGAGTCTCCCCCAGCAGGAGCTGGTCCCTCTGCGATGAGCGATGAGCGGGAGAGGGCAGTGACAGGCGAGTCCTCCTGGTCTCGCCACCCACCAGCCCTCTGGGAGGCCCCGTAAGGTGCCGGTTACCTGCTGGGAGCGTCAGGCCGGCGCTTGCCCTCGGGGCTGGGGGCGCCCCTGCCAGGCCTGGCTCTCCGGGCGCTGGCTGGAGCTCCTCCTCCTCCTCCTCCTCCACTCGACCCAACGAGGCTGCAGCCCCCCGAAGCTGGCTGGGGCTCAGCTTGGCAGGAATTCGCCAGAAGGTTTCCTGCAAAGAAGTTGCCGATGAGAGTACCGGGAAAAGGCCGCCTCAGACCGGCCAGGAGTCTGTGAGTGACCCGACGGGGTGAGGCCCACGCTGAGTCCACTTCCCGTTACTGAGTAGAAGCCGCTGGGCAGGGCGGCGCCTGCTCGTCAGAGGCCCCTAGGAGAGGAGCTGCAGTCTGGTGCATAAACTCATGACTTCCGAGCATCCACGATGAATGAAGCGAGCCCCGCGCTCTGAGGGAGTCACAGCGAATGGGACAAAGCGCCAACACCCAGGGCTGGCAAATTCCCCCAACTACTTTCACCTCTGAGGAGGCGGCCATCGAACTAACTTGAAGGTTGGACGGAGACGGTCAGGGAGAGGGTGGGGCGCCCCTCACCCCTGGTGGGCAGCCGCAGCCTTCCAGCAAAGGAACTGGCATGATCGAGCAGCGGGGCGCGGCAGGTGGCCGGGGGGGCTGTGCCGCGGGCTGTGTGGGCAGCGTGGCGGGAGGCCACAGGCGGCCTGTAGCTCAGAAGCTATGGCCCCTGCGTTTTGTTTCTCTTTTTTTTAAAGACTTATTTATTTATGCACTCAAGAACTGGGGTACAGGCCAGAGGTGCTGGGCGTGAGAAGATCCACCAGAGAGAGTGGGGAGCAGGGCAGGCCACCGACGAGTACACTGCTGAGCAGAGCAGCGGGGAGACTTGGGTCAGCTGTGCCCTGTGGTCACTCCCTGGCCGGGAATCAAACTCGTGTTGCAGCGGCTGCGGACGGCCTCACAGTGCAGACTTAACCCCCTGTGCCACCAGGGAGGGCCCCGGGGACCCCATTTTACGAACAGCAGGAAACCACCAAGAGCTCGGGGCAGGGAGCACAGCCACAGCCGTGCTTTGGAAAGCTAAGTCGGGTCGCTCCTTCCTTTAGGAGCGAGGAGCAGCTGAAGAGCGGATGGCGGGACAGCTGCTGCAGGCACCTGATCAGAGGGCAGGAGACAGGACAGTGCGAGCGGCTGCCGGGGCGGGCGCGGGCTATTCCCAATGGCACCACCGCACCCCGGCTGACGCAGCAGCCGGCACTCACCTGTCCGGAGGCCGGAGGCCGGAGGCCCAGCTTGCGCAGCAGCTGCTGGAACTGCTCGTCTTCCATCGCTTCCTCATTCTCTTCGGTCAGTGGCACCAGCGGTACGGCCTGGGCACACCCTGGGAGGGGGAAACGGCCGCGCAGCGGCGACGTGGAGAAAGCTGCCCTTGAAGCCCAGAGCCGGCGTGCGCGCCGCCAGCGCCCGGCCCGGCACAGGCCACCTCCACTCACTGTCAGCTTCCCGGTCATCAGCTACTCGAGTCAGGCAGTTCTGGAGCCACAGGAGGGGGGCGGAGAAGCCTGGGAAGAGGGGACATTTAGGCAGGGCACGCGTGCCCACCCTGCGCCTCGCAAAGGGCCGCACCTCAGGCCTCACCTGCCTGGTGCAGGCTTCGCCCAAGGCGCCCAGTGGCCAGGACCGGGCTACCCCTGGCTCGCTCTGCTGCCACACTGTCTGCTTTCTCTTCATCCTCTCCACTCTCTTCCTCTGCCAGGTTTTCCTCTTCTTCCTGGCAAAAATCTTTCAGGGATTCCTCCCCATCAGGCTGAAATTCAGTGGGGTGAGGAATGGGAAAAGGAGACAAATGAGGACCTGCGTGGAGGCCGCTGGCCCCTGACCACCCCACTGAGGGGACGGGCCCGAGGAGCCTGAGGCAGGACAGTCTGGGCAGGCCACTTCGAAGCAGGGGGTGGCCCAGTGGGAGGCTGTTACCCAGGGAGAGGGAGCCGGCTTCTTTTGACGCTTCTTATACAGCTCCCGACGGTCAGCCGCCAGCCCCAGCGCCAGCAGTTTATCCACTATCCGGGCCCGTGAGCGTTTGGCTGTGAGATTCTTCATGATGTGACCCAGGACATCTAGAGAGAGGGCAAGAATACTCTGGGTGTTGGGACCCAGGCGCAACAGGAGAGGGGAGTGGAGGAAGGAAATCAGAATTCTCTAGGAAGAAGCCAGACCAAGTCATTCAAAAGTGACACCACAGGCCCCCCGTGGAGCAGGAACTAGTAAGGCGCAGCGCTGTGCAGCCGGCGCAGCCACTGTGGCCCGAGTCCCACCCCGGCCAGGAGGGCCCCCAGGGCGCGGCGGCCCCCTCCTGTCTCCCCGCTGCCCCCTCAGCAGTGGGTCTCAGGGGATCCGCCTGTCCTGCTCCCCACTGTCTCTGAAATGCTCGCATCCCCACACCTCTGGCCTGCACCCCAGTTCTTGTGTGCATAAATAAACAAATCTTTTTTTTTTAAAGATTTATTTATTTATTTGTACAGAACTGGGGTACAGGCCAGAGATGCGGAGGGTGAGAGGATTCACCAGAGACAGAGTGGGGGAGCAGAACAGGCAGATCGACGAAGTACACTGCTGAGGGGAGCAGCGGGCGGGCCAGGAGAGGTCTGCCGCGCCCTGTGGTCGCCTCCGGGGCAGGCGGGGATCGAACTCATGCGGAAGTAGCTTTAGTTTCTTAGTGCTGTGCTTTAACCCGCTGCGCCACCAGGGAGGGCCAAATAAACAAATCTTTTTAAAAAATGACACCTCAAATACCTAAGTGGACGGAAGCGGTAAGACCTTCCTGGGAGCAAGAGGAACAGTTGACTCTGCCTGGCGGCTCCCGGCACCCGCCCACTCACCCCCTGAGGTCCGGAACTCCTCGAATAGCCGCTGCAGCTCCAGCTCCTGATCTTCTGTCCACAGCACAATGTTGGTTCCTTTCCTGTTTGGGGGTGCCAGTGAAGGATGGGGACCGGAAAAGGACAGAGAACCGCCCTCGCCATTCCCTGCGCGCACTGCCGTACCTCTGGAAGTCCTTGACACTGTCAGCCAGCCCCAGCCGTACCAGATGGTGGATGACCTGCTTGCGGGTCCGAGGAACAGTGCCCAGGCGTGCCAAGATGGCGTCCACCACGTCCTGCCCTGTGTTGCAGGAGGAAGGCGTAAGGAGGGCTCGCGTGTAGCTGGCCCTGCTCGGGGCGCGAGCTCAAGGCCTGTACCTTCCACATCCTTATGGGCAAGGTACAGCTCCTGAAGCCGGGCCTCCTCCTCTGGGCTCCACACAGGGGCTCTGCGGCCAGCTGCCCTAAAGGGGAAAGGAACCGGGGACATGCAGGTTGCTGGTTCAGGAAGAGCCCAAAGGTCCTCTCTGGTCAGTTTCGCCAGGAAAGGGCCGGGGGCAGGGGGAACTCGGAGAAGGCAGCCCGCCATGGGGGCCGCTTCCTCCTCTCCCCTCCTTCCTCTTAAGAACCTTAAAGTCTGAGGTCCGGCCCTCCCTAGCCCTCCCTAGTGGTACAACTGGTTACAGTGCAGCACTGTGAAGCTACCGGTAGCCCCTGCAGCGTGAGTTCCATCCCCGGCCAGGGAGAGACCCTCAGGGCCCAGCAGACCCCTCCTGTCTGCCCGCTGCTCCCCTCCGCAGTGTTTCAGTGGATCTGCCTGTTCTGCTCCCCGCTGTCTCTGGTGAACCCTCTCACCCCCGCACCTCTGGCCTGTGCCCCAGTTCTTATATGCACAGATAAAGCAATCTTTATTTAAAAAAAAAAAAGTCTGAGCATGTTTGATGTTTAGAAAAAAAGGACACCAAAGCCAAACTAAGAGCTTCCAGCCGACGGACCCACCGCTCTGGGTAGGGAACGCGCTATCCCGGACAGCTGTGGACCGCTGAGGTGAGAGGGGAAGAGTAACCAGCCTGTGGGCCTCTTGGCACATCTTGACGGGACACACACAGACCTTGTCTGGACCCCACTGTAGCCTCATGAAGGACCACGAAGGACACTAGAGAGGGGAAACCCTGAGGCTCCAGAACCAAAGCCCGTGGAGGGCCCGCAGCAGGGCCCTTCCCAGGACACACTGCCCCGCCGAGACGGAGCAAGGCTGGTCTCAGAGCCGGCCAGCTCCTGCGGCCCTGACCCTGTGGCCACGCCGCTCCGCCGCCTGCCGCCCACTCACCCACTCTCCAGGGTGCCGTAGCCCTCGGTCATCTCTCGAACCACGGCTGTGTTCTTCCAGAACAGCAGCTCCACGAAGGCCTTCTGGTTGACGGCAGCCAGTGCAAAGAACTTACCCAGGATGTATCTGGCAAAAGTCACCAGCTCCTGCGGGCGAGGCTGCTGTGAGGGCGGTGGCCGCACAGACACGAGCCTGGCCCCTCCGTGTCTGCTCTCCACCCGCCACTCCAGCCCCCCAACTGCCAGCCAACTTGTTACCACTCTCGTGTCTCCCGCTTGACACCCCTTAGTCCCTTTGCTCCCAGACGAAAAGCCGTTAGCCCAGGGCTCTGCGTGGCCTCCAGAGCCCTGCCCTGGTGTCCCCTCACTTTGTAGGCCCCGGCAGCAGGGTCGCTCAGCAGACGGTTGAAGAGGCAGAACAGTGAGAGCTGGAAGAGCAGGGCCTCCATCCTGAGGTCGTGGGCCAGCCGGTGCAGCATCTTGACGACGCAGTGGTTGGTGTGGGCGCTGTTCTGCCGGTAGCTCCGCAGCAGCAGCACGTAGGCCCGGACCACAGTGGAGCACGCGAAGCTGCACCAGCCAGGGAGGCGCGGACGTCAGCCAGCGAGGGACGCGGCCGCCCCGCAGCCCGCAGCTCTGGCCCGTGGGACCGACTCAGCCGTGTCGCGCGCACCGTTTCAGGTAGTCCAGAAAACTGAACTCCTTCTCCGACACCTGGACCGCCTGCAGCTCCTCCTGCTCCTCCTGCACCTCCTCCTCCTCCTCCTGCTCCTCCTGCTCCTCGCCCTCCTGCTCCTCCGCGCCTCGCTCCTCTGGCAGCGGCTGCCCTGCAGGAGAGTGAGGGCGGCTGTCTCTGCTGCGGAGAGCTGGAAGGCCGTGGGGGACGCGAGACTCACGGGGCAGGGGCGCAGCCAGGATCTGTTTCAGGAGCTGAATCTCTTCCTCTGGGGAAAGGTCTTGAGAGCCAAACACATCTCCTTCTGGCCATACCTCCCTGCAGTGCAGAGGAAAAAGGTTTTGGTCAGAGCGATTTTGATTTACAATTTGAAGCGGGAGAAGAAACAAAGACAATTTCACTGATCCGCTGGAAAGAGAAAATAAACTAACTCAAGAATAAAACAGACTAAGAAATATTTCCTTCATGTTCCATGTCACAGTGCAAATCACATAAGAACAGAAAGTGGGGCCTCCCTGAGGGTGCAAGGGGTTAAGTCTCAGCAACTATGAACCTGTCCCCAGCCGCTGCAGCATGAGTTCAATCCCCAGCCACAGAGGGGCCCCCAGGGCGCAGCAGACGTCTCCTGCCTCCCTGCTGCCCCCCTCAGCTGTGTGTTTCAGTGGATGCACCTTTTCTGCTCCCTGCTCTGTTCTCTGGTGAATCCTCTCACCCCTTCATGCCTCTGGCCCACACCCCAGTTCTTGTATGCATAAATACACAGATCTTTTCTTAAAATGGTATAAAAAATATATATATATATATATATATATATATATATATTATATATAAATGAAAACAAAATGCAGACAATCTAAATGCTTGACACTTGGTAGAACAAATGTACAGCTCACACGCCGGCATCATGAAGACATTAATCGTTACAGAAATACACCTGATGAGAAATGATGCTCACGACACACTGAAAAGTAGGAAATTACTATAGGTTAGTATGTGCAGTATTTAGTCTTTGTAAAAGAAGGAACTTCCACAGGAGAACTGTGGAAGATGGTTATCTTTGGCAGTGGAATTATTTATTTTTCTACCAAGTAACTGTCTCCTGGTCTTTCTCAAAGATAAAACAAACAAAAATCCCAAATATACTAATGGAAACTCCCCAGGACTCAGGGCTCAGCACAGAGACGCACAGCGTCTGGGTCTAAGAATTCTGGAGACCGAGACGGCCGAGCCACAGTGCGGGCGGGAGCTGGGCCGGGGAGGGCGGCGGGCCTCACCGGGCAGCCCTCAGGAGCGCCAGTGCCTGCGGGGCCTGGCCAGCCAGGAGGCCGTCCCGGATCTTCAGCATGGCGTCGGCCCGCTGCTCTTCCACGGGCACCTCTGAGGCCGCATCAAAGGGAACCATGGAGTCCAGGCTCAGGTCAGGGTCCTGGAGAGGGAGCCAGGCCACGGGTATGCGCAGGCAAACCCACCCGCCCGCCCACCCTGAGCGCCCAGAGAGGCAGGCTGCTGCGACGACCCACCAGGGCACAGCGCTGCAGCTGCTCAGCCAGCGGCGGCCACAGCGCGTCCAGGTCCTCTGGGCTGCGGGGCACAGCGCCAGGGCCAGCGGGCTCCTGCGGGGCTTTCTTCTTCTTCTTCCTCTTCTTTCGCTTGTTCTACAAAGAAAGACCCGCCTTAGGACGGCGTGAGCGCTGAGGGGACATTCCTCCCGTCAGTGTCGTCTCACCCTCTTCAGACGCGTTAAGCAGACGTTCCCACTGTGGGCCACCCGCAGAAATGGGGGCCAAAGGTGGACAGTTTTTCCCTTCCCTCAAGGAACCTACAGTCTAGTGGGGAAGGACAGGTAATAAACAGGTAATGAACGGCCTCGTGAAAGCAATGTTATCTTCAATGCCTACAGAATGAATAGATTTGCTATGAGGATATGACGCTCTTTGTAGAGAATTCTGGAAAGGCTTTGTAAAAAGCATAGCGCTACATTCACATAACTCTCCCGAAAGGCAGGAGCGCGAGCCGGTATCCCAGAGCTGACCCTCCCGAGCCTCTGCTTGCCCCAGGCAAAGCTGTGTGTAGACAGGAGGGGCAGGGAGCCCTTGAGGTCTGTGAGGAGTCGATGCTTTCATCTGAGGCTAGAAGCATCGTTCTGGTGCCCGCAGCTCTGCCCTGGCACTGGCACGAGTCACCGCGCCTGCCGGGGTCCCAGAAGGGGCCAGGGCTGCAGACCAGGCAGCATCTGCCCCGTACAAACTCCTGGTGAATGAGCGCACCACTGAGCCGAGTCAGCAGGCCGCACGGTACCGCGCCTTGTGACGTGCTGCAGCCCACGAGTGACAGCACGAGTGTGACAGAGCTCGGGGTCTCCGGGACGCGCCCCTTGACTCAACCTTCCTGCTGAGACTTTTCGTCTGTTATTATTTCATTCCAGGCTCACACGGCAATGTGTGATCTGGACACTGACATGAACAGCCTGAGTTCACTCCCATAGGCACTGACCCAGGAGATCCCAGATCTGCTTTTAATTTAAGGCTTTCTATTTCACTCCAATGTTTCAAATTTAAGCAGGAAATATCACAGCATAACTACTAAATTCTGAGATGATGAATCCCTGAATCCCTGAGTGATTCAGTAACTCGTAACTCTGGGTGAACTGAGATATTTGCGGCAGATGAGGGATTACTCTAACGGGAGAAAGAAATGTTAGCGGACTCATGCTGGCAACACGCATAAAGAAGGCGCTGCCCCTCTTCACCAGAGCAGTTCTAAGAGACCAGCTCAAGCTGCAGAAATGTGAAGAGAAGTGTCCTGCCCACCCCCTGCCCCACCCCCGGGCGCACGCCACCTGCACCACCAGGCTCCCGCGGTGCCGACAGAAGCGCTCCAGCATCTTGAGGAAGAGGTGTGTAGTTTCCACCAGGTCACGCAGGAAAGAGCGGGGCTGCCATCTCTCGTCAAACTTCCGGAAGAGTGCCAGGAAGAGCTCTCGGTACTCCATCACGTAGAAGATGTTATCTAGAAATAGGGAGAAGCAAGGGATGGAAGGAGGTCGGGAAAGCTTGGGGCAGGAGAGCTGGAGGAAGGGTGAGCTGAGGAGCGTGAGGTCCTGGTCAAGAGACAGGGAAAGCCAAGCCAGAAAGAGGCCAGGCCTCACTCTTGATGATGCGGCTGCTCTCCCTCACAGCCTCCTCCGGGGACATGTCCATCTCGTTCACCGTGGCCAGGAGCTCCTGATAGGCCTTCAGAGCCAGGTGCATCCTGCAAGGCAAGGGGCGGAGGGAACGGGGGCTCACCGGGGACACTGGCTCGGGGAGCAGTGCGAGTCACCCCACACAGCGCGGCGCCACCAAACCACTCCCTGGCCTGACCACCTTCACTCTGCACAGGTGGAAAAAAAGCACCGTCCGGTAGTCAGGCATTCAGATTTCCAGCCCGGCCGAACCGCCCGCTCTGACCCCAGTTCTCCCTCCACTCACCGACGTGCCCAGGAGGCAGCTTCCTTGCGGTCAGTCAGCATCATTTCGTAGTAGGTGGTGAGGTTCTGTTCAATGAAGTGGAAGGTCCGGACACTGAGGGTCTCAGAAACCAGGCCCGGCCGGAAGGAGGCGGCTCGATTGAAGGCCATGAAGAAAGCCAAGGCCCACATGTAGTACGTCTCGTCGTGCTGCTGGGCCTTCTCCCGAAGCAGATGATCCTAGCGTCCAGGAAGAGAGGGCCACCGTGTGACCTCGGGGCTTCCATGTTCTCCTGTCCGGTGGCCGTGGGGCGAGCCCTGGACACCACGGCACCAGTGTCACCTGTCGTGCTCTCCTCAGGTTCTCCACGCTCCTTTTCCCTTCCCCTGAGGCAATTCCTCTAGATATTTTTCCAGGCACATCAATAACCCACTCCCTCCCCAGCACCCCCATCTCTCCCTAGTCGCCCACAGCCAGGGCGGGTCCCTCACTCGCTGCCCTCAGCCTGCCCTTCCGTCCGCCCTCTGAGGCGCTTACCTTCACCGAGGCCATGAGCCGGTTGTAGCAGTTCTCCAGGAATTCAGCGCAGAAGTCTCTGAGGAAGAGCCGCACGTTGAGGGCAGAGCGGCGCTGGGCGGGCAGCTCCCGGGCAGCTTGGCGACGTTTGGGAACCCTTCGGGGCTGCTTCCCCAAATCCGAGCTGTAGTTTTGGAGCTGGGGGTGTGGTTGGGATGAGTCACTCCTCTCTGCC
This sequence comes from Condylura cristata, assembly GCF_000260355.1. Classification (NCBI taxonomy): domain Eukaryota; kingdom Metazoa; phylum Chordata; class Mammalia; order Eulipotyphla; family Talpidae; genus Condylura; species Condylura cristata. Next base: position 2,978,998 of record NW_004567135.1, on the reverse strand, counting down.
ACCCACAGCTCTCTCCACATTCTTGGTGCTGCGGTTTTCTCAAACAAGCTCTAGAAGTTTCACCTGGTACTAACTGTCCATACAGGTGAAGTGCGGCCAGCACTGGGGCCGCCACTTCTCCCTGTGTCTCCAGCGTTCTCAGACCCACGACAGAGTTGTCACATGCAGAAACGCTCACCCTTCCTCGCACGGCCCCCAGCCCCACGGGGTCCCTGCCCTAGGTGGTGCATACTCACACTGTGGAGACCTTTGTGAAAGATGAGGTCCCTCTCCCCGATGGATTTCAACCCCTGAACGATGTAGGAGCCCCCAAATCGAGAATGTCTGAGGAGGAGAAAAACTAAGTCAGGGAAGCCCGATTCCCCAGGAGCCCTGCAGAGCCTGTGGTCACAGTCAAGGCCTGCGGTCGCCACCCACAGAGGCCCAAGGCCGCACACCCAGGAGTGGGACGCAGCGGGCGCCGGGCACTCACCGGTTGCCTCGCTGCAGGGCTCGGGTCTTGCGCTCCGCCACCTCCCGCTGCCGCAGCACTGCCAGCTCGGCCGCATCTGAGCTCCGCTCCTGAGCGCCGCGCCCCTGCGCCACTCCTGCCAGCTGCTCGGGGCTCTGGGCTCAGAAAGAGGAAGGGGGCGAGTGCACAGCACCCTAGTCTGGGTGCACACCACGGGCACAGAAAGCGAACGCCACAGGGCTGGTGACGGGAGACCCAGCCTTGCCCCGCCCGTCGCCTGCGCGCGTGGCCCCGCAAGGGCGATTCGGCCACGCAGCAGGAAAGCTCCAGGGTGAGGGGCCGGCCGGGCAGCAGGCGCTCACCTGGTCCCGAAACAGAAGGGAGACGATCTCGAGCACATGGAGGCTCCACTGCTGCTCAGCGGGCGAGCTGGCCAGGAAGAGCAGCAGGTCGTCCAGGCCGCTCAGGTGAGTCGCCCAGAGAAGCTGGTCGTGGACACTGGCGGCGTCGTCCACCCGCTGCGCACAGAGAGGGAGGAGACAAAGGCAGGCGCTCGCTCCCGCCCCCGCCTGAGGCGCTCCAAATTGTGCGCCAAATTTACGGTCCTTAGGTTCTCTGCCCAGACTTTTCGGAGGACAGAAAAGCCTCAAAAGGCAGTTTAGCTCCATCAAGCACAGACCACAAACAGCCCAAGACCTGCTCACCCTCTCCTGATCCGGGTCGGCGGGGACGTGGAGGATATTCCTGACCAGCAGCAGGATCCGCTCAATCAGCAAGTTGTCCTCCTCCTGCCGCTCCTCCCAGCCCTAGTCGGAAGAAAGGTGAGGGGGTCAGGCCCAGAGACTTCCTACCACCGCAGGTAGCGTCCACCCCAGCTGGAGGGCTGAGGCGAGGAGGAGAAGCAGGATGCAAAGGGAGAGTGCAAGCAGCCTTGAAGCTGCTGACTGGAGGGTGTAGCCCCAAGAACTGGGCCCACAGCACCAAACTCAGGACGGCCTAACAGTGCCCACGGGGCGCTGTCCCGAGATCCAGGCCCTCGGCGTCCCAGGAGAGCCCGAACGGCAGCAGACTCACTCACCAGCTGGAGCAGCTCATACAAGGTCTCGCTGAGGACGCCAAACACCTTCTCACTGGCACAGGCCTAGAAGTAGGGCAACAAGCCTTGGGGAGTACCCATCCACCCTTCCCTTGGCCCTCACTGCGCCCAGACTGCGGGAAAGCTCACCTCTTTGTAGGCCTGCAAGTAACTCAGCACCTGCAGAAAATGGTGCCGGAAGCTAGGATCCTGGGGCACAGAGCCAAAGCAGAGCAAGGCTGGCTGGGTCAGGTTCACCATCAGCCTGGGGAGACAACGAGGGCGAAGATGCTAAGCTTCCTCACTGGGCGACGGGCCCCTCCATCCTAGCGTGACAGGCTGGGACAGGGAAAGCTGAAAAGCTGGACCTGATGACAGCATCAAAGAGCGGCTTGTCCCGGCGGTGCTGGGTCAGGATGGGCAGAAGGTCACTCTGCAGGATCTGGGCTGCTCCCAGCTGCTGCCGCACATCGCGCGTCTCATCCTCATGCCTCAGGTAGCGGATAAGGTCCTTCACGCTCTCTTCAGGGACAGAACAACACGTGAGAGAACCCCGGAAGAGCTCCGCCCCGGCCCACATGCTCCTCATACCCATGGGCTGAGAAACGCAACTGCCCTCCGTGACGCATGCGATTCTTTTTTAACCTGCTTCCTCGGAAAGGCGCTCACCTAAGCAATCTGGTTCCTTGTGGTACGTGTCTCCCTCCAAGTACCCTAGGGCACTACACGTGGCGAGAAGTTCGCAGTTCATCCTGTGTGAGTCCACACATCAGAGGGCGCAGAGGTAGGGGAGGGGCTGCCAGGACGACAGGGCCTGCAGACAGGGAGAGACCACTGGAGCCCTCGCCAAAAAGTGGGTGCAACAGCACAGGGCCCTAATTTTCAGCGCATTCTGAACAAGTTTGTCAAATGCTTCTTTCTTGTTGCAGCCAGAGTGCCACCCCCAGCCGGGAAAGCTTGCCTCAAGGTTCTCCCTGAGGGAGAGCAAAGGGCTCCAAGCCAAGGGTTTAGCACCTGCTCGTACTCTGCCTTGGGTCCATACGGCAGAGTCTGTTTCAGGGTCAAGGTAACGGTGTGGAAGGCAGCGTTCACTAGACAATGCCATCAGTTCTGTGACTTGTACTCGAGAGTTCTGCAGCTTTTTGGAGGCTGTGACCGTGACACCCACCCCTCTTCGCCTTCCACAAACACTACTATTCCTCTTACAGGAGTGAAGAAAACCCAACTCTGGTCTCTCCCTGGTGGCGCAGCAGTTAAGCGCAGCACTCTGAAGCTGTCCGCAGCAGCCACTGGAGCTTGAGTTTGATCCTCCTGGCTAGGGGGTGACCCCCCAGGGCGCAGCAGACCCCTCCTGTCTCCCGCTGCTCCCCTCAGCAGTGTTTCAGTGGATCTGCCTGTGCTGCTCCCCAATGTCTCTGGGGAATCCTCATCGCCCCCATACCTCTGGCCTATACCCCAGCTCTTTTGTGCATAAATAAATAAATCTTAAAAGAAAAAGAAAAGAAAACCCAACTCTGACCACAAAGTGATGCCAGCAGGGCCTGAGGGGATGTGTAGAGAAAGTTCTTTCCTAGCCAAAGTTACTCCTAAATACTGGTCATCTCAGAAGCCAGCGGCTAACATGACGAGGAAAAGGGCAAACAGGAACCGATTAAATCCCTGTCACTCTCCAGAAAGAAATCTCATCCTGCTCCGAAACACGTCCCTGTTCTTAAGGTCTCTAAGCCTCATCAGATAATCAGATCCAGTCAGGACGTCCGCGACCTGACTCTGAAACCGCAGGCACTACCTTGCTCCCGGGAAGCCAAGCTCCTGTGGGAAACCAGGACTATGCATGAGCCTTGCCCCTCGGCCCTGTGAGCGGCCCCCACGCCTGCCTGGAGCCCGCCGCGGCCCGCCACGCCCAAGCGGACCTGCCCTGAGACCGAGGCGCGACGCCTGACTAGCGCTCGCGCCCATGGAACTGCTCCGGTCCTCTCCGCGGCCTACCGTTCCTCTCCCCCCGCCAGGGAGGCTCTCGCGGGGTGACCAGGAAGACAGAAGGGAGACTTCCCTTTGCTGTCCTCTCTCAGCCCGGAGGCGGGGCTCCAGGGAGGCACGGGACTCCCCAGCTTCCACAGGCACACAACCCCAGAGGGAGGGATTCACCCTTGTCCTCTCCAGAGAGGAGGGACCTCGAGGGGGCGCACCCCGCGGCTTAAGGGTGCTGAGTCAGCACATCCTCCTCCAAAAAGACACAGCGGCCCATTCTGGCACCATAAGGTGTGGGTGACGGAGCTGTGGGTGACTCCCAGAGGCAGCCCCACAGTTGTTCCTATCACCACCCCCTCCCCCGCTATTCTCAGCCAACCAGTTCTGAGGACTCAGCATTTGTAAAATTGCCCCAGCAAACTAAAACCCCTGCTTTCAACACACCATTTACCTAACAGGCAAAAACAACAAGTCATCACCGCATGCTGTGACCTGGATGGCGAATAAGACTGGTGGCGGAAAGTTAGGGGGCGCGCAGTTCCTGCAGACTCCTGCAGACTCGGGAAGGGAGGAGGTTATGTCAGAGGCCCAGGACTTCGGGGTCTAATCCCCGGAGAGTAACAGGCAAAGGAGGAAGAAGCGGGCAGACGCCTTGGTGTAAAGCTCCAAAGCAAGGTCCTGGGCAAGCTGGCAGCCCCGGGCCCTCCGAGGCGACTCACAACGGGCGTTCCAGGCCCCCAGCAGCACTACTGCAGCCAGTCAGCTGGGAGAAAACAGTCCGCTCTTCATGTGGCTAACTAGAAGCTAAACACCTAGTCTACCTGGCCTCGCACTCCTCCCCAGATCACCTGCAATCTGGTCACTTGGCTCAGTGATCCAACACCACGCAACCCACCACTTTCTCATATTTTTTCAAGAGACTTAGCATAAAAGAGCTGGGGTTCAGGTGGGTGAGCGGGTTCACCAGAGACAGGAAGGGCCGCTGCACCCTGCATCACCCCTGGGGCGGGGATGGACTTGTGTCACAGCGGCTGCGGACAGCCTCGTCATGCTTCGGCTTCACCTGCTGCGCCACCAGGGAGCACCCCCCCCCCCACTTTCTCTTAGATCCATGGCTTGGCGGTCTCCTCTGGCTAATGAGTCCCTCCCAGATGAACACACACATACAGGGCTGAGGACAGAGCCCATTCATGGTGGGCTCCCCGCTCATGGTCTCCAAACCTTTTTTCCTTCCTTCTGGAAGGCTCATCCTCCCTTGACTCTAGGTCATGGCCCACCTGACCCTGAAGGTGCAGCCACACACCACTCCTGAGCTCCTCTCCCGAGACCCAGCAATAGGGCAGGACGATGGCCCTATCACGCCCTAGGTTTTTCCTCCTCCAGGACCGCACTGGGTTCTCACACAGTAATTACCCACAACAGACCTTTCCTCCTCTATGTCCTTGTGAATGCACTGAACTCTGGAACTTTCATGGGAGAGATTTAGTAAAAATTGTTAGATGCAAATTGATATGAAAGAAAGAGCAGTACAGTGACCAGATGATGGAGCCTGAGTCTGACCTCACAGCTCAGCCATCACAGCCAGCCTTAGCTTCCTCATGAAGGGAAGCCCTTTCCTGTAAAAAACTGGGGAAAGGTGGCTGTAGCAGTCAGAGGGTATCACTCAAGATTTCTCAAGGAAGGGCCTCCCTGTGGCACAACAGGTTAAGCTGCAGCGCTATGAAGCCGGCGACAGCCACTGCAGCACGAGTTCAACCCCAGCCAGGGAGTGGCCTGCATGGCGCAGACCTCTCCTGTCTCCCCACTGCCCCCTGGGCAGTGTACTTTATCAATCTGCCTGTTCTGCTCCCCACTGTCTCTGGTGACTCCTCTAACCGCCCTCCACACCTCTGGCCTGCACCTCAGTTCCTGTGTGCATAAACAAATAAACCTTTAAAAAAAATAAAAAAGTGCTGTTCATCTGGATAACACCTATGTACTGAGTTCTGGTCTTAGGCAGGCCTGTCACTGCCCTCTGCCCCCAGATCCTCCTTGCCTGAGCCCTTCCTGCCCACTCAGGTTCACAGCAGACTCACTAGTTTGCCTCCAGCCTGGTGTGTTTACCAGGTCCAGGAGAACGACCTTCTGATGCCCGAGGAGTCTAAGCTCCCTTAGTCCAGGGGCCTGAGCACTGTGCACATAAACGTTAGGAGCTCAGGACCCTTCCTTAGTTGAATTCGAAGGACACAAAAGATAGACTGCTCGGACCTTGGAGGGCTAGAAACAACAGTTTCAGAAGGACGGAGGGGCAACTGAGCTCAGTCCTGAGAGAGAAGTTCCTTTCGCAGAGAAGCGACAGGAGTCCAGCAGCAGGAGCCTCGCGCTGAGGTGTGAAGGCGCACAATGCAGACACTCTCTCTTCCTTTTCAAGTGCATCAGGTAGGACAAATACAAGGGAGCGTGGAAAATGCGGCTGAGCAGTCGGGCGGCATGAAAGGCCACCTCGCACACCCGACACCTGATTATGGGGCCAATTTCGTCCGAGAACGGTGCCTACATGCATCTCTGCTTCTGGCCTGGTTTCTGACTCCGTGTAGGGAGCGACTGAGATAAAGGAGAACTTGCTCTCGGCCCACCCTCGAGCCGGCCGGCCGCTCCCCCCGCCGGCCGCTGCCCCCGCCGGCCGCTCCCCCCAGCACACAGGAGCCCGCCGCGCCCAGCCGTCGGGGGAGAGATGGACCTGGATCCCTCCCCGCATCTGCGCCACGCAGAGTATCCGAGATTCCGGGGAGGCTGTAACACAGGCTGTCTCCTGGCTTCCACCGGGGAAGAAGGGAACGAGAAGCCCCCCACCCCCCGGTACCCCCCCCAAAAAGACCCACGGCTAGGTCGAGCGCCCGGCGTTTGGCCAGCTGGGACCCTCAGCTGCACGAGCTTTTTCGGACCCGAACTGCAATGGGGAGTTCGGCGTGGGAAGTCGGGCGGCCTGGCCTGTGTGGAGCCCAAACCTCCCCACCACCACCCGCACCCCGGAGGACCCACCGCGAGCGGGACGCCGGCGGCGGGACCCGCGACGCGGGAACAGGGACGCCGGGCTCGGAGCTGCGCATGCGCGCCGC